>NC_081201.1:24067112-24390612 GCF_902713425.1 Acipenser ruthenus
TACAGTGTTGAGAAGCCATGAAAAGCTGTCCTTGTTTTGCAGCTTATTTAGTGTGTTCAACCTTAAGCCCACTGCGGAACCAATTTTGGACACCGAACTTGTTGCCTTGGTGGTTGTTTGAATACAGCACTGCTGCTAGTTCTAATAGTTAACATACATGTACTGGAAGAGTCAATAGGCATGGGATTACAAAAAAAACAAACAAACAAAAAATATAGTTAACATTAGTTAGACCTTAAAAAGGAGCTACATCATATTTTGGAAACACAGCTATTATTTTACAGGCTGCAATAATACACTATATAGTTCAAATAGTGCAAGGGCTTGGAGATAAAACTGCATCCTCTTAGCTCCTCACTGGATTTTTCTGTCACATAGACCAGTGCAGCACATCATACAGCCAATGCAGTCACATGATCTCCCCTGTTCCATCATATTAAATTCTGGATTGCACACTCTATACCTTAGCAACAGCATCATACTGCTTCACAAACAAGCCACAGGGTGCTATTTGGAAGGCACATTTTCTGTGAGGAACAACATTATGAAAAACACACATAAAAATACTTAGAATGATAATAAAAACTGCTCCTCCTTGCACTTAAGTTGTTTCTTTCCAAATGATAGTTTACTGTTACAAGAGTTTTATTCTGCTTCACAAATGTGTTCTCAAAAGATATTGATTTTTTTTCCTGGTAACTACTAACCAGTTAACAAAGCAAAACATGAATTATTCTTTTAATAAATGTGCAATCTCCACCTTCTTTACCCCTCTAAAACTCCATAAACAATAATTTCACATTAACTTCCAATAGCAAACTACAATACACTCCCTTTTAACATTGGTGGTTCCTATGATCCTGTAGTATTTTGTAGATACTCTCAGAATATAGCACGATAAATACTGCACATCAAAACTCCTCATCTCTGACTTGACTATTTACATGACATTGTCTTCCAATATCGCATTAAATAGATTTCTGGAAAAAAAAAAAACACCTCACCAACACCCATGCACTAGTACAATTTGTAAATATTTCAAATACAATAACAAATTCAGTTACTTAAAGGTAAAACATACTGAATGCCATTATTGTAAACTGAAGGAAGAGGACATTTTAGGTCTCTTAATTTTAAATGCATATTGACAGAGAACTAATCAGTCCAATGTCAAAAAAATTGAAGTTTGCTTCAATTAGTTTGCTCCAGGAGGAAAGAAGCACTATAGACATGTTCAGTTTATTTGTAAATGCTCCTGGAGTCACGGATGTTCCCAGAGCCTTTTTCAGTGTGCATTATATAGGTTGTTAAAATAATGTATAATTTACACATGTGAAGGAACTTTTTCGATCTGTTTATATAATATAGCCTGCTGGACAGAAATACCAATCCAACAGAGATGGAAACTCAGCTTGTCAGATGTACAAACCTGTTCTATAATTGTTCCAGTCCAAAAGACAATTATGTATCATTACTCAAAGAAAATTAGTTTCCTGTTTTTCCATGTAATCACTGATTGTAGCCAACATACAGCATGTTCATGTTCATTCAAACAAACATACAGTGTTTATTCTCATCTTAAGTATTAACTCCCATTTATATGAATGGGGAAAATTTCACATCAGTTA
Organism: Acipenser ruthenus; assembly: GCF_902713425.1. NCBI lineage: Eukaryota > Metazoa > Chordata > Actinopteri > Acipenseriformes > Acipenseridae > Acipenser > Acipenser ruthenus. The sequence goes on from NC_081201.1 coordinate 24,068,741, forward strand.
AAAAACTAAGAAACAAACAATTTTGAGTCTATAAATATGTTAAATTATATTGTCTAGTGGTTTGGTTCGAGGTTTATTAAATTAATGTGTTTTTCTCCTTTAAAAAGTATGAGTTAAGAAATTGAAGTAAATGATTGAAGTAATGATCCTCATCTTGGGTTAAATGGATCTAATACTGCAGAAGAACCAGTGACTCGTCAGAGCTAAGCTGTTTTGTGATCTAACCTGTATGGCTCTGCTTCATTAAATGTCAACCAGTTCAACTATCCTCAGTAAAAGCCAAAGACAACATTCAGACACAGCGCACTCTCCAGTCCCACAGAATGTAGGACTGCTGCCAGATAACTTAACTATTCACAAGGGCAGACTTTAGACCATTGCAACACTGAGACTTGTGCACTTAGAACACACATTTTCACCATTGCAACCTCTCGGCACCGTTGAAAGATAGGTTTTAACTGGTGCGCATGAAAATGTTCACACGTTATTTTAAAGAGTGCAGCTCGGCAAATTCTGTACTTCTGACGTGTAAAGGGGCTCATGTGGCTGAATAAGTTGTTTTGCAAATCCCTGACATGTATTCTGCTATATAAACGCAGCATCTCCCTGTTTCAAGTCAGTTACAATTATGGGCAAGGCAGCAGATCTGACTGATTCTGTTAAAAGGCTGATAGCAGGTGCTCGGTTGGCAGGTACTGTCTGACTGCATGCATTACTGATAACTGATGACACTGTGTAACAATTTTTTTTTTGTTTGGTTCCTGGGTAGTAAGTGTTATTTCCTAATTGCTTATGCCTCAAAAGTATAGAAAATGGCTATTATTCCCCACAGACTTTGCTTTTGTGACCAGGACAGTGATATTTTGAAATTTACCTATTTCCAATGAGAAAACGGGCAAATTTGTGTCTTTTCGTTCACATAAAGTCAGAAAAAAACAACATATGAATCCAAATTAACATGTATTTATACTAAAGTAATACAAAAATGACTACAAAAGATTTAGAAGTGAGTAGTTTTTCGAGATTTACGATTATACTGTAAATCACTTTCACAAATCAGCCTCCAAATGTAGTCTCCCATCATGTTCTCGTTATACTGTCCTTGGTAGCGGCGTTCAAAGTCCAGTATACCCTGGTGGAAGCGCTCGCCTTGCTCCTCTGAGTACGCTCCCATGTTCTCCTTGAATTTATCAAAATGAGCATCAAGGATATGGACTTTGAGGGACATCCTCCAGCCCATTGTGCCGTAGTTCTTCACCAGAGTCTCAACCAGCTCCACATAGTTTTCGGCCTTGTGATTGCCCAGGAAGCCCCGAACCACTGCGACAAAGCTGTTCCAAGCCGCTTTCTCCTTACTAGTGAGCTTCTTGGGGAATTCATTGCACTCCAGGATCTTCTTTATCTGTGGTCCGACGAAGACACCGGCTTTGACCTTTGCCTCAGACAGCTTAGGGAAGAAGTCTTGAAGGTACTTGAAGGCTGCCGACTCCTTATCTAGAGCTCTGACAAATTGTTTCATAAGGCCGAATTTGATGTGCAGTGGTGGCATCAGCACCTTCCGGGGGTCCCAGCCGTACTCATCATACTTCAAGGCATCCAGCAAGGTCTTGATGCTGTTGTAATCCTCTTTGAGGTGCACCGAGTGAACCAGGGGAAGAGACGGGTACTTGTTACCATTATGGAACAGCACGGCTTTGAGGCTCCTGGATGAGCTGTCAATGAAGGACAGTATAACGAGAACATGATGGGAGACTACATTTGGAGGCTGATTCGTGAAAGTGAAAACTACTCACTTCTAAATCTTTTGTAGTCATTTTTGTATTACTTTAGTATAAATACATGTTAATTTGTATTCATATGTTGTTTTTTTCTGACTTTATGTGAACGAAAAGACACAAATCCGCCCGTTTTCTCATTGGAAATAGGTAAATTTCAAAATATCATTCCTGGTCAAAAAAGCAAAGTTTGTGTGGAATAATAGCCATTTTCTATACTTTTGAGGCATAAACAATTAGGAAATAACACTTACTACCCAGGAACAAAAATTGTGTTACATAGTGTGATTAAATGGTGATTCCATGGGCCATTCTGGAGAAACAGATTTCCACTTTCATAAAGAAATAGAAGCTGTGAGCACTGAGAAATTGCCAAATATCTGATTAAGAACTTATTTTTTTATATTGCAAAGCATTTTAGATGGTTATGCTGAGTCAACCAAACTGTGCACTTGTGATCTGGGTTAGACTTCAACCCAGCCCTTCAGAGTTGAAAGGCCTGACAGGCTAGGGCAAGGATGGCCAATACATCATGTAATGTTTTCCATTTTTGTGGATTGCAAAGAACATGGCTATCCATCAACAATAAAAAGTGAACCTTACAGATCATTATTATGTGGCTTCAAACAAAGGCAAAAAGCACTTCACAAAATTAAATACATGATCCGCTCACTAATCTGAATAATGCTTGTAATCTTTACTGTACTGAAAATGCCTTGTCTAATCTTTTATTATTAGTTTATTTAGCAGACGCCTTTATCCAAGGCGACTTACAGAGACAAGGGTGTATGAACTATACGTCAGCTGCAGAGTCACTTAAAACAACATCTCACCCGAAAGACAGAGCACAAGGAGGTTAAGTGACTTGCTCAGGGTCATGATTCAGTGAGTGAGTTGGGATTTGAACTGGGGATCTCCTGGTTACAAGCCATTTTCTTTAACCACACAGCCTATGTTTATGTTTTTGGAACTTATTTTTCATGAGAAACCAGTAATAACTTTTTAAATTAAAAATACAGACTTGCTTACAAATATTATTTTGATTGCAGGGATATATCTAGTGCAAAATGTTACTGTCTTTGGTTCTGTCCATTATTTCCTGTTCAGGCTTAAAAGAGGTTACAGCATAACAAGCACAGCCTCAAGATTTTGATCTAAACACATGGTTAAAAATGTAGTCACACACATATATGTGGAACCAATTCAAAAGTACAGCTATGCCCAAGAGTTTTGCATCACCCTATAGAATTATCTAATTCTACTTCATAAAGTTGAATGAAACCTGCTGAATAATGCTACACTAACTCATTGAATGTTACACTAACTCATGCATGAAAAATGTATATGTTCAATTTTGCCCAAGATTCTCCAAAAATCTTTTCCACACATTGGCAAAGATCTATGCTGATTAGCCACCACCAGTGAGTGGATTTAAACATCATGTAGATTTTCAATAATTAGCATTTGCTTCCATAGTGGCTCTATAGTACATGCTAATGACAATGTTATGGCAGGTGTTTTAAACTTTTTTTGTGTATATTCTCCGCATGCATGGTGCTAAAAATATACTATGAATTTTGTGTAAAGGCAGAAAAAACAGCTACAGCATCTGTCACTTCATAAATTACACTCATAAAAGACAGAACTGTAGGCAGAACAGAGTATTTCATGTTAGATTTCAAAATGTCACATTTTTCAATTGTCAGTTTTTCGTTAAGTATATGGAAAACAAAAACGCGGTATGCAATTCAATATGTTAACGTAACATTATTCAGCAGATTTCATTCGACTTTATGAAGCAAAATTTGTTAATTCTATAGGAGGATGCAAAACTTTTGGCCAGAGTTGTACAAAATGCGGTTCTGTTAATGCTGTTCTATAAAAACATCTGATGCCCATATTTTCCATTTATGTATTTAGATTTGCTGCATCATGCAATTTAATTTTTTTTCCTAGTTGACTGATGCCTCTGTGGTATGGAAATAGAACTGTCTATTCCATACAACATGAAACATTTAGTAATGGGTATCTGATCTGAGGTAAGATGTTCCAACTTGTCACACCTGTATTATACCATAAAGTCAGATGGATTTATTACCATGTTTGCCATCTTAATGCCTGCATTATTTCATGCATTTTATTTTATAAAACCATTTTCTAGTCAGACAAGAACACACCCCAACAAAAGCAACAATGCAAAGCTTGGTAAGTACTTTAGAAATGTAATTGGATGTTGCCATAGAACAGGGTCCTGGCTATTTATTTTGACTAAATTATGTGAACCTGAAGAGCTACCTGTCTGTGTTCTCGATACCCAGTAAGCTAAGATATCATGGTGGCACATCATCGCTCTGTCATAAATCTTATACACACACGCATGGTGATATCAGTTTACATTACAAACATTTGTATTTATGTAGAGTATATATACACACACACACACACACACTGACATATTGGCAATTTTTATAAGCCATCATTAGAAGCCCCCTTTAGAGTATGTGTGATGGGGTGCCAGCTCGCCCCTATAAATTTGTGTTTTGTTATTGTTGTTATTTTTACTGTTTTCATTATGTTTTTGTGATTCTTGGTTTGTTTTGGATTGGCAGGGAGGGGGTTAAATTCCTCCCTGTAAAATGCATGTGAGAATGTGGCTCAGCCACAGACTATAAAAGACAGCTGAAACCCTTTGTTAGGGAGAGGAGTTTTGGGTGAGTTTGTTTGTTGGTGTGGTGTGGTGTAGTGTGGTGTGGTGTGGTGTGGTGTGACACTGTAGTGAAGGCTAATGCCCAGCCTACATTTCTGTATTTTGTTTGAACCTTTTTGTTGGCCCTTGTGCCTGTTTATTTGATTATTTTTTTGTTGAATAAAGATCATTATTTTGCCCCTTCCACTGTCTCTGAGCCTCAAACCTCTGTCATCCTGCCACAGTATGTTACTTATTTTTTTGACACACTACAACATTAATGCAGATGAGACCACATGTGTACCACATTTATGTGTATATGAATAAAGACTGAATAAATACTAAATACATAACCTTCCACTGATTACTTCCTATTGTATAAACACTACAGCTGACCTCTATATTTGACATGTATATCTTTGTCAATGATTACATGTTTAGGAGCAATTCTAAATGTGTAAAACTTGGAAAACTATTGACATCCCTATAGATCATAAGATTGCTTAAAAGCAGTTTTTTACTTTTTAAAAAAGCAGATTTACTGAGTGAAGGGTTGAGCTGAATATAACTAGAATCTTGCTTCCCTATTGTATGGTTCCTCTACCTCAGGCCAAGCTACTTTACAGAGTTCATAATAATCTATTCCACAATAAAAGCCTGGGTTGTGGATATTGGTTCAGATATTGCTGGTAGTTGTGATTCCTCACTTTACTATTGAGGCCAAAGTTGAGTCATATTTAGTAATGTACCACTTAAATTTCTAAATTATTATTATTATTATTATTATTATTATTATTATTATTATTATTATTATTATTATTTCTTAGCAGACGCCCTTATCCTGGGCGACTTACAATTGCTACAAGATATCACATTATTTTGACATAAAATTACATTATTTTTTTACACATTATTTTTTACATACAATATATAAATAAATAATATATAACAGACCCTCTGCCAGACTGTCTTGTACATATCACCCCACAAAGCCAAATATCAGACCCATATAGGCATGCATGTAAATAATACAAGTAACATTTTCAACACAATTTTGTATAAAGAAATGTAACTATTTACAAGTCAACAACTACTTAAGAAAAAAGAAAAATATCAAACCTGATTTTGACTGTACTGTGCATTGTGTAACCTTAAAGCTATGACTACTCATAGTTTACATTGAAAATAGCAACAACAGTGACACCAATACAGTTGTTATCTGGATGGTCTCTTTTGAAGCTACAAATACATTCATCTCTGTTTCAAATCCAGTGGAATGTTCATTTTAGTGCCCTCTTTCCATGAATCCCATTGAAGGTTTGTCCAGTTTAGAGTGACTTGGAGGGGTGTCTGTAGTTTTGAGTCAGTCCTTATGTGTGCAGTGCTTCTGTGGGGTGAAGAGGTCTTTCAAGAATTTCCCAGCTCACTGGTCATGACCTTTAGTGTTAACTACTGTTCATGTCTATCAATTAGAAATATGGCCACCTTTCAGAAGACATTGCTTTAGACTAAAGAAGAACCTTCGATATGAAGAAAAACGTAAGAAATAATTCCCCCTGCCACTTTGAATTTTTCTTGCAAGAGCAATGTTTTTATATACAGTCAAACCCTCTTGAAATCACTCTTCTTAATGTCATCCTATGCTTATAATCAAATGTCCCAAACAGAATATAATTGGAGACAATGGAGACAAGCTCTGATTACATCACTTCTGACATTATCACATTACAGTTTATATCAATGAAATGTATCAGTCATACAACTGACTTCCCCCACCGAATGTCACTGTATAAAATATAAGACGGTTTACATGCAAGCATGGCTCTGTACATTATTTAAATGTTTTGAATCTAAAGCAAGGCAGCACAATGTTACATACTGGACCCTGCCATGTATATGTTTACAGATGTAGATGTTTTAATAATTATAATATGTTGTCATGTACAGTATAGTACACTCCACATTGGAAATATGTTTTTTTTAATGAACACAATTGTAATCAATGCTATACCTAGTACTATACTTTAAACTTCACAGCAAAGCAGGAGTATTTGTTGTATCAGTTATTTTAAGTGAACTTGAAAGGGTTTGGCTGTACACGCTATCTGATTCATTTACGTGTGTACCAATACACATAACATAAATAAATACACTATTACAGACTGTAAATAAACAAGCACACTTAAATACATGCCCCCTTTTTTCTATAAGCACATCAGGGTCACCTATTCAGTACCTCCTCAGAGCAGATGACATTCACACTGTCAGCTTACCAATTACACTATAAAGGCTGCAGCTGTCTTACCCTTCAACTCTCATGTCAGCTAACTTTGTCTAGCACAAAACCCAACAGAAAGACAAGTCCAAGTTTCCAAGTTGCATTATTCTAGTTAGTTTAGGCAGCCATTCACTGGAGGTACACCTTACATTCAGAAGATATATCCCTGACCGTACCTTGGCGTGACACTGCGTTATGATGCTGTGGTGTTGCCTCCTCTTCCTCTCCCTCTCTCTCTCTCTTTCTCTCCCCCTCTCCCTCACTGAGGTTCAGGCCATAGCCAGGAAATGAGCTCATGGCGAGGCTCATGTTACTTGAAATCTCTTTTGGTATTTCACAGCTCCAGTTCTATGAAACTCCTCTACCTCTCACTGCACAGCTCACTTCACTTTTCGTGCTGCTTTGTGGCTCAGTGTGTAACACATTTGCTTCTGTTACAAATAAATCTTATGAAGGGATACTCCATCCAGGCACCCCAGCTTAATGTCATTTAAAGAGCCTTTAAATTACCATAGAAATATTGAGTAATCGTCATTTTTCTCTGTACCTGTCTTTGACCTTGCTTTGAGCTTGTGTGGAGAATCCTAACTGCCTAGCATTAAACAGACTTCCTCACTCTATTTAAGTCATGTGACAGTGGTAGTTTTCACCTACTCTACCAACTCCACACATAGAGGAAAATAGAGTAGATAGGGCTGGCTCAGTAAAAAGTCATATAAAGTCTGTTCAGTGATGGAAGTTAGGCACTCAAAGCAAGCTTGTAACCAGACAAAGGCAAAAGGATGATAAATCAATACTGGAGGAAGAGAATCCAGAAGCACTCTCAATGAATGCCAACATCATAAAAATCTTAAGAATAAATAAATAAATACAAATTTAAAAAAAAATGTTATAGACCTGATGGATTGTCTCAGCCAGTCAGGTTCCAAGTAGTCACTATCCTGTAGTAGATGGCTGCTTTCATTAAGTGCTCTTACCTTTGTCTTGGACATTTTATTATCTAGAATGTCCAATGTGCTGAACCCCTCCAAATAAACACTGTATTACTGTGTCGTAAGAATATTTGTCTCATGCGCAGAAAACAAGCAACTAACAAAAACACCATTTTCAAAGGGATAAACTTACCATGACACCTCTGAGAGTCATTTCAAATCTACCCTATTGCACTATATTAGAATGGTTGTTTTACCTAACAATCGAACAGTACAAGTGTTTGAAAAGATACAAATGGTCATGCTTAATTTCAGCTAATGCTCTAATCTTGCTTTGTTGTTTATTACGTTACTATAATTACTCAGTAAACAAGCAGCATCTGAACGTCTTTCCCAGATCAGTCAGGTAGGATTACAGTGCTGACTGTATATCCCATTTTGGATGAAATCCCGGTTTAGATCAAGTTTTATCAACGTGGCAAATGAGACCTGATCTTCAGAGGGTTTGAGTGTACCAGTACTGTGGTAGTATGTACCTCATTGTATAGAAAACAATCAGCTATAACTGATTGACAGTAAAGCCTTTTCAGAAATCCCCCAGTCTGCTCTATTTTCACTCTGTGTGCAAATTACCTCTGCGTAAGACTAAGTTTCCAATTTCATACAAGGCCAGAATTAGGACACAGACAATGGAACACTAAATTAGACTCTAGTTAAGAATCCTTAAATGCTTTGAAAGATACTGCAGTCATTATTTTGTTTTCTACCATATCAAATGTACAGTATGGTGTGAAATATTCTTTGTCTAGATATTTACAAGGCAAGTTTTGGATGGTATCAGTAATGGCTAAGAAAAATAAGCACAGCAGCAAAAGGTCAAGAGGAAGTACACCCTAAAGTATTACTGAACTCCCTGCAGTATTTACAAACACTTTTTACTTCATCTTGCAGTATCCTGTGTCTTCTGTTATCACAGCAATATATTTTTAACCATAGCTATTTATTAATTTATATTTCAGATGACGTCCCAGGTTCCAGATACTATTAAAACTAGAAGGTAAATGGTTTTTGCAAACCTAAAAAGTGTGCCTTATTGACATATGTCAGGGCCAGACAAACCACTCTCAACATGATTCGAGGAAGCCACTGAAAACGTAATATTATACAATATTAAACCTTTAGATTGAAAGTCACATCCCAATTGGCTGATACAGGGTCACATGACCAAACATATTTTGTGCTTTTCACAAAAAAATGGTCTATAGCCGAGTGATCAATAGTGATCTCTGACGCTACCCAACAATAACAAAAACACTAGTCACTTTTTCTACCTTCAGATCAACAGCTTTCCACTAAAAGCATCATCTCCAGTCAATTGTATAAGGTTTCAGAAAGACTTCCAGCGTATTTTGTTCATATGATTGTGTCTGCTGGCAAGTTATTCTACCTTTAATATAAAAAACAAAACCCCCTTAGCCTGAAATGAGGCTAGCAATATAACTTTAAAAATGACACTTGGGTACACCTACCATCAACTGGTGACCGTTCCTGCAGATTGCACAATATAACACTAATGGCTTTGTTACTATAAGTAGCAGAGAGTTCTACATAAAAAAGCAGTGCAACATTTCTGGGATTGCAGTGTCTCACATCACTATATATGAATTAAACACACGGCAAGTAAGAGATGTATGAAACCTGATGAAATGACATGGAAAACAATTAGTGACGGCTGTACACTATAATAATGTGTGCTGTTAATGTGGAAATGCTGCTAGCATACTTGACATTAGCGCTCACTGCATTCTGTCCTTATTTACACAGCTATATTTATTTGCATCCAGTTTGCTGGTCGGTGAATGAGACTCCTATCAGGTAGCAGTTCAATGACTTTCAAAAGCTATTACAGGGATTAAGCTTCAGCGTGAGTGTGAAGAAGAATTAAAAAATATTTTCAATGTTGTCCACGTCCACCTCCATCAAAATGAAACTATTTATATCACAGCACCAGTCATAAACAGAGTGTTCTGGTACTGAAGACACAAAATAATAAATATTCCACATTTAAACCACATAAGTGTTATGAAGACCACATGCTTATCACATCAGTATCAGCAAACCATGTCTACCAGTGACATTTGGAATATGTGATCACATCAGCAAAATATGTAACCCACATGTGTAATGGAGTGATGTGAAACACGTCTGAAGGGGTTTATTTGGAAACTACACAAATTGTGTGTTGTTTTTCCACACATGAATCCCATTTGTAAAATATATATTATTTTGGTAAAGGTTAATGCCCAGTGACCCAGGGGATCTTAAACCTACACTTGTAGCTCTTTCTTTAAAGCCATGGAAATAGTCTCGTGGTTGCTCTTCACAGGACTCTCAATGTACAAGTGCATTGTACAACCTCATCATAACCTCCTTGGATTTGTACTCCACTCTTTTGGATATATACCCGAGCTTTCTGTTTGCCTTTTTGATTGCTTCCCTGCACTGTGTGGTTGCTGACAGTGATGAATCTTTTACAACACCAACATTTTTCTCTTGGTGGGTCTATACTTTTTCTGTACCACCCATTTGGCATTGAATTTCATGTTATCTTAATTCATATCAATACATCTGTTTAGTTACAACAGGTCCATTGTTAAAATTGGTAAGACTTTAATTCTGCTTAGAGATAAAGTCCCACCTATTTTAGGTTAGTGGAAACAGTTCTCAAAAAATTCAGGAGTGCGCCTCAGGGGGTCAGGCACCTACCTTCAAGCCCCCTGATAGTATTTAAAAGAGATATATTGTTAAAAAATAAAATAAAATAAATGTGTTTCGAGCTAGCAGTCTTGAGTGATTTATATGTCACCAGAATTATTATTATTATTATTATTATTATTATTATTATTATTATTATTATTATTATTATTATTATTATTATTATCTGGAATACAGTTGGAACATGGAAGCTCTTATGTGTCAGACTCAAGGCATGCTGCCATGGATCACTGCAGGACCTGATATTGTAAAACATGAACAGCAGTAAATGGTGACATAAGTGTCATACCCTCTTAGCCTTGGCAAAAACTCCCTTAGCCATCCTGACCAATCCCTGATCTCTGAAAACAGTGTCACAGTATACAAATTTATTTAAACATACAGCTTCATGGTGAAGATATGGGCATAATATATTAACAAAAGACTAAGCTTGTTGAATCCCACATTTGCTTATGGAGTGGCCGAACATTGTTGCCCTATGGTCTCATAACACATTTCTCGTCTGCCTATGTCCAGTCCAGTCTGTGGCAAAAAGTCTCTATTCATGATGTCACCTGGAGGTTGTTATTGTCATTGCTATACAACATTTATTGTGACAGTCTGTAGCAGGGCAATTGCCCTGCACATGTGTAAATTAGTGTTGGTGTAATTTTATATGGGGAAATGGGTTTATTGTGTGTGCATTTTGGAGTTTGTTTGATTAATTGATTGTTTGCAGACAGGCGCTCGTTTGAAACTTTGCTGCCTGCTGGGTTTGGTTGAGAGGAGGGGCAGTGGATGATTGGCTGGGCTGGTCCTCAATCAGCAGGTGGGTGGGTCTCGACAGAGTGTCCGTCAGTTTAAAAACATCCGGTGGAGCTCGCTCGGGGAGACTGCAATGCCATGCTACAGAGGGGAGCTGCGTATATTCGAGAGGAGAGTCCGCTGTGCAGGAATGACAGCTACGTAACCCTGAAGCTGCAAGCGGTGCTTTTGAAGGCAATGCCCAGCCAAGGCCGTATGAAGCAGCAGGAGTCGTCATATGAATACCAGCTCATCAGTAGGTTAGTTTAGGGGATAGTGATCCCAGGAAGTAATGTACAGTGAGAGTTACGTAGTGTAGCCGGTTCCTGGAGCTGGACGCCTCGTTTATAAGGCCAGCGCTCGCCCTGTGTGGCACATTTTATTTGTAGTTTTTGTACTGTGTTTTATTTTGCCTTTGTACAGCTTGCTGTATGTGTCCTCTGTGCGTTACCATTGCTGGTAATGTCACATGACCCCTTTTGTTTATTTATTTTTGTATTAATAAATCCTGTGCGCCTGTGCTGGCATTTCAACTCCACCTCCCATGTCTCTCTGTATTGCCTAAGCAGTGGTTACCCACACACGTGACACGAGCACCCTGTCACACAGCCCTATCAGACATTTCAGTTTATTGTGATTATCTTTTGTATTTAATAAGTAATTAACCATATGGTTCCCTTTCAATTGGAAGACGACCAACAACCAATACTTTTGGGATATGCCTGCCACAGGTCAGGTATTTACTGAGCATTTCAGGTCAGAGCTGCCGATAGGCCCCTCCGGGTAGTGACGTCCTTGGTCCCACCTACTGAGGGAATAAGTAGTCACTCTGCGGAGTCACATTCTCTTTTGCTTCTCACAATCAAGTAGGTAATGTAGGTATAACTAACCTCTCCAGTTGCGTGATTGATTCTTTGTAAAAGAACTCTCCTGCAATTTATTGCTGGAAGTCAGCTTGCCACTTCCCAGAATCAGAAGCTTGGCTTCTGAGGACTGAGCTGAAATGCTGTGCAACTGCGCTACGTTTAAAAAAAAAAAAAAAAAAAAAAAGTCTTATTTCAGCAGTCTGCTTTCTAACACTACAGCACCTGCTGTTTGTATTTTTCCTCTGCTTTTTGCAGCTAATAAATAAATAAAAATAAAAAAATAACAACAAGAGAGAAAAGAGAGACGCTTCCTCCACCGGGTCCTGGCTCTGCCGCATCCAATGTCGAGTCGATATGTGCGGTCAAAAATAATAAAAAAAAAAAGTTTGTATACCCTACCCTTCAGCTGTGTGAGTGTGTGTGTTGTTTTTCAAAAATAAACACAATACAACATGTGTTTCCTCCTCTGGGTCTGATTAACCCATTGTAGAGTTGACTTGCACACATTGACCACCCACTTCGGTGCGTAGATCCATAAAAAATTAAAAAACATAAAAAAATAATAGAGCCTCGATGACCTCAGTACTTTGGCGCCTTCAGTGCTCAGATGCTCCCTGCACCGATACCTTCGGTTCCCTCTTTTTTTCGACGCCTCAGAGCCTCGGTTCCTTGGTGCTTCGGCGCATTTTGGCCCCACAGCCTCGATGCCTCGGTGCTTCGATGCACCTGGTGCTCGATCACTCCCTGCATTGGTACCTTCGGTGCCCCAGTGCCTCGGTGCTTCGGCCTCTCGGTGCCCCCCGGACCTCATTGCTGCGGTGCCTAGGCACCCCTAGTGCAGATGCTCCGGGCGGCGCAATGTCCAAGTTCCACCCTTGCACATCTTGTGGAGGGATGCTTCGCCTCCTATGTGTCAGTGCTTGGGGATGCAGCACACCTCCTCTGCCTTAGGAGGAGAAATTCTGTTCCATCTGCAGTGTCCCAGCCTCTGACCCTGTGGAGGAGGCTTGCAAAGTTCACATGAGCTGCTTCCTCAGCCAGCTCGGCTGTGTCCCCTGCAGCGTTGGGAGCTCCGCCTTCCCCCATCCTCCACTTGCCTTCCAGCCCGTCACAGAGTATACCCTGTGTGCAGGCTTCAGCTCACCGAGCTTGCAGATGCTCACAGTCTCCCTCGAAGAGCAGTAAGAAGGCAAGGTACAGTAGGCAGGCCAAGGATATCTCGGACCTGAAGAGCCAGATGGCCCAGAAGAGCCAGATTCCCCCTGCCCCTGCCCCAGCTCCACCTCCAACACCTGCTCAGGTACCGACCCCACCTTCACTTGCGGTTGCGGACGTCTCAGATCGAGACGAGGCATTGAGCAAGGAGGACCAGGACGCGATCTCCTGGGACAGGGACTCCTTGGAACAGCAGGAACCGGCATTGGCGCCGAGCATCTCAAAACATGCAGCCCCGCTGGCCTCCTGGAAGGTGTGGGGGCTCTGGGACTGGCACAATTCCCGCCGGTGGACTCCACCATAGCAGTCCTGGTGCGATCCCCTCCGGTAGGATGTCTATCCAAAGACCCTGTATGCACTAATGGCCAAAGCAGGATCACAGAGGCTCACCTCAAAAAAACGTACGCAGCCAAAGCGCAGGTAACACACCTGACCAACACGGCAGGTCTCCAAACGGCATTTCCCTGAGCTGGTAGCCTCAGAGCTGCACTTGGTCTCTGGTATGCTGCTACAAATTGCAGGCTTCCAAGGGCAGGCCCTGGGCAGAAGCCTGGCGGGACTTGTAGTGGCACGCAGACAGCTTTGGCTGTCACAGGTCAGGGTCCTGGATGTGGACAAGGAGGCCTATTAGACGCGACATACCTTTGGGCCAGCGGTAGAGGAGATACAGCAATGCTCCCACCGTAGAGGCGTCTCTGCAGGAGGCGTCTCGACAGGTGGCTGCGATGCTCCCTTCCTGTGCTCCGGTACGGGATAGGACGAAGCACTGGTGTCCGTCTGTAACTACGGTTACCCAGTTCCGATCCCTTTCGAGGGATCACGGTTACATCCGTGAGTGACCCTCTCTAGGTCTTGGCCCTCAGGCAAGAAGTAAAAACATTACTTCTCAAACAAGCCATCCGCCTCGTAGAACACACCTCTCAAGAAGAGGGGTTCTACTCGAGGTACTTTCTAGTGCCAAAAAAGGACGGGGGCCTTTTTATCCAGTGACAGCCCAGCATTAAAATCAGCATATGATCATATGGTAATAAAGAAAATGTCATGCTATTGTGGAAATAAGCTTCCCACTGTGTATGGTCCTTGCTGTATGCACAATTACATGAAACAGGTGCATTTCTTTTCGCATTGTTCATAGCCTACTGTGCAAGTGAGGTAGATTACTTTTTGATTTAATTGTGCTAATTAAATAAAAAAAAGCCCTGTTTAAGGACTACAGAAAATAACGCTAGTTCAAAAGCAAGTAATTGTTTCTTCTATTCTACTTGAGCCCTACTAAAATACAAAATTTGTATACATTTTATTGATAAATACACATTAAAAAGTACAAGTAGAAGTAAATACAGGTATCAGTGCCCCATTCCAGAAAGTTTTAAAATGAATCCACACTCAAAAGAGTAGGTGAATAAAGATTTTGTAAAATCTTGGTGTTCCCATAGCAATGACCTACATTATGAAATCCAAATATGAGAAACTCTGATGCCAAGACCATCACTACCGCATTGCTAAATTAAGGGTGTAAAACATTTCCTCTTACCTGACTTCAGGGGCGGGAATCCCGGTCACAATACAATCCAGCTGAACCTTGCTCCCTTCCGGAACTTCTCTACTCTTTAGCTTCTGAGTGAATCGCGGCGGTTCCCCAATTGGCTCTTCAGTGGGAAAGGATTCAGATGCGAGTTCTGGTGAGGAACTCTCCGTGGCTCCTGTTTCTGTAGATTCTTCTTGTTGTTCTTCTTCTTGTTCTTGTTCTTCTTCTTGGTTGTCCTGCTGAAATGTTTCTGGTTCCTCTGAGTAGGTTTCCTCTTCACTATCCAGTTGGTCATCAATGGCGACAACAGGCCTTTCCCGGTCATTTGTGGTATATGGATAAACAGAGCTTTCCAGTTGACTCTTCACTTGGTATCTGCTTCTGTGGCCTTTGCATGCCTTTGGTCTAATCCTCTTTGAACTATTAGCCTTAAAGAGGGATGACAACTCCTCTATAAAGTCAGCAGCCTTATTTAGAAATTCCTTCTTATTATGGCACTCTGTTCCATAGGGACTATTTATTACTTGTTTTCTAGGACCCTGCAAAGATTCCCTGGAACCTTTGGTGCTTTTAATAACATTGTCGTGACGGAAGCTCGGGAAGGTTTGTATTTCAGGGGTCATGGCTGTAGAGGGCGGGAGCTGTTTGTTTGGAGTTGCTTTGTATGGGTTACTTACTTCGGTAGTTGGATTGTTTCCAAGTGCCTGCCCCTCTTTTTTTTCTTCTGTTGGGCTGTGGGTAATGGCTTGCCTGGCAAGATTTACACTTTTGTCAAGCTCTTCTTGGCTTAAAAAGGCTGACAGGTCTTGGAATTCTTCCTGACCAACTTGCTCCTCTGACTTTCCTGTAATAGTTCCATAGTACGGCTCATGTGAAGTGGCTTCTGATCGGCTCACCTCACTGTGTCTTTGGTGGATCCTGGATTCCTCCAAATAGCTCTCTCTCAGGAGCTGGGATATTGACGTAGAGGCTTCCACATTATTGTCTTGCATGCTGTAAGAAATACAAACAATATTAAATAGTTAAGAATGATTTAAAATCCATTTTCATACCTCTTTTTAGAGTTATCTTCAATATTAAAAAGACCCGAAGATCTTCAACACAAGGAAAGGGCAACCATGACTTTAAAATGACTTTAAAATGATTAAATTTGTGGTAAAAGGGTAGTGGTTAATTGCCAAATAAACACCTACTTTAAAACTAACACAGCTGTTTTCCAACATTCCTTATGAACGGGGTGAAAATTAAATTGAACAATTTCATTCTTACTGTTGAATGTGTGAAAAGGTTATCAAGCACCCTATATTAAAGTAATTCTGAACAGGCTGTAGGGTTTAAAACACAATGCATTAGACCCCGTTCACACTTGCGATTTAAGGTGGCCCTGGGCAAAGGTGCCTTAGAAACGCAAATGTGAACGGGGTTGCCCTGGGACCAGGGCTGGCCCAGTAGTGTGAACAGGGTCTTACTTTCCCTAGCTTTCTGCTTTGTTGTACGTATTCCTCCAGTATATATTTTTAATATAGAAGCAATTGTTTTGATATTTGTATTAACATATCTCTGGTCATAAATCAGTTTTGACCAGTTATTTTCATTTCACATTTCAAATATCCTCTGATTTATGATCAGGCATATGTTAATAAAAATATCAAAACAATTATATTGACAAGGATATTGCAAAAATACGTACAACAAAGTAGGTAACTAGGGAAAGTAATGCATTGTGTTTTAAACCTCACAGCCTGTCCAGTAACACTTCAAAAACACAATTACAGTTACTTTGGTTTCTTAAACAACAACAACAACAAAGACTTTCTGGTAATGTGGGTCTCATTTTGATCTTGTTGGCAGTTGTAATTTATTGACATGTTTGCAGCGAATTAGGAGGCTGGTTTAAAAACTGCCAGGCACTACAATGCCTCATATGAGGATGATTTTTCAGTTCTTCAGAAAATGTCAATGACACAAGGTGTAAATGTAAATGTATAAAACACATTTTAAAATGTTTTGTTACCATGTGGGTGTGAGTGTTTTGCAAAAGAATGTTCTATACATTAATCAACAGCACTAAAGATTCATTACAAATAGCAATGGACAACTAGCCAGCCAAGTAAAGTTACACCTGTTTCATTTGGTAAATTGAATCAAAACATTGCAACGTGCTAGCTAGGGTCTACAGTGTAGCAAAAAGGGCCCAGGTATTGTGTTACTTAAAAAACTGTCACCATTAGTAACCGTATAGAAACTGCTAAGTCTGCATAGTTCAGATTAAAATGGTTGACGTCTTTCTCATTTTTCTTGAGTCTCTTCGTGGAATAATAATAATAGCTACAGGGGCCAATTGGGATCTAACCTACTGACCCTCAACATGTGGGCTTTCCTATTGTCACTCCTGTCTAGGAGTGGAAAGGTCAAATGAAAGGTTAAGTGAATTCTGCAAAGAACAGCTTGATCGTGGCCTCAGCTCACTGACAACATGCAAGGGGTACTCTCATATCTCTTAAAAGGGGAACTTCTGAATTTATCATTTATTTCAAAAAGTTTTATTCCATGGTGTTTCTTTAGATGCTTAAATAGGTTAAATTTAACACCTACAGAAAGCCCTTGTTCTTAAAAGTCTGAGCATTAAATAATGTGGTAAGTTCTCATTAGAACGTGTTTTGTGTGTGCTGCAGCAGTGAATACCTTTGCTGTTTTGCTTGTGCAGCCTTTAAAGTGAGTTGCCTGTGATTGGTAGGAATGGCACAAGGCCAGCACATGCTGCTGACACTCAAACATCAAGAGGTAAGAAAGCCAGCATTGCCCTTCTACCAGAGCTTTTACTGCAGCAGCTGTGGACACTAATCCAAGTGCACTGCCTCCCGCCACCCCCAACTCAAGCTAATTATAGTGTGGGGTGTCACTTTACTTGTCAAAATAAAATCAAAAGCAAACTTGAATCCACTGTGTCACGTAAAGAGAAGCTGCCACAACCACTTCATTATCACATACGATTTGGTGCATTATATCAGCTACATATACCTCAAAAAGGCAGTTGCTGAAAATAGGGGAAAGATTCCCAGAAGTCTTCTTTATGGGCTATTACTAGGCGGAAATACAGCTGCTTCTACCCTGAGTCAATGTTATGCTTTGAATAAACTGACCTCAAATGTTTTACTTTCCACACCATCCCAGCTGACAAGAATAACCCAAGCATCAAAACACGCATGTCATTTATGCAAGCTTTTCTATATGAATTGCGATCAAGGAACATTAAATATGACCCTTTTCCAAAAAAAAAAAAAAAAAAAAAAGCACACCTACCTACCTACCTGCACACCCTATACCTGTCATAGCCGAAGTCAGGAGTTCATGTACAGGACATTACCTTTTGATTAACCCAAAAGATGGTGTGCAGATCAGGGAATCCTCCAGTCGGAACAGAGGGCCTCAAGGGATGAGCAGGAAATAAGCAGCAGCCTAGGTTTCCTTTAATTTTTGCAGGGAGATAACCTTGAAGTCAGGGGAAGATGGCAGCAAGAAGCTTGGGCAACCTGTTACCAGTAAAAGCAGCAACATTTGTCAGCTTGCTAGGTCCCAAGTTATTTTTGGGCAGCATGGACCATGTGCCTGAGAATCATTCCACCTCATTGGGCAGGAGAGGCTTCAGCAAGGGGATTCTTTTGCAAGAACAGCACCTATGCTAGTCTGTCAGTACCTCTCTTAAACAGCCACCTATATAATAATTTCACTCAGAAGATTTTCAAGAGAATTCTGCTGATTAATGCAAAGGGATGAACATAATAGGGATAATCTTTCAATCTGTTTTTTTTGTGAAGTATGGAGAACAGACAGCTTCATTGTGCAGTGAAATGAGCTAGAAATATAGGACATGATATGATCCTTTCTCATAATGGTACAATAGTGATATGAACCAGTAAAATATAATACATTGAATACCATATCATTACCAGTAAGCTTACGTGTAAGGACTGCTGTGCAATATTTGTTCCTTGTGCGTTGTGTTATCCTTAATGTGCTACTGTGCTGTGTTCGAATGGTTCGATTTGGGTTGCTTCATTTAACAAGCTCAACAGAATTACTGTATGACATGGCCTCCCTGTACATAAAATACTTAAAATCAAACTATTACTATGAGATTGTGCTTGCATTTCTGCTGCGTTTATTTTAACATTTAAAGGTAAGCTGTCATTTCAGAAACTGATGTAAAGCTAATCTGAAACTCACCCCTATAGCAGTGTCATTGAAGCGTGAGGTACAAGATTAAAAAAAAAAAAAAACTAAACAAAACAATATAAGCAAACCCACATTTTTTACAGTAATGGGTATATAATGGAATCGGACTCGAGTCGCATTTTTCGTGACTCAGACTCAGACTCGAGTCACAGCCGCAAAAGATTAGGACTCGACTCGGACTTGACCTTGTGTGACTCGGACTAGAACATTCTGGCTCTGTGACTCGGCGATACTAACGATGAGTCATTTTTCATTTTCTATTACAGAGCACTTGTTATGTGTTTTTTTTTTTTTTTTTTTTAATCTCTCTTCCTGCAGTGATTTAGAGAACAGATCTCAAACCCCCAGTGCATTAGAGCAGAGATATTGAAAAGAGCTTTGAAACAGTCATTAAAGTTATAAGTGTAAAAAGTTGTCAGGATGTTAACAATGAAAAGAAAAATTACAGGTATGTTATTTAAACAGTTATAGCAACACGTGGGGAAGTGTAAAGCTATATTTTTCAGAACTCTGCTACTTACTCTTTAAGCAAAGCTAAATAAAAAAAGAAAATGGAAAATAAAGCAAAGGAAAAAAGTAAAGGGGACGAAAGAACAGAAATGGGAGCAGTAAAGCAAAGGAAACCAGTCAGCTGTCAGGTTCTCAGTATGAGCTATTTTATGTTCTGACAGTACAAGCTCACTCTGGTTTATACATTTGGGATTTATCATACATTTCATGTACAGTATACTCTATAGACGATGAGAGTAACTTCATAACACTTCCTCTCAGTCTCATAGCTGCTGGACCTGCTACTGAACATATCAAACAGGGTTTAACATGTTACCCGCTTAATCAGAGTATAAGTGCAAATGGAAATTCTTCTATTTAAAAATCTGATTCCTGGCTATACCTGGGTGATCCTTAAGCACTGGTCCTGTCCATCACTGTCTCCGCCTGTCATACTCCACCACGTAAACATGATAACTTCCTAAATGTAGCACTACCCTTCAATCTTCATACAACCTCAGACTCCAGTAGATGCTTTGGGTTGCATTTGGATTGGACTGCTAAACTGTTGATTTTACAGAAATATTTGTATTCACCTATATATATTCCCTCCTCCATTGAAATTGCAGTATTTGTGCACCTCAGGTAAAATATGGTAATGCTTACAATAACCATCAAAAAAACATGTAAATTCCTATGTAATCTGCATGATGATTTAGCTGACTTTACCATGTTCATTGCCAAGAGTAGCTTCTTTGTCTGACAGCTATTACAGTGTTATTACAGTGTTACAGTTGAGGTGCATGGAAACTGCAGTTTCAGTGAAGTGCTTATAACATGAAAAGTGAATGTATAGGTGAATAAAACGTATTTGTATTTGTAAAAAAGCAATAGTTTATCAGATCAGTTTACCAAATGTAAATCAAAGTGTCTATAAAGTCTAGGGGTGTATTGCAAAATGTTGGAGAAGATTTAAGGAGGTTATTTTGTTTACCTGGCAGAAGATACCTTTGTGGATTTTTATATGCAGCTGATCCTAATAAAATGGTATTGCCAGAATAACATTGTTCATTCCTCTCGAGAAAGAGAAATGGAAAATGAAGCCATGATCCGTCCTGTTCTGGTAACATCATAAAAGATCAGAAGAGAGGTTTGATAACCAAGATCTGTTGCAGAGGTCAGTGCCAATAGAATCTCTGGTACTAAAGCAAAAGGGCAAAAATATGTAAATACAAGGGCAAAAAAACACTTTGCTAATATAAACCTCACAAAGTTGTATTTGCTTTCAGTGGGAGAAACAAGAAAATTTCACCAGATACCTATATATATATATATATATATATATATATATATATATTCTGACTTGTACATTATTGTGTCCATCGATACTATATGCAGCTATTTATAAATTCAGAGTATGACTTTTCTAAGCTATATTACAAGCTATTAAAGTAACTCTAGACAAGTACATTGACAATAGAATATTAAGACATGTTTCAGCATTTGAACGCCTGCAGCCTCATTGTACACTACAGAAGTGTCACAAAAGCCACACCTCGAAAAAGAACATGATATGGCCTCTGCATTGCCACCCATCAGACACACCTGTAGCACGAGCTCCAGTTGATGGTGCAGTGGGTAATTTAATAGTCCTTCTCCTCTGGAGGTTTGGGTCTAAAGTTAAATGAGTTCAAAGTCAGAGGCCAAGGACTGAATAGAAGCAGAACAACAACATTATTAACAGCAAGAACCCTGTTTGTCTTGGAATGTACATCTAAAAGACATAAGACACCGTCCCTTTTATTTTACTTTATGATGGATATTGGTTCTTAATATGGAGACTGAAGCAGGGAAATAATGCCAGCATGCCTTAAGCACACTTAGGAGAGACTACCCTCTATACTTTATGCTGCACCTTTGTTCCTTTTAACTGATTTATCTCCTGGTTTCACCATCTGGGCTTATTATGCACAGTGACTAGTGTTTATTTAAAAAGAAAAACATTTTTCTAATGCAAGCTCCACTGCACCTTGGGCAAGCAAAACTGAAATATAAACAAAGAAAGACATTTTACAGGAAATAACTATTGGGTTTATTCTAGGTGCCAAACATATTGAAAGGGTCGTAGCCAAGGCTTTAAAAACATTTTCTAGGCTAGATCAGCCAAAGTTTACTCATAGAAATATGAGCCAGCACCATCTAGTGAATTGTGATTACTGGCAATACATACCAATAGATGGTGCTGTTGCTTACTAAAATAACAACAACATGGCTCAATTAGCATAGTGTACAGGTCTATAGCAGTTTGAATAATGGAGTCTACAGCTGCAATTCCTGTCCCCTCTTTATACAGATGTTCTATTTACTAACAGCCATAGTTGTATATGTGGCAGAAGATATAGTTGGACATTGCTAGTTGCCGTTTTCAAAAACGCACCCTGGAGGTAACAATAGTCTTCCAGAGGAGCATTTTATTTTCCACTATGGCTGAGTCTGCAGTACATATTTAATATGAGTCTGTCAAGAAAATAAGCGAGGCAAGGTTGGATAGTAAATACGACTTTATATATTTTGTTTAAATATAGCTGCTACAGCATAAATAAATAAATAAATAACAAATAAATACTGTAACAGAAAATGTTTTTGAAGTTCATACCGCATACGGTAGTTCTAAAAGTTTTTTTGTCCTCATTTCCTGTTAAATCACAGAATCGGTCTTCAGCCATTTTCTCTCAGAGGCGAAGGGCGTTCCTTTGAAAAGGGGCGGGACTGACAGTGATGTGAACCAATCACACGACAGATTTAACTATTGCCCGGTGGTGTAAGGATGTCAGGGCAATAGTTAAATCTATTTTTGTTCCGACTGTGTGCTGCCTAACGTTAAACGTAACCTACCTAATGTTAAAAATACTACTGTAATTTCACCACTGCCTGAGTTGGCAGAATATATATAATTATCCCTTTCAAGGAACTGCTTATATAATCTGTGTTTAATGCACACAGAAATAAATACAAACAAAACAAGATGGTAAAACACTGCATTGGAACAGAAACTGGTTAAAATTCTATACTGAAATGTATCCATCTGTCATTAAGCAGGTGGAAGATAAAAATAGTATTGAAGATTTTCAGTCAAGTGTCAGCTGCTACCACCATGAAGGAAAAAAATATTCATCAGTCAGCTCAAAGTAAATTGTTTATACTGTCTGAAATACTGTTTAAACAGATGGTGCTTTTATCAATACAACAGCCCAGCTCCTGCAAGTGTTCTGCTGCTTTAGCACGCTATATATGTATAGGCAGCTGGATTAGCTAAATTATGTCTTTAAGAATCAAACCCTAATAGATGTGAAATAAAAACGTCTGAGTATCGAGTAGACCCAATGTGCGCACAGGCTGACAGATTAATTATCCTGCTGACTGCGTCTACGCATTCTTTCTATCTGGCTAGTGTAAACTGCACATAGTGTATGTCATCTTCCTGTAGGAATAGGAAAAAGAAGAAGCACTCAGGGTCACTCCCCTTTTTGGGGCTCCATTGTAGCTCAATACACACATATCCCTCATAGCATATGGGACAAATATTTATAAATGCTTGGCAACTTGCTGCTTTAGAACATGGCAGTGTTGGATTAAGAGCCTCAAAAGTATTAAAAAAATATCTAACAACTAACTCTGGAGGCACAATTAAATCAGTTACTTTAATAATAATAATAATAATAATAATAATAATATTAATAATAATAATAATAATAATAATAATAATAATAATAATAATAATAATAATAATACATTCCCGCTGTTTTATACATAACTTTTTCCTCATAAGCAATCCACAGGTTATAATCCAGCATGCGTCTAACAGCAAATGACAGTCTCGTTTTTTAAGACTTCTTCTCGGTGTAAAATACAAATGCCCTCATTGGAGTGTAACCAGAAAAAAATATGTTTGTTTTATTTTAACGTATTTTAAATAAAGTGCTTTATGTACACTTGTGTTTTTGAAAGCCGGTGTTAACAGTACATACCATGATAGGGTACAGCATAAATAAGAAGGTGAAAACTGAAAAGTTAAACAATTCTTCATATAGTTGGATTAAAAAAAAAAGATGAACCTCGAATTAAGTCATTTTTCACAGCCTGGAAATTTCTATGTATGGTTTATAAAAAAAACAGAAACCTTGTCCGCTAGCTAGTGCTGTGCTACTGAGGCATAAGCACAGTGAACTATATGATAGTGAGCGACAGTAGTACAGGCAATTCACCCTTGACAAATGTGGGTTGCTACCAGGATATATGACAAGTGTCTATGTTAATAAAATACAAATTCCTAAATAAAATTAAATATCTTTTATTGTAGATTGCTGAGTTGTCTATGGTTTTAACAACTATATAGGCTGAAGTATAGCAGCTTTTTTCTTTTGTTTTTATTTGGCCTGTGTAGCAGTTTGTGTCTGTTTTATAGCAGTTGTTTGTGTTCAATATGTACAGCACTTTTAAAAGCGGAAATAAGAGGCAGGTATTGAATAACACAATGGACAAATGACAGAAGCCAGAATCCAGAAGTGGCTGACTGACAGCATCGTTTTCGTCATCTTTAGACAGTGGGCCTGCTCAACATTCCCTAACAGCACTTTCTAGTTGCCAGTGATGGTGCTTTTAACTTCCTCTTTCTGCAACTCCCTTCAGATTTGAAGCTGCCAATAAATTTGAGGCAAACTGAAAACACACTAAAAATTAAATTATTTAGCCAACTTGTTTTACTAAAATTATCTTTCAATTACTTCAAGAAAAATACAGTGACAGTAAACTATGTTAATATAATTTGTAAAGTCTACTTGTTAGACACAGGATAATACCTACAGCAGCAAATGCGTTTCACATAAGTCACTTCCATGAGTTATCAGTTGATGTTTACACCAGCCGATCATTCTGGGCTGAAGCCAATACAAGTTTATTTCTAGTTGCTAGCTGAGTACTGTGCACATACGTCTCTAGGCTTTTCAGACAGGCAGGTCAAACTAAAACTTAAGAGTCTGTTTGACAGCAGGATTGTCTTATGAACAAAACATCAATTTTTATTCCTTTTTAACCTAAAAAATTATATGGCTTTCAATTATGCTTTTGGTATCAAAATCAGTGTTAACTTCTTAATTAACTTACATCTAAATTTTCATAATACTTAATTTCTTCACATAGGCACAATGAAGCACATTGCTTCATCTATGAGCTTCAGAGCACAGCGGACAGCTAATAAGCTTCCCTAAAAATCAACCATGAGGAGTATTGTGAGAAGCAATTATTTGCTGGAATAGTTTGAAAGCATGGCACATAATGATCTAGGTAGAAACAATAGCGAGTGATACAGAACACGTATAATAGAATATTAAGAGGTAATAAATTACATTTACTACAAGACAATGTAGATAATATAAAGTACCCTTGAGGATAATAATATATCTCAGTGGACGAAAATACAAACAAAAATATAATAATAATAATAATAATAATAATAATAATAATAATAATAATAATACCTTTGTAAAATGACGATCAAGTGATTACAGATCATATGGGAAGTACCCCATGCAAGATGCGTTCCTGATTGATAACTGACATTGATGAAGTTAAGTGTCTCAAGCTGAGGCATGGTCAATTATAGATTGACATGGTTAAGTGCAAAGCATTTGATTTTGTAAATTCCTACTCTCCATTTTACAGTATGAGATTTCCTACACAACACCCCCTGCAGGGAGAGACAGGGTTCACCCCTCACCAACACACACACACACACACACACACACACACACACACACACACACGCACACGCACACACATGCAGAATAAAGGCAATTAATATACCTCTTTCAGATCAATTCAATCAATAATTAGATATGAAACATATTTGGTTATGTGTCTAGTATTCTCTAATCCCAAATATGCAAAACAGCTGAATAGAAGCAACTTGATTCACAAAAAAAGTGATTGACAAAAAAAACTAAACATATAAATTGCTTTATTTCAAGTAACAGACAATCAAACAAAAAGAACAAATATACAATATATATTTACCCATTCACAATAGGGCCTAATAAAATAATACTTCAATAATTATTTTAAATATTATATGTAAATAAATAAATATCAGTACTCACCATTTAGAGTTGGTATTTTACTAGCAGGCAGAGTTTAGAGCAGACAACAAAGTCCTACTTCAGTGTGCTAAGGAGATGCCTGAAAGGTCAGATCTTTTATCGCTCTTTCGAATGTGTAAGAAGGCTAATTTTAGGTGCCTCATCAATCTGCATCAGTAGTAGCATGAGGGCTCCAAACACAACACCCTTTGGTGCTGCTGCTATTTTTTAAAACATGGCTCATCTAATAAGTGTGAAGGCTTCTGAGGTTCCTCTGTTTAAAACCAACCTTTTTTCTTATTTTTTTTTATTTAGTGTGTTCAATTATTTTACACCCAATTTTCTCCCCAATTTGGAATCTCCAATCATTTTTACCTCTCCCCGCAGCAATTCCCCACACAGCTCAGGAGAACTGATGGTCCAGTGGATGTCCTCCGATCCCATGATGAACTAGCTTCCTCTTTTACACTCAGGAACTCAAAGGCAGATGTCAGTGAGGTACTGACCTCTGGAGGACAAAGGCCAGCTCTGCAAGTGTCTGCTTTGAGCTTGCTGGGCGCCTGGCCAGCAGGGTTTGCTGTACCGCGATGAGTAGAAACAGTCCCTGCCAGTTTTGCCTCCCTAATCCATGGGAGAGCCAGAGCCAAAGCGACACTCCCTTCAGAATCCCCAGTGACGCGAACCTCATACCTGTCAACATTGGGTTTTCAAAATAAGGGAGCTTTTGTAAACGGAAATCTTAGTAGTCTGAATCCTAGTGAATACCTACATAAGACGAAGGCATACAAGTATTCCATTTTATCAGTAGAATGGTAGATTGCTATGCGGTACTCCTTCTAATTGCTTTTAAAAAGGAAAAATATCAAACATAAAACAACCCTGAGATGCTTCACAATCAAATTCTCTTTTGGCCCATGTGGTTCTTATTGTACTGTAGTTGTAGGAGGCTGATTTGGCAGCGGCCAATACTTTGTAAACAGGTCCACTGCAGTTCATTTTGCATGACAGCAAAGCATACGCAGTTGTCGTTGTTACTTTCATCACACAACTAACCTAAAGGTTGAGTTTGGTACTGCACATTGATGAGGAGGACTTATCGCACACATAGCCATGGTCAAGTACAATGGGTGCGTTCTCGCTGCGCGAGGCTGCTCTCCGTTTGAAGTCACACGCAGCTACTACAGAAAATGGTTTTCCTTGTAGTAACGGTAACATTATCCTGAGACTAGACAGTATTTCACGAAAATAGGAGTGTGGCGAATAGTCTAGTGGCGTGACGTCTGACCAATCAGGATGAACTTAAGACACTATTTTTCATGGCATGTCTGTAACCTGCACTGTATGGCTCACCCTGCAGCTGTGCTTTTAGGTGAGCCACTCGGGAAACCAGCTGAGCTGGCTTTTAAACTGTTATTAGTTTATTTAGCAGACGCCTTTATCCAAGGCGACTTACAGAAACTAGGGTGTGTGAACTATGCATTAGCTGCAGAGTCACTCACAACAACAACGTCTCATTCAAAAGACGGAGCACAAGAAGGTTAGCTGACTTGCTCAGGATCACAGTGAGTCACTGAGTGAGCCAGGATTTGAACCGGGGACCTCCTGTTTATAAGCCCTTTTCTTTTACCACCATACCACACAGCCTCCTGTTATCATGCTAAGGATAATTAAAATATTACTTGATGATAACTTTTATTTTTCCATAAGGTTCCAATTGTCTCGGGGTGTGTGTGTGTGTGTGTGTACCAGTGATATTTGGTTGCCTGACTAAATATGCATCTTTTGTTGAATGTGGCTTTTCATCATTTCAGCAATTATGCACGAACATAGTCACAAGCTATGACTAATGAGATTATTTTCTATATATTCACTTAAATAGGATTGACCTGTATGATCCCAACTAAACAATATTCTGTAGGCTATTTATTGATTGATTGATTGATTTTACAGAAAATCGACCTGATATTAATTAAATCTTAAATGCACACGTGTAGTACAGCAGTTGTGTTAATGTAAACCTGTGTTATTTTAGACACACATATCCCTTTATATAAGGCTCAATAATATTTCCTGTCCCTGGGGCATCGTAATTATTTGACAATGTGTAATGAAGCCTAACTTTGACAATATTTGGAGATTAAATACAAGTTGCTTCACATCCTGTGGGGCAGACAAGCAATTGTGGTGAGCAGCTGCCAGTTTTGGAAACATTGCAGAATAACTCACTTTTATTGTTTATTTTCATGGTTGAATAACAAGCTGTGTGAACATTGCTGGTGAAGAAGTCCCTCCACAATGCTGAAGGTCTTAATGGACAGGACACGTTTCAACATGATAAAGTGGCTATTCGCCATGCTGGAGTTGTCCACAAGCTTTAGTCATCTTCCTTGGCCAGCACAATCACTGTTAATTGTAAGCTTGTTCAGAGACAGTGCAACAATACAGGACTCAGCAGCACCCATACCCCAATCAAAGCACATTTGTATGCCAGCCCTCTATTACATTTGAATGTATATCAAATACTTCACAATACATTCCTCAAGTTAAAAATGAAATAGAAAATAAAAAGGAAATACAATAAGAGATGTTTAAAACATTTATTGAACAATATCTTACACTGGTACGTAAAATTATGTTGTTTAAACAGTATATTTACACAGCTGGTTTATTGTTACTTAAAAACAGCTAAATTACAGTCCACACAGTGGAATATAGTCCTTGGAAATGCATATTATTAATATCATATTTACAATATATATATATATATATATATGCAAAGTTTTTCCAACTGCATTACTTTTAAAACATAAATATTCTTCAAAAATAGAAAATAAAATACATATACAATATGCATTAATAAACATACCCAAAATGCACATATCCAACTATAGCATTAATGTCTGCTTTCATTAATAGGACCTATAGCACGAGCTTTTAAAAATGAAAGCAGTGCATACATAATAAGAAGTATGAGACTGCCTGAGCTTAAGAGAGCTGGAGTGCAGTCCTTAATAATATTGTGACGCCAGCAGCATAGGGTGAAGTGGTGGCTGAGGGAATGCCATTTGTTGCAGAGGCACCTGCTGGATGAGGGATGGGTAGAGATAGTGTGCTGCCAGGTTTTCTGCAGTGTCATTGGGAACTGCAAGCTGCTGCACAGGGTAGCTGAAGTCCTGGAAAGAAGAAACGGGCTGGTATATCATCTGAGGCATTAGAGCGGGGCTCAAGAAGTCTGGACGCAGATCTTGCACCTCACGCTTTCGTTTCATTCTTCGGTTCTGGAACCACGTTTTCACCTGAAACAAAATTGACATTTTATTAGACTTTCGTTCCACCTTTTTATGTTTGTGAGGGATATTATACAACTAAGAAGTACAGTGCAATATTTTTTAAACCGTCTACTCCATTCTTTAATTAACTCCTATTTTTTTGAAAGGAGAAAAATCATGTTAATGTTACAAAATGAAAAACAAAACACGTTGAGATGGTTGAGAGAACTTGATATATATATAGAGAGAGACTATATATATATATATATATTACTTGTATTACTTGTATTGTAACACTTAATGTATTTGCTTACGATTGTAAGTCGCCCTGGATAAGGGCGTCTGCTAAGAAATAAATAAATAAATAAATAAATAAATAAATAAATAATAATAATAATAATAATAATAATAATAATAATAATATATTGCTTAGACTGGAGTTGTCCCTTAGTGTTTTATGAACTGTGAAAACAACAGATGCTTTTCTTACCTGAGTTTCAGAAAGGTGTAGTTTTGCTGCCACTTTCAATCTCTCGGAAGCACCCAAATACTTGTTCTTATTGAAAGTGTTCTCCAGTTTGTACATTTGATCTGATGTAAATTTCGTTCGCATTCTTCGATGAGCACCGGAATAACCTCTACCGTCTTCTCCCTCGACAGAGGTGGCTTCTGATGGAACAGTTTCGCTTTCATAACCAGATGACTCTCCGCTGCTTTCTGAAACTAAAACAAAAACACACATTACACACGTTATTATACAGCATTAAAATGCATTAACACACAATCAATAAACCAAGAATAAACAGAAAAGATACGTACGTGTTGGAGAACACGAGTGGAACAGACTGGAAGGTGAAGGCGAATCAATTCTTTTCTCCTCGATATATTTCTTCAAACATTTCTTCATATTATTTGCTTTTGGTTGTAGAGACTCTTTGCAGAATGCTGTTGGTGGACGAGGCTGAGCCAAGCAAGGTACATGCGGTTTGAAAGTTGTTGCCATTTTATCTTCTACACTCTCCTTCCCTGTCGATGTGGAGTGATAGCTTTGGGAGAGCCACTCAATGGAATACGATTTCGTCATTTTGTGGAGATGCTGATAAAGAAGTCTGCGCTTTGGATCAATCCAAGTGCTACTGAAAGGCTTCAGCAACAGCGACTGTTTATATAGACCCTCGCCTTTAGAAATTAGCATGTGCAAAAGAGCATCAAAGTGGGATAGCAAACGAGATCTCTGCAAATAATTGAGGATAAACGGGTGTCAGTGTAAGGTTTTCACAGGTCTAGTAAATGTGTTAAAGCTTGGCGCCACCATGTCTGTGCGAACACAACAAAATGTGGTATTGTATGTTAAACTAGACTCGTGGTAAATGTTATCATGCTTGTTGTGTTTAAACTGTTCTAAATTAAAAAGAAAAGAAAAAACAGGTTAATGCAGCTTAATTAAACTCTAGGATCGAATCAGATCCTAAAATTAGTATCGGTGTAGGTTTAAATTATACCTTAAAGGGTATTTCGTTCAAAGTATGATTTATATTTAATTTCCATAGAGAGAAGGGTTCACTATACTATAGTTGTTCAGAAAATTAAACGCCTTACCATGTTTTAGTTAGAATGCATTCCCCAAAATTCAATATTAGGGAAAGGGAGAATATAAAATGATAAATTAGTTTTACATATATGGGTTACTATACAGTCTGGTTCAATTACCTTAGAATGTCAATCAAATAAAATAGTTTTCATATTGTTACTTTTACCCCGATCCCGTATTCTATTTGTACACAATTGTTTAACATAATATAATATTTAACAGAAATATGCTACAAGTAAAACAACATTCCATATCAACACATAACTTCGTGTAAGTAAGTAAATTTCTGATTTGCAAGTCGATGTATTTTCTCAATACAATAAAATGCATTACAAAACATTTGTGAAGTCAGTGGGGTTAGCGGGTGATTAATTTTAATTGGGCCTCTGTTGCGCAAGGTGAGAAACCCTTATGTGGTTCTCTTTGAATCCAGTTAATATGAGGAGGTTCTGGGAAGTAATGTAGAGACGATAGACGTTTGGCGCCTGCTAGTCCCCGGTAACTTAATGGGAGATTCAAACATAGCTCAGCTTAGATGAACTATTCACAACGCTTTAACTGGTTTTAGTTAAATTGGCCTTTAGTCTATTGTGATGTGTTGTAAAACTTTATTTATTTAATCAAAGCATACTTTAAAAAAAGTAATTCAATAATTTGATTTAGCTCATAAAACAAATTTTAGATGTAAAGGCACATTAACCAAGGTTTTTAAATACATTTCTATTAACTGTATCACTGGCTCCTACTTTATTGTGATGAGAAGCATATTGGTCTTTAGCTTGAACTATATGGAGTACCAGGAGCGAATAAATGTGGTCATATATTTAAACATTACTGAATGTGCATGCTCACCTTACTTAATCAAATGTATGTTTGTTAAATACACACGCTGGCCACTATAAGAAAATGCACAAGTATAAGAATAGGATCATTTTAGAGTATTCAGAGGGAGAAATCACTAGAACGAGTTTTATTCATCTCGGAAAACCTTATTGCTCTCGGAAAACCTTGTGACTGTGCTTCATAAAGTCAAATGAAACCTGCTGAATAATGTTACTTTAACATATTGAATTACATACCGCTTTGTAGTTTTCCGTACTAAACAAAAAATGAAAAACGTGACATTTCGAAATCTAACATGAAATACTGTACTATTATGATTTCCGGCAGACTTTTGCGATATCAGTTTGTAGTTTCTTTGCTTGCATGATGTCAAATAAAAGTTAAGATATCTTCATAGTTTTTTTTTTTTTTTTTTTTAAAGGTCTTAATGCTGAAATTCTAGGTAATGCAAAACTTTTGGCCATAGCTGTACACTTAAAATAATCATCTCTTATCCAGTTACTGATCACAATTCCTCTGAATGGGATACTTTTAGACAGGCAAGCTGTTTCTTTTTACATAGACTCGTTTCAATGTCCTAGATATACAGACATTGATGTCTTAATAGCTCCTGTATTTTAACACGTTTCCTTATCGCTACATAGTGTTTGAAGACGAAAGTCTTGTCTATGTATATTAAACAAAGTGCTGTTGGGGCTATGGCGCCACTGGAGCACCTATCTTAATGAATCTGGAGTCTTTCAATCTAATTTGGACCACCAGTGAATTGCCGGTCGTTTTTGCTATTTAGATTCAGGGATTCCATAGCCTGTCAGACACAGCAAACGCTTGGTCTGTAGGCATCCGGTAATACAAGTCGATTAATAACACACACACACACACACACACACACACACACACACACACACACACACACACACACACACACACACACACACACACAGACACACACACTCACACATACACACACACACAAACACACACACACTTACACACACAGACACACACACACACTGAGACACACACACACACACACATATAGATACACACACACTGAGACACACACACACATATATAGATAGATAGAAAGATAGATAGATAGATAGATAGATCTCTTTCTCTCTCTCTCTCTCTCACTCTCTCTATGTACTATGCTGTATGTCACCGATATGCACACAACATTAAGCACACCATTTTCCATACCTTGTCATCCCTGGACAATAGTCTCAATATAACAATATAAAATACATAATGTACAATTCATATAAAAGAACATTTAAGAAAGTCGGATGAAGAAAACCTAGAACCCAATACATTTTATAACATGTGGAAATAGGGAGTTAACAACTGCCTGTCTACACTTCTGCGCCAGAAACGCCCACCGATAACTCACAGAACACGACTGATTAACATTGCAGTGGACATTAACATAAAGTGAATCATGTCTCTGATGGCATCCATGCTGTGCACGAATCAGCCAACCATCATGCAATCCATTAACCTTGATTGTCTACAACTGCCTACAATTACTTGGTTAATTATTTCACATAACTTTTGTTCCGAATCCCAAATCCAAATGTTTAATTTAAGCTCGTTTAATTAAATGATTTAAGGATACCGAGTTATTCTGCCACATTTTAAATACATATTTTTGTTAATTCGTTTTAGAATGTAACTGTTATATAAATACATATTATTTACGTGTTATTGTAATTGTTAGAAGATCTTTAAATCTTAAATACACGTTAATAGATACTAATACGTATTTAGTGGCTAGTTGTGTTGGCGTTATCTTGGATCGTAAACAGCACCCACTATTGAACTTTCGGATATGTAAAAAAAATATTAAAGCAAAACAAACAAACAAACAAACAAACAAAAAACCAGGGAAATAAGGCATAGTGTTTCGTGAGCTGTGAGTCATGTTTCTCAGACGGCGCTGTCCAGTGATATGGTGCTGAAAGTTAACCACTAAATTAACCACTGTTTGTTTTAATAGAGATCAATACAAAATGAAGTCCTCGTCTATTTAATGGACAGTTTCAGGAAACAATACCCAAAAATACAGTATTACTCGAAGTGCACTTGCATATAGCAAAAGTTTACCTTGTCTGGGGTGATATTTGATTTGTTCAATCCCAGGTGGGGACACTGCTGCTGTACCCTTGAGCAAGGTACTTTACCTAGATTGCTCCAGTAAAAACCCAACTGTATAAATGGGTATTGTATGTAAAAATAATGTGGAAAAAATAATGTAATTGTATGTAAAAATAATGTGATATATTGTAACAATTGTAAGTCGCCCTGGATAAGGGCGTCTGCTAAGAAATAATAATAATAATTGAATGTATTGAAAAAGGCATTTCAATAGTTTGTTCAGTTAGCCGCGTCTTCTTTTCCAAACATATGCAAATTGTGCGTTTGGATCGCCTGTAAACACCTGATGAAATCAATTTACAAAACAGAACATACTCATTCATGCAAAATGAAATCCGGTGAAAAAAGAGGCGTTGAATACAAAACAGTTATTCTATACTAGATCTCTCAACTCTTGTTGTATAACGTTATTTTATTAGTATGTCTTATAGCGGTTATTAGTTTGGACACTTTATTCATTTTTGCATCTAAGAAGAATTAAAGATGAAGTCTTTAAAATCTTAAAAGCTCACATAGTTACCCAAACCATTACTGTAAGCCAGTACAGAAACCAAGACCAGAGGATACAGTTTGAAATAGACTCAAACTCGAGATAGACTCAAGACAGAGGAGATAGACTCAAGACAGAGGAAAGGGGACCCTTCTTCACACAGAGAGTGGTGAGGGTATTGAATGGGCTACCTAGTCATGTTGAGGCAGAATCACATTGATATATTAAGACACAACTTATGATCAAAGAACAAGACGCGCTGGCCTCCTCTCGTTCGTAAATGTTTTTGTCTTCTTATGATTTATATTCCCCATAGTACGTATTGAATGTGTATGGTGTAAATCGGATTTACATTTTTTTCCCCTTACTACCTGGTTAATGATCTGGACCTGCCTACAGTCAGGTGTACAATATAAATCGGATGCACTGAAAACCAAAAGTGTTGCACTAAAAGAGCAAAAATAAAAAATATATTTAGCCAAATGATAAACCATTACTTAACCGAAAAAAATGGTATGCACAGATGTTTTATTAAATACCCCCTCCCCATAAAAACTATATCTGAATGGGTTGCAATTCAGAGTGTCTATGTGGAATTTATAAAAATAATCCCCTATTCAAATATATAACCCATTTTAAATTGTTTTCTGTACAGCCATACGTAGTAAATATTATTCAACATTACCAGATACTATATTGATTTAAATCGACATTACATTCTGAATTCATGACATATTGTATAGTGTCATTACAAAGGATAAATACACTTCAAAGTTATATTTCGAATAAAAGGAAATCAAATCAGATTTTTTTGTAATATATATATATATATTTTAATTCAACGGTACCTTAAATATACAAGTATACATTTGTTTAAATCAATACACTGAAATCTAAACAATAAATATGTCTTTCTATACATCATAAATTTATGAACACATTAAATCACTGTCCACGTAATGGAATCAAAATGTTGCCAACAATTGCACTATTTTGCATAAACAAAACAAGCATTTGAAATATTTTTCTATTTACATATTTTACAACTCATTTATAATCCATAGCCAAATTTGAATGTTATTATATTAGAATATTTTAGAATAAATCCCAAACACAGTTTAAAAACTTTGGATATGCTTTCATTTATCCTTGCATGAATTACTACAAAAAGTAAAAAACAAAAAAAACAAAAAAAACCTTTATCTCCTAGTTCATAAAAGCACGAGCATTTTTATATTGCACGTAGGTAAGGAGACCTGAATATTTTTGCAGTGCAGTCCTCAATAACAGAAGCCAGCAGCAGATGGTGGAGTTGGGACTGAGGGAATGACATTTGTTGCATGAGGGATGGGTAGAGATGGTGTGCTGCCAGGTTGTCTGGGCTGCGAGGGGGGAGTGCAAACTGCTGCCCTTGGTAGTTGAAGTGCTGGAGAGAAGAAACGGGCTGGTACATCATCTGAGGCA
Organism: Acipenser ruthenus; assembly: GCF_902713425.1. NCBI lineage: Eukaryota > Metazoa > Chordata > Actinopteri > Acipenseriformes > Acipenseridae > Acipenser > Acipenser ruthenus. The sequence goes on from NC_081201.1 coordinate 24,104,252, forward strand.
TTAGAGCGGGGCTCAAGAAGTCTGGACGCAAATCTTGCACCTCACGCTTTAGTTTCATTCTTCGGTTCTGGAACCACGTTTTTACCTGAAACGAGAAATGTGATATTAGACTGTGTTTTATCTTTGGGCATTCAAACACTATACAGCTTAGTCTTGTATAAACTGTGAAGACAGTGGGCATTTTCTTACCTGGGTTTCAGAAAGATGTAGTTTTGCTGCCACTTTCAATCTATCGGAAGTGCCCAAGTACTTGTTCTTGTTGAAAGTGTTCTCCAGTTTGTAAATTTGATCTGATGTAAATTTTGTTCGCATTTTTCGATGAGAACCGGAATCATCACCTCGACCGTGTTCTCCGTCTACATAGGTGGCTACTGATGGAACAGTTTCACTTTCATAACCAGATGACTCTCCGCTGTTTTCTGAAACTAAACAAAAGAAAGATTGTTTCGTCAGGTTATCTGGGGATATCTATTAATAGTTATAACAAACATATTCAGTACCTTCTACCAACACAATGAATGAATTGATCTTCTCTGCACATTTGTAATTTATCATAATAAAATTACTGATGTGATGTTCCAAACAAACTGATGAAATATATTACTTGTTCAAATCCTATAGAGGTTAACTCCATAGCTGGTGATACAGCACAACCCATTTGTTAAAACAAAACGAAACAAACAAACAAAAAATACTTACGAATCGGAGAAGATGAAAGCAATGGACGTGGAAATGAAACGGAATCTGACTCAGTTTCTCCCCCCTGCACATCATGCAGAAAACTTTTCTTAACACTCTTTACTTTGGGTTGTAGAGATCCTTTGCAGTGTGCTGTTGGTGGGCGAGGCTGAGCCAAGCAAGGAATGTGCCGTTTCAAAGTTGTCGCCATTTTTTCTGCTGCTCCCTCCATCTCAGTCGACGTGGAGTGATGGCTTTGGGAGAGCCACTCAATGGAATACGATGTCGTCATTTTTTTTAGAGGTCCTGATAAAGTTGTGTACTAGGTCTGCGCTTTGGATTAATCCAAGTTCTACTGAAAGGCTTCTGAAACTGCAGCTCTTTATATTGACCCCTCTTTGCAGACATTTGCATGTGCAAAGAAGGATCAAAGTGGAAACATGCATGATAATTGTGAATAATTAGGTCCAGTAGTGTAGCTATTGAAGTTTTCACAAGTTGTGTTAATGCAGTAAAGCCTGGCGCCACGAAGTCTGTGAGAACCACTTCGTGCGCAACAAATTAACCCAAATTTTAAAGTACAAACAATACATCAGATCCGAAACTGTACATTTGATAAATGTTGGTTGTTCAAACAAAGTTGTGTATGCTCCTATAATAATAATAATATGCTCATATTACCATAGCCTTTTAAGTACGATGTTAGGGAATTATAGGGAAGTTAGCTTTTAACTTTGAGTGGGCCTTTACTGTGGTGCGAGATCACTATGCAGTTCTCTTTGTTTCCTGCTGATCTGAGGAGGTTCTGAAATCATTCTGCTTGCTGAACTGCTAGCCGCCTGATAGTCGCCGCGTACCATAACATGTCTATGAATTGTGTTTCAACACCCCAGGGTATAACGTTCATATTTTTTGGTGCTGTCAATTCTTTTTTTTTTAATCAATCATTGATACATGAGAAATATTGTCTAGAAAATGTAACATCGATGTCGTTTATTATTATTATTATTTATTTCTTAGCAGACGCCCTTATCCAGGGCGACTTACAATTGTTACAAGATATCACATTATACATTATTTCACATTATACAGATATCACATAATTTTTACATACAATTACCCATTTATACAGTTGGGTTTTTACTGGAGCAATCTAGGTAAAGTACCTTGCTCAAGGGTACAACAGCAGTGTCCCCCACTGGGGATTGAACCCACAACCCTCCGGTCAAGAGTCCAGAGCCCTAACCACTACTCCACACTGCTGCCTATAGATTATATCCTAATGTCTCATTCAGTTAGTTCTCGCGTCTCCTTACTTCTAAAAAAGTAGAGCTTTACTGCCTGTCTAAGAAACAACAAGGTAATTTGATGTTTCTTGTTAAATATATAAATATAATGTATCATACATTTTGTGTTGAAATCCAGTGGTGGCAAGGCTAAATTCTGATATTTACAAAACTAGACATTCAACGTTGAGCCGACAGCGGTCTGCGCTGCCATTCAAGCAGCGCCAGCAGCACCCGCTGATAACTATTGAATACAGCTGATTAGCATTACTCTGTGCATCAAAGAGCAACAATAATGTTTCTGATGGCATGCATGCGGTGCACAAACCACCCAGTCTTTACAGTATATATATATATATATATATATATATATATATATATATATATATATATATATATATATATATATATATATATATATTGTAACATTTGATAAAACTATTAGATCACTGTAAATATCTACCTAATATACCTATGTTGCCAACATTTACATGTAGTTTTTCAACATTTCAGATGGTCAATTACTCATCCTCTATGAACTAGTCTTTTTTCACTTGGCTAATTATTTAACAACACTTGTGTCTACATCAAACTAAATGTATTATCTGTAGGTCCAGTAACAGACATACCAAGGTTTTAATTTGAAAGAAGCTCATTTACATTTTCAAGAGATAGGAAATCGAAGCTATCTCTCACCTGGTTCAGGTATTGTTTACACGTTTCCTTATCGTTATGTGGGTCTTTGAAGATGAAGGAGAAGTTAATAGCTAGTAAATAAGTCATTAAGGGGCATGCTGTGCTGGCATTATCTTGGCGCCTATGAAGCGCCTACTATTTAACTTTGGAATAGGTGAAAGAGGTAAGTATGAATGCAGAAACAACATGAACCAGGTTCAAAAGGTGCAACTGTATCCGATCTATCTTGAAATGTGCTACCCCAGACTACTCCTCAACTGAAATAAAACTGCAGGATTGATTGGGAACACCTATAGTTTGGGGCCGTTTATAAAGGTTTTTAAGAAGCTCTCACGATGTTGGTTGGGTCAAAATAGCGTTTGGGAAACGTTCCCCTGAATGCTAATCCTGGAGAAGGATAGTTCGTGAGCTCTGAAAACATGAAAATGTAAGGCTGCACTTTAGTAGTAGTTTGTTTTCTTTATTCTTATTTTATGTATTTGATCACGTTTTCTTTTGAGCACTTATATGTGTGTTTTATTCATATTATTATATAAAGATCACGTTTATTATTTTATTCACGTTTGCTTTGTGCACTGGTTTCTTGATTTGATGTTGTAATATTCACGTGTAGTATTTCGAGTAGTTGCACCTTTTTTGACACTGCTAATTATCCCCCCCTCCCTAACCAGTTTACCTACGAATTAAGTAATTCACCTGTTGATCAATCTGGGACGTCTTTATAAATTAGTCTCGGCAGCAGCGATACACAAAAACTGATGCTGCTGTTGATCTGTTTATTTTAAGGTAACGAAACTACCAGGATTTCCAGGCTGCGCTGACGTTCTGGTCCATGCTTAAATCTCCTGTCTCGTGGAAGCCGCTTGTATTACAGATTGGACTTTGTTTATAAACTTCGCCGCACTGTTAAATCACTATAAGGTAGAAAGATCGCATCAGTTTTAACTATACGAGAAAAGGGAGGCATAATACCACAGTAGTGATGTAAAAAAGTGAATTTCTCTAGTGGAAAAATATACTTTAACTTTGACCCATTCGACTCCTCGAGACCATCACTTTCAATTCAAAAACAAGATGTCTCGTTTTCAATCACTCAACAACACCCACAGTAGGCCTACAGAAACGTTCATTGATGAACAACAACACGAGAATACGTTTAATTAAAACAAAGGCAAACTGGTACTTTCGTGTCTCAGAGGAACGGGAAATTAAAACAAGGTAAAGGCAATCCTCGAAATAAAGCCGAAGCACTAAGGGATAACGACATACAACTTATGTACAGCACTGAAACACTACGTTTTAAAAAAAAAAAAAAAAAAAAAAAAAACAGCTGTACTGATGAACCTCGTCTTATTTAATGTTATCATCACAGAAACCCGAGATGGAATTGTTTTCCTGTAACTCACTGAAGATGCCCATCTATTTTTTTTTTAAATATATAATACACGGATACCCTTGTGATGCTAATATTAAAGAAGACGAGGTCCAGCAGTACAGTTCAGTTTTTTTAAAACTCAGTGTTTCAGTGCTGTACAGACGTTCTATGTCTTTATCTTGATCGATACATTTTAACTGAGATGTATTTAGTTGTGATTAGATATTTAAGGAAAATACATTCTCTAACAGAATAAATTCCCAGCAAGTTACATATATTATGCTAATGTAATTGGAACTCTAAATGCAATTTAAGTTGTTACAAGTTAGTGAGGTTACCAGGGGATTAACTTTAAGTGCGAGATTAGTAGGTGGTGGTCTTTGATTCCCGTTGGATGCGAGGAGGTTCTGTACAGAGGAAAGAAACCGATTGCTAGACTGCTGGCGCTAGTTGCCTCACACCAGAATAAGAAATATGAACTCTGTTAAACTATGGAGAACTGTGTTTCAACACAGCTGGATGTGCAGCACTTCGTTCATTATCGAAATTACACCAAATTACCTTCTGTTGCAATAGGAACTATGTTACATATCAGTATGGAAATATTAAACTACTTTATGCGTCTCTACACATTTGTAAAAAGCATTGCTTTGTGCATTAAAGAACAGGAATGGCACGCATGCTGTGCACAAACCGCCCAGCCTTTACAGGAAGCACTCAAATCAAGTCGTATACACCACGTGAAAGGATAAAGGCGTGTTAGGTGGGGTGTAATTTGCAATGGAGACCTTTACAATTTGGCATTGATGGGTATCAAATCGCAGGTTTTCACCTGGCTAATTATAACACGTTTGGTGGACACTGATTCATTACCTGCTGGAGCCTGGTCCCCTAAGTCCAAATAGAATAAAAAATGATTTAAATGTTCAAGAGATACAGAAATCAGAGCGATGTTTCCTTATCTTTACATGGCTTTTGAAGATGATAGAAAAGTTAATGACTAGTAAAGAACTCATCAACGGGCATGCCTGTGTGTAGGCTTTATTTTGGCGCCTATGGAGCGCCCTATTTAACTTTCGAGTTAAGTATGAAATCAAACACAATACAAACTGAATGGTAATAGTTGCATATGCATATTCATAGATGCATATTTTTGAGTTCATGTTTCCAACGGCGCATTGGACTGCTGTCCAGTGACGTCATGGTGCTGAAAATGTACCCGAACCAGTATCCTCACATAAACTTAGCATCGCTAAGGTATTAAGAGGCGTACTCATTACCTTTAAGGTTTTGGTTGCTGTTTTGTTCTCCGTGTAAGCCTCTCTTTGACAGAGGGTAGCAATGTGTAGAATGGGAGTTGCGTCTGGCTTTGTCAAGGAGCCTCCTTGCCATTTGATGCAAAGACGTGTTGAGTTTATTTGCAGATATTACTGGACCTACATAAGCACCATTGTATTTATTTATTGTCATAAATACGGACTAAATGCAACATGTCATTGTCTGTTTAATGATTTATTACTAGTAAATGCAATATAAGAGCAAACCTTTGCGGTGTCCGGTGAGATATTTCGAACAATATAGCGGTACGTTTTAGACACGTATTGACCGCAAGTACACAAATATTGAATTACAGCCAAACCTTCGTGTCATCACCAAATTGTCAATACTAAAAAGAAAATGTTATATTAAATCCATCGATCCTAATGAGAAGATGTAGGCTAATTCGAGTGGTTAAATTGTTAATTGACAATTAGGCCATATTGACAAAGCATTTATCAGCGTTATGCATCAGTATTTATAATTTACCAGAAAACATCAACTTCTTTTTTTCTAAAAAGAAAACAAAACGTGGATGTTAAATATATTCAAATTAAAAATTCGAGATATTTGTGTAAGAGCTCCTGCATTAAAATACATAAATAAATAAATATAGTGCAAATGTAGCCCTAAATTCGACTAAATCTTAAGGTTAAAAAATAAAGGAAATTAAATCAAGAATATTTAAATAGTTTTATTGAACGACACTTAACATTTAAATATTAACTATATATATTCAAACAGACGCATAAAAATAAAATATATTCATACATGCATTCTTAATTTATGAACAAGCTAAAATCACCATCCACACAGTGGAAATCTATATACAAAAGTGCATTGCGTTTATATTGCAACATGTGTGAACAAACATATGCACTCTTCATGTAAAATTCACATTCACTATCGATTTTATACAATACTAATTCTGCGAAATCAATGTCTGAGACGTGTAGATGTGTAGCAAGCACGTGTAAAAATTAGTAAGACCTTAACATTTAGGTAAGGAGACAGGTGAAAATTCTATTATCATGTATAATAGTCCTCAATAATATTGTGAAGCCAGCAGCAGAGGGTGGAGTGGTGGCTGAGGGAATGCCATTTGTTGCATAGAGGCACGATGGTTGAAGGATGGATATAGACGGTGTGCTGCCAGGTTGTCTGCAGTGCCAATGGGAACTGCAAGCTGCTGCACAGGGTAGCTGAAGTGCTGGAGAGAAGAAACGGGCTGGTACATCATTTGAGGCATTAGAGCGGGGCTCAAGAAGTCTGGACGCAGATCTTGCATCTCACGCTTTAGTTTCATTCTTCGGTTCTGGAACCACGTTTTCACCTGAGTTTCAGAGAGATGTAGTTTTGCAGCCACTTTGAGTCTTTCAGAAACACCCAAGTACTTGTGCTTAGTGAAGGTTTTCTCCAGTTTGTAAATCTGATCTGATGTGAATTTTGTTCGCATTCTTCGAATGACACTGGGTTCACTTTCTACATCTTTTATTTCTAGAGATGATACTTTTGATACAACAGTTTCGCTTTCATAACCAGAAGACTCTCCGCTACTTTCTGAAACTAAACGAAAGGGAAAAAATGAAAGTTAATATGATTGTTGGATCAGAATAGTAAGACTTACTTTTACAATGTTTGAAATATATTGTATTTACAGCAAATAATATATAATGTAATACTTACAGGTCGGGGAAGAAGATCGACAGAGCCTGAAAGGCGAATCTGCCTCCGGTTCGGGTTTTGCCTCCTCCATATCTTGAGAGCATTTCTTCATGCTTGCTTTTGGTTGTAAGGATTCTTTGTTGTGTGATGTGGGCGGACGAGGCTGAACCAAGCAAGGAATATGAGGTTTGAAAGCTGTACCCATGTTCTCTCCTGTACACTGCTGCCTAGTTGATGTAGTGTGGTGGCTTTGGGATAGCCACGCAACGGAATACGTTTTCGTCATGTTGTCAGTCAAGGGGGTTCAAAACCTCGTAGGTCTGTCTGCGAGTGGTATCAAGCCAAGTTGTACTGAAGACCTGCACTTCAGCAACTCTTTATATAGACCCCTCTACTTGTATAGATTTGCATGTGCAAACAACCATCAAAGCAGAGGTCAACACTGGATAATTGTAAATAATTAGGACTAATAGATGCAACTGTTTAGCTTTTCACGCGTCCAGTGGATAATGCCTGGCGTCACGATGTCTATGGGAACCAACGTAATAAGCAAATGTTGACATCCTCAGTTCATGAAGATTTGAACAGCAAACACATTTCAATTACAATTTTAGGAAAAGATCCCGAAAAGTGATTTTTGTAAACGTGTTAGTTAATAATATTATGGATGCACTCTTATCATATACCTTAACTAAATCAGTATTTTTTTTGCATGGAGAAAAGCTGCTAGACAAAAAAAAAAAAAAAATATGACCAATGCACAAAAACATATTATCAAAATTAAAAAATACACTATTTAAAGATAGAGAGGAAGACAGTGACAATTACATTTGTAGTGACACTAACTGAAATGCACACGTTTAACTTATCTTGATCGATAGATTTTAACTGAGATGTATTTTGTTTTTAATAAAACATCTAAGCAAAATAAATTACACAACAGAATACAGTCGCAACAAGTTACATGCTAATGTAACTCGGCCTCTAAATGAAATGTGACTGGTGTACAACGTGACCAAGTCAATGATTTTAACAGGTGATTAACTTTAATCGGACCCCTGCAGTACAAAGTGCGAGATCAGTAGGTGATGGTTTTTGATTCCTGTTGATATGAGGAGGTTCTGAAACTAAAGAAAGAAACTGCTTGCTAGACTGCTGGCGCCTTCTAGTCGCCTCTAAGCATAATGAGAAATATGAACAGAAGAACCGTGTTTCAGCACAACTGGAGGTAAGTTCTTCATCCATATTTGATATTAAGCTAAATTACTTTATGTTGCTATCGGGACCATGAAAATAATAAACTACTTTATGCATACACACAGTCTGTTTCATTGTTGTTTTCAAATCGTCATAGTCTAAACACGAACATGCTTAATTTAACATGTGTAACAGGTTTCTTCTTAAACATAGCACTCCTTGTGTATTAGAATCCAGTGTTAGTTTCAAGTCTGTTTTCTGACATTTACTAAACTAACAGGTTCACAGTTGAGCCCCTCCTGCCTGCTCTGCCATTAAAGCGGCGCCAGCAGCACCCACAGATAGCCATTGAATATAGCTGATTAGCATTGCTCTGTGCATTAAAGAACAGGAATAATGTTTCCGATGGCAGGCATGCTGTGCACAAACCGCCCAGCCTTTACAGGAAGCACTAAAGCCAATTTTCCAAGTTCTATACAGCACGTGAAAGGATGAAGGCGTGTTAAATGGGGAGTAATTTGCAATGGAGACCTTTACAATTTGGCATTGATGGGTATCAAATCGCAGGCTTTCACCTGGCTAATCATAACACGTTTGGTGGACACTGATTCATTACCTGCTGGCGCCTAAGTACTAATAGAATGAAATGCTCAAGAGATACGGAAATCGGAACGATCTTCCCGCTGGTTATTTTACTGTCTGCAGGTTTCCTTATCTTTATGTGGCGGTTGAAGATGAAAGAGAAGTTAATGGATAGTAAACAGCTCATCAATGGACATGTTATATAGGCTTTATCTTAGCCCCTATGGAGCACCTACTACTTAATTTTCGGAATAAGTATGAAACAACACTAACTGAATGGTAATAATCAGAAGCATATTTCATAAGCTGTGAGTTAGTATTTCCCGTGGCGCATTGGACTGCTATCTATTGATGGGTTGGTGCGAAAAACGTACCACAGCTACTCCAGGTGTATCACCACATAAATGGAACATTGCTAATAAGGTATTAAGGGTCATACGTACTTATTACTTTGAAGCTTTAGGTTGCTGTTTCATTATTGCGGTAAGCCTCCCAATGGCCGAGGGTAACATTGTGTAGAATGGGTTGTTTTGTCTGGGTTTTTTTAAGTGGTTAAATCTATTTTTATTTATCCATTTATTTTTAATTAAAGTTTTTGGCGATATTCCAAACATATGTAAATCGCTTGTAGCCTACCTTGATCAAATATATGGTCATTAGAGAACCACTAACCTTACATACCCACTTGGATTTATTTCTTTATTTATGTATTTATTTATTAAGGTAGTCACCATTTTCTAAAAGGTCGTTTACTGCTGCAGTTGTGGCATTTCTTTACACGGTGGTACCAGACAATACATAGGAGGCTGTGTGGTCCAGTGGTTAAATAAATGTCCTTGTAACCAGGAGGTCCCCGGTTCAAATCCCACCTCAGCCACTGACTCATTCTGTGACTCCGAGCAAGTCACTTAACCTCCTTGTACTCCGTCTTTCGGGTGAGACGCACTTGTAAGTAACTCTGCAGCTGATGCATAGTTCACACACCCTAGTCTCTGTAAGTCGCCTTGGGTAAAGGTGTCTGATAAATAAACAAATACAGCATAACCAATACAAAGCCTCACTTAGCAAATATATATTGTTAATATAACCAGTTACCCTTCCTCTAAACTTTAAAAATACGTTTTTTGAGTGGTTCGTGTTGTACGCAAATACAGTGTGCTAATGTATAGTGTGTGCCAAACGACTGAGTCCAGGAGCTCCTCTTCAGAGTGTTATCTGGAATAGATATACAGCTGCCTGTGGCCAAAAGTTTTGCATCACTCTATACAATTAACACATTTTGCTTCATAAAGTCGAATAAAACCTGCTGAATAATGTTATCTTAATGTATTGAATTACATACCGTTTTTAGGTTTTCCATATACTTAACAAAAAACTGACAAAAAAAAAGAAAAAAATTACAAAATCTAACATTAAATACTGTCCTACCATTATGGCTTCTGGTGAACTTTAGCAATATTATTTTGTAGTTTCTTTGATTACATGATGTTAAATAAAATATCTAATTTATGTTCATATAGTTTTAAAAAAAAGTCTCAATCCCTCAATCCTAACATTGTAGGTGATGCAAAATTTATGCCATAGCTGTATGATACATAGGCTAAATAATACATCTGGCTTCAAGAACCTGATTAGCACTAATCTAATGTTATCAAGTAAAGTATTCCAAAATTTGTGCTAATCTGGGTCTGTGAAACCAGCCTAAGGTGGGATTTTAATTGGAATGTGTTGTTAAACTGTTCCTAGAATAATTGCATCCTCCTGAACTCACAGTCAAAACCTTAACTTAAAAAAAGGAAATCGTAATCCAAAGCTATTTGCTAGTGAGGGCCAATAAACTACAAACACAAAACCCCACACAATGCATATTAATCAGGTATACAATACAACAGTGCAAAACTGCTGTATTTATTTTGATACAGGGGTCTCAAATTGGTAGGCAAAAATTGACCACATGTATGCAAACATATTTTGAATTACAGCCAGATCTTCATGTCATCAAAAAACAGTGTTGTAAAATCAGCCAAGTTAACAGTAAACTATCAAAGTTGGAGATGGCAGCCTAAAATGTTATATTAAATAATTAAATACAACACCCTCAATGATAATATGTAATTCAAGTTTTTAAACTCAGATTTTGGACAATTAAGGCCATATTCACAAAACATTTAACACTGGCTTTCCTCCATTTTGCTTCAAACACACACACATGTGTGTGTGTGTGTGTATTTATGTATTTGTTTACTTCATTAGTTAGTAGTTAGTTAGTTAGTTTTAAACATTGAAAATTAAAAAAAGATGTATGCCTTTCCTGGGTTTCAGAAAGATATAGTTTTGCTGCCACTTTCAGTCTCTCGGAAGCACTCAAATACTTGTTCTTATTGAAAGTGTTCTTCAGTTTGTACATTTGATCTGATCTGATAAAAGGCTTTAAAGCAAATAATGTATGCTATTCAACCCCTGTACAAAATGCAAATACAATGTGGGTTAGTCAGTGATGTTAAAAGGTGATTAACTTGAATCAGACCCCTGCTGTACAAGGTGCGAGATCAGTATGTGGTGGTCTTTGGTTCCTGTTGATATGAGGAGGTTCTGAAAAGGACAGGAAAGCGGCTTACTAGACTACTGGTGCCTGCTAGTCATCGCTCACCTGAATGAAACACCTAAACATTATTTTAATTTAACGTATGGTATGTGAGAATTTGCTGGATATTAGAAAACACTTGGGAACCATCCAGAAAAAAATAACTATACTTCATTTTATGGATATGCTGTAGTTTTCAATTAAGAGGAGTCCATAAACACTGTATTTTTTTACATTTAATATTTAAACAGACTACACAGTAATGTTTGTTTTGTTAACATGTAATGCCTATATACAGAACAGATGAGTCAACTGAGAGGTAATCTTATCACTTTCAATCTAATAATGTAATAGCCAACACTAAATTTGAAAGGTAAAGTACTATTTATCGCCTACTTGAAAGACTAGTGCCAAGCAGGTCTTGTACAATATAGAAATCGATGTATCATACATTGTGTATTGGAATTCCGCGGTGGTTTCAATGTTATATTCTGATATTACCAAACCTAAAGAAATGTGCTGCTGACGCCTGCTCTTCCATTAATAGCGTCGGCAGCACCCACTGATAACCATCGCATACATATGATTAACATTGCTCTGTACACAAGAATAATGTTTCAGACCCATTTCACTGGTCGCTTACTATTACGTGAAATTGATGGCTTGGCTAATTATTTAACACAACTTGTGTACACTGTACTGAAATGATATGTTGGTCCAGTAACCCAAGCTGTAATGTTTATAGTGAAATAAGCTAGTTTAAATGTTCAAGAGATACGGAAATCGGCGTGATCTTCCCACTGGTTCCTGCATTGTATGTATGTTTCTTTATCGTGACAGCGTCTTTGAAGTTAAAACAGAGGTTAATGGATAGTAAATGTGTCGTCAAGGTGCAAACTGTCTACATTGTGAAAGCAAAATGTTTAACGTTTAAAACGACTAAAATCTGGTTCTTTAATCTGGATTTTAGGGTGTATTTATAACTTCCCCTGAGCTGGGAGTTCATGTTCCTCATGGCCCACTGGACTGCTGTCCAGTGATAACAAGGTGCTGAAAATGTACCACCGGAGAACTAAGGGTCGTGTTTGGGTCATGTATAGAAATGGAAAGAGTTGCTTAGCTTCATTATTTATAATGTTTACTCCTATTGTTTGTTTAACTGCTGTAAATCAAGTGTTGAAAATGTTAAAATGAATACCGTGCAACATATTTAAACAAATTGCAAATGCATATCCTTTACACTTTGTAATGTTTATTTTGGTAACGTCTATGGTGTAAAACATATAGAGTAAACCTAAGATGTGTTTATAATTTGAATGTGTTGTTAAACTACATTGCATCCTCCTGAACTCACAGTCAACGTAAAAAGGACTTATTCGTTAAGGCAAATACAATTAAAATAAAACCCCACACAATGTACATTAGTCATGCGAACAATACAACATTGCTAAACTTTAATACTTATTTTGATATAGCGGCATCTATATGGTAGAGAAGTATGGACCACATGTACACAAATATATTTTTAATTATAGCCAAAACCGCAAGTCACCACCACACTAAATATCAAAAACAGTGCTGTAAATCGGCCAATTCAGCAGTCAGCTGATAAAGTTGGTTGCGACAGTCATATGTTTATTAATACACTTCCCCCAATGATAATATGTAATTCAAGTGTTTAAATAAGTTTGTGGACAGTTAAGGCCCTATTCACAAAGCACTTATCACCGTGCTGTTAATAGAGGATTTTCATTCCTAAAAAGAAAACAAAACGTGAAAAATCCTGAAATAATTAATTCCAGATATCTGTATTTTTCTTGCTAGGTTGCCCTGTGAATATGGCCCCAAATTTTCAGTCTCAGAAATTAAAAATTAAATAAGGAATGTTTAAATAGTTTTATTGAAAACTTAAAAAATACATACATATTAACAATATATTTGTTTAAATTAATATTCACACTGAAATATAAAAATAAAAATATATGAATTCATACATTCTTAATTTCTGAACAAGCTAAAATCACAGTCCACACAGTGGAACTTTATCCTTGAAACCAATTGAAGTCAACTGGATTATATCAGTATGTCTAAAAAGAACCCAAAAAGAAGGCAATTAAAATACTACTAATATGAAAACCACGTTCAGTATTGCTTTATACAATACTCATTGTCCCAAAGCAATGTCTAAAACGTTTACATGCTGCTACATAGCAAGCACGTGCAAGACATAGTAAGATTATTGCATTTAGGAGACAAGTGGAACAGCTAGAATTATACAGTATTACAGTCCTCAATAATAATACGGTGAAGCCAGCAGCAGAGGGTGGAGTGTTGGCTGAGGGAATGCCATTTGTTGCATAGGCGCCTGATGGATGAAATCTGGGAAGAGATGGTGTGCTGCCAGGTTTTCTGTGGTGTCAATGGGAACTGCAAGCTGCTGCACAGGGTAGCTGGAGTGCTGGAGAGAAGAAACGGTCTGGTACATCATCTGAGGCATTAGAGCGGGGCTCAAGAAGTCTGGACGCAGATCTTGCATCTCACGCTTTAATTTCATTCTTCGGTTCTGGAACCATGTTTTCACCTGAGTTTCAGAGAGATGTAGTTTTACAGACACTTTCAGTCTCTCAGAAGCACCCAAATACTTGTGCTTACTGAAGTTTTTCTCCAGTTTGTGAATCTGATCTGATGTGAATTTCGTTCGCATTCTGCGGTTGACACTGGGTTCACTTTCAACATCGTCTTCTTCTAGAGATGAGACTTCTGATCGAACAGTTTCACTTTCATAACCAGATGACTCTCCGCTACTTTCTGAAACTAAACAAAAGAGAAAAAGTGGAAAGCAATTAGCAGGATACTTTACTTTAACAATGTATGGACATTAATATTTGTACATTTGTTCTAATAAAAGAAAGTTGACTTAATTGACAACATATCTGTATCTCATGTACCAAATTGTAGTATTCATTTTCGTCACGCTGTAATGTTTATATACGTGTGTTGCATCTGTTTCATAAGATATGTTTTTAATTCTTGAGCATTTGGTTTTACAGTGGGAATTATTTGACAAGTACTCATGCAATACTTACAGGTCGTGAAAGAGGAGTGAAACAGGCGAGCAGGTGAATCTTGCCCGGGTCTTGCCTCCTCCATATCTTGCGAGCATTTCTTCATAATGTTTGCTTTTGGTTGTACAGATTCTTTGCTGCATGATGTGGGTGGACGAGACTGAACTAAACAAGGAATATGAGGTTTGAAAGTTGTTTCCGTGTTTTTTTCTGTACACGCCTGCCTAGTCGATGTGGTGTGGTGACTTTGGGATAGCCACGCAATGGAATAAGCTTTCGTCATGTTCTCTGTCTAGAAGGTTCAAAACCTTGCGGGTCTGCAATTTGAAGGCTTCCACAGCAGCGACTCTTTATATAGACCCCCTCAGTGTGGAAATTTGCATGTGCAAAGACCCATCAAAGTGGAGATCAAGAAGATAATTGTGAATAATTAGGTCTAATATATGTAGCTATTGAACTTTTCACGCATCCTGTGGATGTGTTAATGCCTGGCGCCACGATGTCTGTGGGAACCAAGGTAAGTTGGAAGCAAATGTTGACATCGTCTGTTCATAAAGACACAGAGGGAAACATTTTCAATGAAAATACCATACAATTATCCTATCATGTAAATTTTATAAACATTTTAGCAGTTAACCTTGTGAGACTTATTGCTTTTATATTTGTTAACTCGTGACGTATTTCTGTATGGAGAGATCCTTGCACGTAACTAAATGGCAGAGATGTAACTGACAACACTTAGTTATTGCATATGAAAAGGCTCGCTTTTGAGAATGGATTGCATACAAAATATGCTATAGATGGTGGCAAAGTACTATATTATATGCGATACACCGATTGACATTGCAGGACTAAAGTTAAATCTATACTCTTAAAATAATGGGAAAACTTAAGTTCCTCTACGCTCTATATTTTGTATTTGACATTTTATATACAATAATCTTTATCCAGAAGCGATACAGTAAAGAGAAGTTAATGCTGAGCTGTTGTTTTGTACATTATTACATTATATTGTAAAACCAAATGTTTAAGAAAACATTGTTGAATTCTTTAAAATGTGATTTCCATATGCATTAATATTCTAACTTTCTGATATTCAGTACTCAGTAGTGTATGGTCAAAATTCAAATCACCATATTCTCAAAAATGGAGGTGATCTAATACCCCAGTAAATTTTAAATAACGTCTGCTTATTCGATTTGATTCTTTTCCGAAATGCAATTACAATTTTACATTTGTCGAGTTCCTTGCTTGGGGTGATATGGTGTCCTGACAATTAGCCAACTGCTTACGTGGTGAAATGAGAGAATATATAGATATATAGAATATAAATACTCGTACAGAACACCAAGGCGTTTAACGCTCCATTCTGACATTTGTAAAACTAAGGAAATTCAGAGCTTTGCAGCCACTTGTCTCAACTGTCATTAACGGAGCGCCAGCACTACCCCTGAACCGCCCTGACAGCCGATGTCTGATCTACTTTGAATTAACATATCTCAGTTCAAAGACTATGCTTAATGTTTCAGACATAGCTCGCTGTGCGTGGACCATCAAGCATTTACTGAGCACCTTTTTATATAATCTATGTTTAAACCCAAAGACCAATAATCCAACCGTGGAGTACCTCAATGGGCTGCTGTCAAAAAGTGGCAAGGTGACTACTAACCAGAAGGTCTGCAGTATGTAAGCAGTATCTGGACCAGGTTCAGCAAGTGTTTGTATCGGTTGCTGACGATTCTTTTGTTTTGTTTTGTTTTGTTTTCTCATGGTTTGTGGAATTTAAATGGACACTTACAGTGGAATCCAAGTCAATTTACGTGTATGGAAATATCTGAACTTGCAATGGATATTCCCTGAATGGGAAGTGCAGCAACATTCTAGCGTTCTCCTGAACGAATCTCAGTTGTAAGCTCAGTTTTTAGGGTTGTATTCCACTTGTCATGCTTATTAAAATAATTATTGTATGTTTATAATGTCCTAAAAGCGTTCTTCTTTTGGACTGCGATCTTAAATGGTTTTCTGGTTCAAGTGCCTTTTTGACCTTTTAATGAAATTGAGGATTTTAAGCTTTTTTGTGATAGTTGCAGTGAAATCCAAACAAACAATTTGCATATCATTAGACACATCGACCTCACTGAGCTAGCAATCCTGGTTCTTTCTGGAGACATTAAATGCTTATCACTTGCAAATAAACCTCAAGCAACTGGCGCCAGATACTTACCGACCATTAGATCCAATGTGAGATCGCCGTGGTAGTAGGACGTGGACGATTCATGTCTCAAATCTCACCTCAGGCACTGCAGCCGTTTGGTTTGTAGACAACTGCAATAAGTAAACATCGCTATCAACCAATACAGTAACACGTTTGTGTTAAATGACAAAAACACCATACTTGACCTTCCACAGAAACATTTTCAGCACCTTGTTATTTTTGGACAGCACTCTGTTGCCCGTACAGCTCTTATATGTCTCCAGAATTTTGCCGTTACCATAACTTTTTCACATTGTCAAAAGCCAGCTGCTATTGCATAAAGTTATTTATTATATTAAATACCAAGATAATATAACACTAGTCCTTTATTGTATTAACTAAAAACATAGCATATACGTTTATGGTCAGACTTGCGTTGAATGAATGTGAGTAATTTAAGTAAAAGATTCTCCAACGGCGCCAAGGTAAAGTCTACACAGCATGCCTTTTGAGTACTTATTTACTCTCCATTAACTTTACTTTCATCTTCCAAGACCACGTAACGATAAGGGAACGTGTATATAATACAGGAAGTAGTAGAACGATTGCCCCGATTTCCATATCTCTAGACATTTAAATTAGTCTCTTTCACGAGAACAATAGACTCCGGCTGGTTAGTTTGGGTTAATGTGTTATGCTACACCTCGCCGGTTATACGCCGTCTTAATTATAGTATATAGTGTAAAGGAGTTAAATAGTCATATTAATAAACGCGGGAGCCTGTTACGACCGTAAGGTCTCCCACGCTAAGACTGTTTTGCATTTCAAATATCAGTTTCACTCAAATATCAGTTTCATGCACAGCATGCGTGCTATCTAAACCATTAGGCATGTTCTTTGATGAACAAAGCAATGCTAATGAATAGTAAAGCAGGGATCAACAGTACTGGATGGTTATCAGTAGGCGGTGTTGGCGCTGCTGTAATGGCATTGCATACAGGCAGCAGCTCAACTGAATTTTCTTATAGTCTTGCAAATTTTAGAATACATTATTGACACCACCCACTGGTTTCCAGTACAGACCCATATTTTGAAATATGATTTGATTATATAATATATTTAAGTGTATTTTGTAGCTATTATTTGTTATTTAATTATGTAGTCACAATGAAGTTGATATAGAAAAGCCCATGTTTAATGAATAGCATGGAAATTCCTCCAATATCCCTCCCCCATCCATTCAAACAGTTACTCTTCTGGCATGTTATGGCTTCAATCTAGTTTGACTTCAAGTGATTAAATGTTCAATCTACAAGAAAGAAAGAAAGAAAGAAAGAAAGAAAGAAAGAAAGAAACTGTACCTTCAGTTGTGTTGATATATATTTTTTGGATTTCTCAAACTGGTGACTGCGGGTGTTAGCAGGTGATCAATCCTCATTTCATCAGATCTTCTACAATGCTCCATTACAAGTTGATCATCCATTCTAAATTAACAAATGGTGCAATATAATGGAATTGCATTGTAGTATATAATGTAATTCACTATGCATTATATATTTTAGTATAAATATACATTTGTTTAATTATGTAACTTGTTTTTATTTAAAGCAAATTCTATTTTCTGTTTTATTGCACAGGCAACCAGCTGTTAACTTCACCCTGACCACACACTATCTGCTGCACAAGCGTATATGAGGTGAGTCTGATCAGAAAAAAAGAAAATACATAAAAACAATAATAAATTACTTCACCACATTCTCTGTGTTAGTTTGTATGGCTTTACTTAGGTATGCAACAAAGCTAGCTAATATTTGCAATTACACAAAAGGCTGTTTAAGAAGAAAAAACACTATTGAACACTAGTTATTCAAAACGTAAAAGAGACAAGGTCTTTTTTTTGTTTGGATGCCTTGGGATCATTTTTTATGTGCATAAATAAAATATGATTTTTAAACGAGATCATTTAAGAAATCAATTTAATTTGCAAATGATCTTTGTAACAGTTGCAAAATTTATACAAAACTATTTTATTCTCTTCTCTACTTCAAGGACATTTTTAAACAGCAGATATAATATACACCAAAGTCTACAGAGTACAGCGAACAGTCAATGTTGATGTCTGTTCACATTATGAATGTCAAAATATAACTGTAAGAAAGTGGATATTTATTTTGATTCATGTGGTGCTGTAGTTCCTAGTCCTATTTATGTTAAGTGTATTTCTGTTTTAAACTTTTCTTTTGTATGTACTGTGAATTTTTAATTGTTAATTAAACACATGATAATAATAATAATAATAATAATAATAATAATAATAATAATAATAATAATAATAATAATAATAATAATAAACAGCAATATTTTCTACCAGTAGTTAACACAGATCATTGCTTGTCCCTGATCCTCATCTAACCCCTCAATCCGCTGTCACAGTGAGCCCAGTCTAGAGGTATGCACAGTAAACTATCTTAATCATAATCTTTTTAATGATGTTCAAACATTTAAATTGCACTATATTGTACTGTTAAAATTGTGTAAATCAAATCAATTTGGGAATTTGATGTTCCCCTAAACATTATTTCTAGACTAATACATTAAACCTCTGATCTATATGCAGTCAATATATATATATATATATATATATATATATATATATATATATATATATGTATGAATGTATGTATGTATGTATTTGCTATTGTGTTTTATTTATGTATTATAGAAAAACACTGATGCTATAAAACTAAATTATTATTATTATTATTATTATTATTATTATTATTATTATTATTATTATTATTATTATTAACAGTGGTGTAGGATACTTTTTTCTGTGTAATTCAGGATTAATTGAAATCTATTCATCTAATGAAATGTAGCCTGCTAATTACATACATATACTTGCATATAGTTCAGAAACATTATTTCTTTTAAAAGTAATTTTAATACGCAAACACATTTAGTACAGGATTTATTATTATTATTATTATTATTATTATTATTATTATTATTATTATTATTATTATTGATAATAGTAAAACAAAAACTAGTATTTACATTTTATAACAATATGTATACTAAGGCCCTACTGTAACAAAACATTATTATGGATGACCCTTTTTACAAAAACATCTTTATAAATGATAAAACATGAATATAAAAATAATATTTTGATTATTTATTTTAATGCACACACAAAGCAATTGCACTACATTTTTGATACACCAATAGCATAAAAGTTGGATCTTGTTGCTTTCCGAGTCCTGATTTGTGGATTATTTCTGCCGCCCCATTTTCCCATGCCCTATGCCTCTTTACAGCTATTTCTCAAAGAGGTATAAGCATAGGAAAAAGGAACAACGAGCACAGCCCCCCATGAACTGTCAGTTTCTTGTCTAGAACAAAAAAAAAGAACATGTTAAAACATGCAAACTTGAATTGAAGACTAACCTAATTTGAGTAACCTAATTCTAGTTTTTCTTTCCAGGAAAAGTACTTTGCCATTAAATATAAAATAAGGCATTCTTCCCACACACCTTTGTACAGTACAATGTAAATTAAACTAATCTTTAACATTCATATATTGTCACTGTAAATCAAGGCTTTAAGAATGAAACATGAATCTTATGCAACAGATTATAAACATGTTGGTATATTTATACACTATTTTTTATTTTAGTATCACTTTTATTGTGCACCTAAAACAATAAAAAGGTTGTATACTATGTTAAATAAGATTTATATTTAATTTTTAAATATTTGGTTTGCAATGCAGGCAATTCCCAGAAACAACAACTGTAATAAAATATTACAAATGTGTTTTCTTTTCATTTAATTTTGTTAACATAACCTTAGTCCCCCATCCTTTCCTTAATCATTATTGACAATTAGGCAACAAGAGAGACAAGTCTAGTTAATCAATTAACCTTCCAGTTAATTGTTACCCAGTTAATATAAAAATGTCCTATGAATCGTGGTCCTAATTTGTTATTTAACATGATAGCATTTATTTGTGCAGCATTTTATTATAATTTTCTTTTTTTTGTCCTTAATATTACTTTTGCTCATAATATTATGTTTCTGCCACATGTCCAAAATGACAAATACTTACGAACCCAAGACACCAACATAGTAAATCAAAGAAACGTAATCTGAAAACATAAACTAAAATAAATAAATCAATAAATCAATAAAAAAAGATTACCACAGCCACGGTTAGAAAAATGCAGGTCCACCATATGAATGTAAACAAAGTTTGCAAATAATATCAAAAATTAAAAAGACTCACCATGTTAACAGGCTGGATGATCTCAATGCAATGCAGACTTCATCATCAGAATTTATCCTTTGCTAAAGACCTTGAAGATGTTTTAGCAACACAGTGTAGCTGTTTCCACAGCCTCTGCAATCAGCCCCCTCTTTGGCAAGGACTCCCGCTGCACCTGCAAGACCGCGCACGAAAGCTGTTTTCAACAAAAACGTATTAAATAGAGGAAAGTAACATCGCTCTAACTGGCAACAAATATGTTGCTAACATTTTGGAAGCGATTGGCTGGCAGCAGCTTTTGGCCATTCTAATTATGCAGTCAGATAGATAATTTCGTACATTATCTTTTGTGTGTGTGTTTTCAGACGTCAGCAAAATCGAAATGAAGAGAACAGTCAAGAACTCTTAGTTCCAAAATGTTAAACGTTTCTTATCTCCCAGGGTCTTTCACAGGAGATATGAAAGTTGTTGAGGCACCAAGGTCTGTGTACAAGGATAGCTATTTCAGCAGAATCGTGGTACACTGCTCACTGTCAAGGACAGAGACCGTGTTTTGAATTAAATCAAATATAAACTAGTTGACATGTTTTAAAATTAAATGCTTTACTGACCAATATTATAGTTTGTAAAAGTATATTGCTGCATCAGAAAAATGTTTTGACTAGAACAACCAGGAAATCTGCCCACCTTGAAGGGCTGAGGACATGTTGTTATAGTTGCCTGTTGTGTTATTGTAACACCATTGCCTTTTCTGATAGTATATGTTTATTATAAGATGATTAGGTGTTCACAACCTCTGAATGTGAGTCTGAATTGTCAGTGCACCGTTCTACTGTGCAGGAGGCAGAAGTGGACCAGTAACAACTCCATCTTCTATACATGGAGATGTTTTTTGCAAGTACATGTATATGAATAAATAATGTAACACATGTTCAATGTAACTACAATGTAATATAGGATCATTTCCAACCCTGAACTTGATGGTCTTCACTTGTGTTTAATGTATTGTACAAAGTCTCTAATTTTTATAAGCCAACATGGCAGTGGTTGTAGACTGTCTTGAATTTGTATGAGGCACAGCTGAGATGTTGGGGGTCAGATTAATTGGTCTGGAGGGCTATATTGTCAGTGGTTTGGAGGGCTATAGTTCCAGTGGTTTGGAGGGTTATATTTCCCTCTGGGCCTGTTTGGACTTCTGTGTTCAGTCAGTACCTTTTTATGTTTGAATACATGACAGAGATCCATTTGCATAACAAATTAATAACTTAAAACCCTCCCTGGATCCCTCATCTCTCCAGAACTTCTGTCCTGTCTCTCTTCTCCAGTGAGCAGTACACCACCAGCTCTCTGCTTTCCTGTCAACACATTCTTTGCTCGACCCCCTCCAATCTGGTTTTTTCGCCCGGCACACTCCACTGAAACTCCTCTTCTCTCTGTCACTAACTCTCTTCTCTCTGCCCTTGCCACCTCCCTCTCCTCTGTTCTAATTCTCCTCAACTTCTCTACTGCCTTTGACACAGTCGACCACTCTGTTCTCCTGTCCTCCCTCACTGATTTGGGACTCTCCGCCACTGCTCGCCTTGTACTCCTCCTACCTCGCTGATCGCATGTTCTGGACGTCCTGGCATGGCTCACCCTCTGCCTCTTGCTCCCTTTCGACAGGTGTCACCACAAGGTTCAATCCTGAGACCCCTCCTGTTTTCTCTCTACACCCACTCCCTGGGTCTCCTCATGTCCTCCCATGGCTTCTCGTATCATATCTATGCTGATGATGTCCAGATCTTCCTCTCCTTTCCCCCTCTGACTCTGACATTTCCTCCCGTATCTCTACCTGCCGCTCAGCCATCTCCTCCTGTATGCACTCGCATCATCTCAAACTCAACCAAGTTAGACCTTTTCTTCTCCCTCTTCTTCCTCCACCGCTGATCTCTCTATCTCTATTCCTCTTGAATTTACAACTGTCTTTCCCTCGTCATCCACTAATAACCTTGGTGTCACCCTCGACCCCTCCCTCTCTTACTCTCAGCACATCTCTACTCTGGCACGCTCCTGTCGCTTCTTCCTCAGCAACATATGCAGAATTCACCCCTTCCTCACCGACTACTCCACACAGCTCCTAGTTCAGGTCCTGGTACTGTCCTGCCTTACCTACTGCAGCTCCCTCCTGGCTGGCCTCCCTGCCTCTGCCACCCGTCTGCTCCAGCTCATCCAAAACTCTGCTGCTCACCTTGTCTTTCCCTTCCTTGTTTCTCCCATGCTACACTGCTGCTCGGCTCTCTGCACTGGCTCCCTATCGCTGCTCACATCCAATTCAAAACACTTGTACTTGCCTATCGCTGTCTTGACCTCTCTGCTCCCTCCTATCTCCAGACTATCATTTCTCCCTACACCCCCTCTCACCCCCTCCGCTCCTTCACCACCAGCAGATTAGCTGTACCCCCACCTCCGCTCCCCCACTTCCAGAGCCCGCTCCTTCTCCACCCTTGCCACTCAGTGGTGGAACGGCCTACTCACGGATATTAGGACTGCTCAGTCCCTGACCATCTTCCGGCACCCTCCTCAAGACGCACCTGTTCAGACAGCATCTGTAAACCTCACAACCCTTGACTATACTAGACTATATGGCACCCAATTGTACCAGTACTTGCATCAGCTTGTACTTGCACTGAACTGCTCCAAGCCTTGCCGTATTCTACTGCTGCTTTTAATTATAACTACTTCCTGTATCTTGTATTTGACTTTACTTTTATAGGTATCTGTATTCACGTTTTTTGTAATTGCTCTTATTTGAAATCATTCTCATCCATGCATCGTACTTACTATGTGCTCATACTGCACTTTATTCATATAAGAAAATAGTTTTAATATATGTTAACTGCTCTTCGTCAAACCAATTCTTACATGTAATTATTTACTGTATTCTCTAAATTTGATCTTTTACTTCTGATTGTATTGTACTTTGCAACTGCTCTATCTGTAATGTGATATTCTGAAATGTGATACTTTGTACTGTGATATTTTGTAATGTGATACTTTATACTGTGATATTTTGTAACAGTTGTAAGTTGCCCTGGATAAGGGTGTCTGCTAATAAATAAATACATTAATACATACATTATTATTATTATTATTATTATTATTATTATTATTATTATTATTATTATTATTAATAATAATAATAATAATAATAATAATAATGATAATAATAATAATAATAATAATAATAAAAGAGCATGCTTCATAACCACAGTTTTTTTGTTTTTTTTTACAGTTCACAGTAGATGAATAGCACCTCATTAAAGAAAGGTTAAAAGGTGTTGTGTTTGCAGCGTGTAAATCTTTGGTAAGCTACAATAGAAGCATCAGTACAAGAATAGTGACATTCTTATGAAAATTAACTGAGAAGAACAGGCATTGCTTCAGACTCCACTGTGATACCAAACTTTTGGCTGTGTTTCCTGTCCAGTGTGGAACTTCAGGTTGAAATCATCATACAATAATTCAGTTGACCTTGTAGGGGAAAGAAGATTTATGCCAAAGAACATACCAGCAGCTGCTTGAAACAAATTATTATGTTCTACAGTGCCTTTAGTAAGTATTCACCCCCCTTGGACATTTTCACAGTTTGTTGTGTTACAACCTGAAATCTTGATGCATTTAAATGGGATTTTTTTCCCTTTGATTTACACAACCTACTCAACACTCAATGTGTGAAAAAATGGGGGGGGGGGGGGGGGGGGGGGAACAAATAAAAATAAAAACCTGAAAAGTTTTCATTAGATAAGCATTCACCCACTTTGCTATGACACTCCTAAATAAGCTCAGGTGCAACCAATTGCCTTCACAATTCACACAATAAGTTAAATGGAGTCCATCTGTGTGCAATAAAAGTGGTTGTTCTGTAGTACTTCTGTGGTACTTGTTCTGTAGTACTTCTGTGGTACTGTAGTAATTTCAGTTTTACAATGTATGGTTTACTCTATAAGAAAATGTACTATTTCAGTTGAACACCTAATAAAAATGACTTTGCCAAGCATTTTTCGCTATTGTTTTCTCATGAAGACACTAGACAAACTATTAAACAGAAGCCCTTTTTTATTAAGTGATACAATGTAACATTCACAAATACATATTGCATGTCTGACCATTTTTTCTGTTGTAATTACAGCCATTACCAACTTATAGACCTCTTTTTTGTATTTGTATAAAGTTTATACACGTTACAGTTGCGTGGTTTCCTGAGCATGTGTGCATTCATGCAACTAATAAATAATCACGGTGGTGTTCTTTCAGTTGTTTGTCCATAAAGTTTGTTTTTAGCAGTAGCAGAACAAAAGCAATGGTAGTTGATTTGACTTTTTAAAAATTGGTTAAACTAAAAGGCAGATAAAAACGAGGTGTAGGTTAATGATGGAATGCGATACTGAAATGATTAAACTGTGCATTGACTTTTTAACTATTAGCGATTCATTTTAGATGATACATTTTGCCACAAAGCTCGTTTTGTTGCATATTATCGTTTTGCATAAAACAGCCTTGGCCACAGCCACAGCCACTTCCTATCTGCGGCACTGGGATGCATGTAACTGTTCATGTTTTTCCAGCCGGCCTCATGCAGGTAGCCGTTGGGGACCTACAGACGAGGCCTCAGACCAAATTTATCTTTCACTCGGGCCCTGAGTGCCCACCACAGTCATTGGGCCCTGAGCGCTCTTCACAGTTCACAAATCATCAGCAATTGCAATCATCATCATCATTCATTCATTGCCATTCATTCATAGCGGATTCTCTGTGCTGAAACATTCTATCAGAATGGTGGTCATTGTTCTCGTGACCACCTGGAACGTGGTTACTTATTCCCGGTTCCTTATTTGCGGTATAATTGACAATGCAGCGTGTCCTTTTTCTATGTGTTTTAAGTCACTTACATATCTTGCTCAATTAATATATGCTTGTTAAAGATGTGTAAGTGAGTAAAAAAAAAGGACACACTGCTTTGTCAACTATACCGCAAATAAGGAACCAGGAATATGTAACCAACTTCCAGGTGGTCCTATAATATTGCTGCTGTCTTCAAGCTTACCTTGTGCTTCCATCATGTTACATGTTATGGAAGTTAAACTGATGTGTATAATTAGCTGGGTTTGTCTTATCTTTAGGAAACTCACCTGTTTCTATAGAACTATTCATGATATTACCCATGTTGTCTACATATTTCTAGCCTTGTGTCCTTAAAGTACCTGAGAATTCAGATTGCTACGGATGATGTGTTTGTAATGTCTACTTGACTTACTTTATTAAGCACCCTTAGATAAATCTCATCTGGGCCAGGTGATTTGTTATTATTTAGTTCCTAGCAGCTCATTGCAATACCTCTGTTTCACTGATGTTGAAATCTCTATGAACTGTGTGTGCACAAATTGGTGGTACTGATGGCACATTGTTTCTATCCTCTCTGGTGAAAATTCTAGAAATATTTGTGTAAGCGGGTGGTTAAAAGGGAGTGGTTTTATATATCGGCCAAACGCAGGACTATCCCTTTAAGGCACTGAGTTATACAGGGTTGCATCAGAATGGGTTCGGCACAGCGCAAAAATCTCTGGATGGAGAGAGAGAGCTGCATCACGAAGCATCTATTGTGCAGTTTGGAACCCTGAAAAAGCAAAATAGTGGGTGTGTATACTTTCACGTATTATAACAATGATTCAGTTATTGCTGGTTAAGTAAAATATTGTGTTTTGTATTAAGTATAAAACATGTTAAGTTGTACTGTTGAAAGATATGATGTAACACATGTGGAGGTGGCAGGCCCCTGATGATAATTGTGTCTGTTTCTTACAGAGGCCGCCAACATCCTCTTACTCTGAATAAGATTATTCACCCTTCTAACTTCAACCTACTCTATTCCATTATACCCATTTCCCTTGAATACCTCTCTTCAACCATTCTTTCCTAACTATATTTTTGACCCTGAAAAAGAACCACAGACCCTGTGTGAGTGGTGTTTAAAGAAGAAATGTACATTTGTTTAATACATCAGATATGTTGCAGTTCTCATAAACCTCATTATCAGATGAATACCTTAACATCCTCTTTCACAATTCTTTTGCTTTTCTAATATTGGAAGAATTTTTTAGGATTTTGTTTTGCATCCCTAGTGATATTTCTTTCTACATCTCTTTTGGCCTTCCTAACTTCCTTTTTAACCTGCTTCAGGATACTTATTTCCTGTAAACCATAAACAACCTATTTTATTTTGTATTGATCTATTTAACCATCTTGGTGACTGCTTGTTAAACTTGTTAAACCAGTGCAAGTATTTTAGGTATATACTTGCACTGTACACCAATCCCAGTTCATTTCAAATTGAATTATGTTGTGATCTCTTGACCCTAGAGCTTCTACTACTTCTAAATTACACAGCATGTCCTGGTTATTTGTGAACATCTAAAATTCCTCTGTCCCTTGTCAGGTTTTTGACACACTGGGTCAGGAAGCACTGCAGCACTGTTTATGTGTAACCCAGAAAGAAAAAAAAAATAGGTAGCACTGTTTTGGTAAGAAGAAACAACAAATTATCTATCCAGGGTTACTAAATTAACTAAACAGTCTTCTATATCCTTGCCAGGGGCAGTCGAATTGCCCCCTGCCTACCCCTGGCTCAGAGATGTCACTCAAAAGTTTCAAGGCAGTACCAAGTGCTCTGAAAGCCAAGGGAGCAGCAATTGCAAGGAACTCAAAACGCTGTGATACATGCTTATGTCATCGATACATGCTCATATTAACCCTGGATAGATAACTGCCTTCTGTGCAGCCTGTTATCAGACCGTGTTGATTGTCCAGTTTGTTTATGCTCCTAATTACCATGTCAGAAGTAGTGACACACATTATCTCCCACAGCACTAGCTTCCTTGTCTTATTAATTGTGTAATCACTAGGTGGCAGTCCTCTACTACATTTTTTACCAGACAAGCTCAGCTATCATGTTGAATCTCCATCGCAGGCTCGTCTGTGAATTTTTGTGATGTTGCAGATCTATGTTCAAATGAAAACAAGGGCAAACTGAGATGTATTCTGCAAACCTATTAATTCGGTTATAACTGTGATACTCAATTATTCTTGAGCTTGTAAACTGTAAGCTACTGTACAGGCCTGTAATCGACAGATCTCCCCAATGTAGATCGATGTTCTACACAGTGATGTTTTGCTACTGTGCTCATAGTATACACAGAGACTAACAAAACCGTTGCATCAATCACAGCCAAGGTCATTGCTACTGATTACCCTCTCAATAAAGTAGGATCTTATTCTGGCTTTTCACAGATAGACACCAATAAAGCACAAAAGCACAAGCTGGCGTAATCTTAATAGTATAACAGCTAACATTTTAATAGACTACAGGGATACCATCTGTACCTTATTAGAAGTTTACCAAGGTTTTTTTTAAACTGTGATGTTTACCATGGTTATCGATGGTTTTCACAGAGTTTTACAATAGTTCTTTCTGATTTACCAGACTTTCTGAAGAAGCCTCAGAGGTTGAAAAATGAGTTAGTAAGCCTGGTAAATAATCATCTAAGCATAATATTAAGCTATGCAAAGTTTCAGGTAGGAAACTCTCAATTGATCTGAAAATATGACAATTGTCTTGCCAAATCTTTGCAACCATCAAAAAAGCCTATCAGACAATGGACTCCACATTTATATCAACCTTTATCCAGTGTCAGCTATCAATAGTAATCAAGAAGGGTACATTTAAACATACCTATCTTTACAGTCTGTGCCGTGATAAGAGTTTACCACCGTCTCCCCAACTTCCACCTCATTTTCGGCCTTGCTAGGGGGGTTGGCAGTCAAACTCCATGCTAGCTGAGAGGTGTCGGAAAGGCAAGGCAAAGTGCCAAAACCAAGGAAGTCAAAATTCTGTAGGTAAACTGTTTTTATTGTCAAAAAAATATATATTTTAAATTGCAAGACTTGTAATTATTCAAAACATACAAGACAAGATATTAAACAAGTACGACTTTAAATATTCTGATAATGTAGATGATAAGTACCCCCTTAAGGGACTATTGAAAGTTTGGTTGAATAGTGCTATAGAATATGTCTAAATCTATGCTACACTTTAATTAATTTGACTGAAATTTGACTTTCTCAGTAGTTTGTCCTCTCTCGCACCACAAAAACAACCCCACCCAGGGGCGCTGGAACTAGGGGTGCGGGGTGTGCGGCAGCACCCACTGGATTGAAGTGCTGTGCACCTGCTTCCATCATTTCAGCACCCCCACTCTAAAAATTGTTCCAGCGCCACTGACCCCACCCGTACATTCTGACAAAGCTACAAGTTGCAATACATGTAGGCATGTAGGGCAAGTTGAGAGCTCTTTAAAACAAAGTCTGCTAGTCTACTAATTTACAAGCAGAGAGGGCTCGTCACAACATAGCCCTAAAGAAACTATAACTGTATTTTCAGAGCTTGGGAATTATAAAAGATTATTATTTAAAATGTTCTTACAGAAGGTTACAGTAACAGAGAAACATTCCCCCATCAAATGAATTGTAAGGCTGTTCAGGCTGTTCAATGGATCCGGCCCATTTGCATGGTGGAAATGGAGCTGCACTGTAAGAAGTCACAGGGGATGACACTAAAGCCATGAGTGTTGCTTCCTCTTTAGCCACTTTAAAAATGTGATGAAGCAGTTTTGGAGAAGCAGTAACCCTTGGGGCTAAATGGTTATTGATGCAGGACACCCGTTTTTCATTTATCATTCCACAAAATGCTTAAATATTGTGCATAAACTGATGCATTTATATATATATATATATATATATATATATATATATATATATATATATATATATATATATATATATATATATATACTATGCAACAAGAAATATATAGCTTTTACGAGGAGGTAGCCATTCGAACCAAATTCTCCACTTAGTCACCGCCGTACATTTGGAGGAGGCAGACACGTGCTTGGCTCCTCTCTAGTTTTGAATAGCAAGTTTATTAGCCAATCATATTCTTCCATTTTTTCAGATCGCTTGCATAGAACACTGAGTAAAAACGTCTAAAAAATAATCAAGGGTGGCATGCCACCCCTCCCCTTTTGCCTGTTTTAGCCAATTATCAGACAGATACCTTACCACATTGATACTGGCAAGGAGAAGTGCAGTCTAGAAGGAGACAGCAAATGTCTATAGATTGATTCATTGAAATTTGAATCAATTTTTAAAATTAGAATTAAGAGTACTGCTTCCAGAAATACAGCTGAGTAATGTACCTTGCTCTGGAACTAAAGTCTGGCTGAATTGACATATTAAGAAGAAAAGTGTTGTCAATAAGAGTACAGTAATAAGATTCTTCTGCTGCTGGGGGCTAAGGAGACCCCAAGTCCTCTATCGTTCTTCAGTTTTTTTGCCACCAGCTGCTACTGTTTACTGACACCTATCTGGCAATGATGTTTCTCAATTGATAGTGGACAATGTGTCCTTCATAGAAAATAAATTGAGGTTTGTCTTCAGCTCTTTTCTAAAGCATTGTACTTGAAACTAGGCTATGCAAACTGGTTTTAACAGCATAACTTTGAGATGAGCTCTGAAGATGTGCTGCATGGTAGACAAGTCTCTACACAGTTATCAGTGCTATTGAAGGAATATATAAATTTTACACCACATAGACAGAACCCATTTGTTTCAAACCAAAATGTATCTTAGCTGATGGAAAATAAATAAGTGAAAACCAAATTTGCATGATGAATAGTTTGACCATATTTTTGGACTGTTAAACAGCATTCTGAAAAGGTATTCAGAGCCACATTAAGAGCCTATGTGAAGACAATGAGGTTATATCATGAATATAACCTTGTTTTATATTTCTCAGACACATCCAATAGTGTTGCCTTTGTATTCTCCTTGCTTTAGAATTTAAGGTCAAGAAATCCCTGGGAATTTCTAAATGACTTATAATATTTTTTTAAATTAGAAAGCAAAGCTCTGTGTTGGCTGACCATGACCTAATTGCTGACAGCTATATCTTAAAATTTGAGTGGTATTGCCAGCTACTGCCCTTGATGGTACACTGTCTCAAATAAAATCAATACTCTGTATAGCAGAGAATTTGCCGATGGGTTAGTAAAAGAAACAGCAGTTTTACAATAAAACAATCCTAAATAAAGGTTAATCTTAAATGTCACTGAAAAAATGTTCTTGCAATAAGGTCTTGTTTGAACTCTTCCTTGTTAAAAGTACAATATATATATATATATATATATATATATATATATATATATATATATAATTTTACCACGTAAGCAGTTGGCTAATTGTAAGTCATGTAATCATATCGATCCCTCACAAAACATACTTAGTTAAATACTTTAAGTCAGTTAAGCATTCAAAAAATACAGTATTTACTCAAATTTAAGTCACACTTTTGTGGCCAAAATAAAAGTTCAAATCTGAGGGGAGAGACTTGGATTCGAGGTTTTTAGTTAGGGTACCAATTTACATTTGCGCATGTCAATTATTCTGGTGCACTTGAACAAGACCAGCTGTACACAGTACTGCCCACTACAGATATTACTCTCTGTACTGTACAAGTATATTTAAATGGCTGCACAGCGAACTTCATGAACATTTTTTAATGCAGCTTTTAAAAGAAAAGTAGTTTTGCTTGCTGAAGAAAAGAGAAACTGCGGCATCTGAGATGTGTCAGAAGATGGAGACGCAATCGAAAGACTATGCAATACTATAATATTACCAGCATAGTACTTGTTGAAATGATCAACGCGGATCTGGCTTCAAAATTAACAATCATTTATTTATATATCTTTCTTTCTCCACCTGGAGGAGCACAAGAAACAGGAACACGAACACTATTAAAATTTTTATTTTTTTGGTGTCCGTATTTGGGGGTGCGACTTAAATTCGAGTAAACATGGTAAATCCATAGTTCCAGACTGTTTAAGAAGCCAATAGTCGGGAGTTAAAATAAGCCTTTGAAACATAATGTCATTGTCTTTGAGCCCTTCGTGTCCAGCCCTTGCCTTCCCATTCAATTCAATTGGGAGAGCTGCCAATTCATTACAGAGACACCAAACATGGGGCTACTTATCCAGTACCTGAGTAAAAAAAAATAAAATAAAAATTATTTCCCCACGAAGCAAAACTTTAGTTTAGTTGGTACCAGTAGTGGTTAGGGTGGAATAGTGGTTAGGGCTCTGGACTCCGGAGGGTCGTGGGTTCAATCCCCGGTGGAGGACACTGCTGCTGTACCCTTGAGCAAGGTACTTTACCTAGATTGCTCCAGTAAAAAACCCAACTGTATAAATGGGCAATTGTATGTAAAAATAATGTGATATCTTGTAACAATTGTAAGTCGCCCTGGATAAGGGTGTCTGCTAAGAAATAAATAAATAATAATATTCCTTTTTTTAAAATCGTATTAAGATGCTTGCTCTTTAAATATGTTTGGCGAATCCTGTAATCCTGTTCAGCAACAGTAGAGCAAAGTGGACTCGATGTAGACGCTGGTATGAGTAGATAAAGAAAAATAACATTTCTTAGAAGTTTCATCCTTTCTACCACGGTTTGTAACTGAGCTCAAGTTGATGCACTTAAGGACCTTCCTGTCCTACAGGATTTATGATGCCAAGTGACAAAGTTCTTTCCCCCAACCCCCAACTTTACTTGTTGCCAGCACAGGTTTTTTATCAAAAAGTATTGCATTGAGTGTTCACAACAGTATATGTTGTAGAACGAGACCAGAGGTCGAGTAGTTTATACAATGATGCTGTTTTGAAGGCAAAGGGTGGTCACACCAAATATTGATTTGATGTAGATTTTTCTTCTGTTTACTCACTTTGCATTTTGTTAATTGATAAATATAAACTATTAACATGTCTATTTTTGAAAGCATTCTTACTTTACAGCATTTTTTCACACCTGCCTAAAATTTTTGCACAGTACTGTATGTCTCCACTGCCCCAGTCTAACCTTTTCTGATCACTCCCTAAAGTTGATAGAATGTCGGCATCTTTAAGACCCCAAAGGGTGACTTCAATCGCTTCAGGGTTACATAGCTAGTGGGTGAGGCAGGGAGGCAGACGAGTGCCATCCACAGGCATGACCTAATAAAATGAGGTGGAAGGAGGGCAAACCTAAAAAAGTCTTTTATTTCCCAAATTGTGTTTATAACTGGTAAATTCCTCTCTGCTGGTAGCTTGACAGGCCTTGGGGTTGGCTGTCAAGGAGGAACCTCATGAGAATGTTTGCAGTGATAGATGGTTGACAGGTTTACAGAGTGGCCTGCCTAAAAATACCAGAGTCTGTCGATGTAAGGCAAAAAAAGCCTGCCTACCTCTACCTTCTGGATAATAATAGGTCATCAGTGGTTGTTACATCACGGTAAAAAACAAACAGATTTCAACATGTAAACAACATAGACACAGGATGCTAAGATGCCACCGGCCATGAAACTCCCTCTGGGGTCAATCTGACCTTTTTTTAATTAAAAACTGTAAATCCACATAGAAGTACTGTAAAATGTAATTGAGGAAGATGGAGTTAGACTGTTTAGTTTCACAGACCCTAATAAGCACTAATAAGGGACTGCACAACATCTAGGTAGTCCAAGATGAGAGCTAATAAGAGTCTATGAAACCAGCTGTATGAGTGGTCCTGCGTTTAATGTGCCAGGACATAGTACCCCTTGCAAAGCAAAAAAATCAGGTCCCACTTTCTGTTGGTGGTTTGCACAGATGCAAATATTGTTTTTTCCAGGATACAAGAGCATATGGAGTTATATGGATACCCCAGATTCAAGTCAACCACTGCATCTTCTTTTTTTATTGCAAGAGTTTTCAGAATACATCCTGTAAACATAAAAGTACCATAGTTCTTCCAGGTTAAAGGTCACGTTTACCTTTGCATGTAAAGCTGTTGTTTGTGGCGAGTGTTTCTGCTCTTGTAGCATCACCATGACCTCAACCTACAACCGCACTCTAATCTCTGCTTTGTAGTGATACACAGAATTCCAGACAAAGTAATTGTTGTGAATTGTAGAATGTGGTTCAGGATTTCTATCTAACGAACCAGCGACCACGCACACCCCAAGCGAGTGTCTTAACCACTATTTGTTTATTTATTTATTTCTTAGCAGATGCCCTTATCCAGGGCGACTTACAATTGTTACAAGATATCACATTATACATTATTTCACGTTATACAGATATCATATTATTTTACATACAATTCCCCATTTATACAGTTGGGTTTTTACTGGAGCAATCTAGATAAAGTACCTTGCTCAAGGGTACAACAGCAGTGTTCCCCACTGGGGATTGAACCCACAACCCTCTGGTCAAGAGTCCAGAGCCCTAACCACTACTCCACACTGCTGCCAAAGAGTAAAAGAGTAATATCTTGTTTCAACGGACAGTCATCTTGAGTCGACTCGAGTGAGCTCAGATTTGTCTGAATTCTCCCAGACTGGTATGCAGAACAGGTTAAAGAAGCACTGGATGAGGGAAGGAATGTGTCAGATGTCAAAGTGGATATAAGAATGGCATTTCCATCAAAGGATTTTAAAAATCTGAAATTGATCTGATACAATCAGAAACCCAGAGGCACTGTAAACTTTGCCTGTTACTGTAGTAGGGCTGTTCTTTTTTATGTTTCACATTTTTTACAAAGGTTTAAGTAACAGCCAAAATTCTTCATGCCAGACTTGTTAGAAAGTCTGTAGAAAAATGGTTGATTGTTATTGTCAATACGTTGTAGATATTACTAAAGACTGCACCTAATGTGCAAAATGTTAAAATAAATTAGTTCTGCACCATATAAAACAGCTGATTTTACCAGTGCTTGCTAGTCTAACTGATTAGAAGGCCTTTTGTTGTTCTCCAAGTTGCTGCAGTGACATTGTAGATGCTAGTATAACGAGTTAGTCTAAATGAGATACTTTTTTAGCAGACAAATTTCATTAAGTAAACATTTATTTGATTCTTTTTGGAATTAAAAGTATAAATGCATTTTTCTTTGTGACCGTGCTAAGTGAAAAATGACAATTATAAAAACCATTAAAATCCCCCAAGGTAGCAAATCCGCCAAATTTAATACCTGCGAAAATGTCCTGTTATACGGTATGTTCCCGCACCTTACAACATTTTTTATTCACATTTAGTGATGCAATTTACTCCCAGCCCAAATTCAGGCTTTAGAATACAGGCCAGCCCGAAGAGTGAAATCGGACCAGATAATTCGGCCTCCAGTCCGAATTGGGAGCCAACTCAAGTAATTCAAAAACATGGAACGAAGGTGTGAGGGGGGCAACTTGAGCATGTTCCCAGGTTATGTGGCTCATGGAAACATGGTATAAGGCTGTGGCAATAGAGCTTTTAACCTCATCTCATCTACAGAGGTAATCATTCGTAACAGCAGTGCATCACACAGCAGTGCTTGGTACACTCTCCCCTTTAACCTTGACGATTGGCAACGAGACCCCTAATTGTAATGAATTTCAATGTCTGTTTGTGTTTTCTTTTATTATTATTTTTTATCTGCATTTTATAGTCTCATTTTGAGTTATTTAATTATTCATATGCAATTACTTTAGGGAAAGAGTTCTGCTTTCTTTCAAACCTTATTTTGAGATTGAAGATTAAATAATTTTTTTTGCACGTGTCTGTAGCAATGTAGAACACAGCATATATGTACTTCTTTAGCAGCAGAATAGTTCTGCAAAGTTAGAAGTTTGATTGCTGTAGTTCTATCTGGCTTTCTAGTTTGATAGTGTCACACAACGTATGGGGGTCTATTCAATTGATCTAAACAGTGGTTGATCTAAAGTCCACCATCATTTAAGCCATTAAAAGTTTTCATAATTTATAATCTTCAGCCCTCCATTAATTATTTAAACTGTGGCAATATTTATATCAATAGAATATAGAGTAATGTGTGTTTAAAAAAACAATCAAAAAACAAGCGGAATTAATTTGTTCCATTTCAGAAATATCTTCTTTATAAATCAGTGTTTATATCTACATTGAAATTTGCTGTAAGTGCTCATGCCCATGCTATTAAAGGGTGTAGATGTACAGTGTGATAAGAGTATTCAGACATGCAGTATTTGGGAAGGTTGTGATTAGTGAATTAAAATGGTTAGTTCTCCTTGAATGTATCACGGAAATTAAAAAAAAAAAAACTACCAATGTGAGTTTCAGCCTTCACCAGAGTGTTACAGTTGTAGCTAAAATAAAAGCTAGAGGTTAATACTGAAATGTTCCCATGCTGATTTGCTGATCACAGGCCAAGTGTTTGTCAGTCTTGTTGAAGACTGGGAGAGGTCTGTGGTGTTTTTGCATGGATGATTCAACTTCTAAAACACTGCTGTTAATCCAATACCAAATAGATTACTGTGAAGAATGGTCTTCATAGACAGCAGGTTTATATCCAGCTGAAGAATTAACACTTTACTTGTGCCAGCGCTATGCACAGCCGTTGCTTGTATCCCAATAGAAGCTGCTTTCTACAATCAGAGTCTGGTGCTCAGATTTAACACCTGCTGTGGGAACAGAAAAGCAGATTTGTTGTTGGAAGGAGGTTTTATTGGATGCAAACACAGGATGTATGACATGCAAAAATGTGTCTTCTTTGCTGATCCAAGCACCTGCAAAATGATGTGAATATTTGAACAAGTGAATATAAATTTCAAAGCAATCAGATCATTTTGAAAAGGATGGAAGTTATAGGTATAACATCCTTTAACTGACATTGAACATGCCTTGAGCTTGTCTGAGGAATTCTAAGTGCCAGCAATAAAAAGTGGCAATGTAACCTTTTACCTCTCTTAGCTCCACCTATATAGACAGAGAGACTCATTGGGGCTGACAGTTCTTTCTCAGCACTCAACGCCAGATAAAGGCTGATTTAAAGCAAAATACAAAAACTCTGGAGCAACATAACCCACAACCATTATTACAAACACAATAAAATAGTAATGGGAATGTAAAAAAAGCATGTGAAATGACATTTGAAGCCACTTACTTTAAGTACTGTACCATAGCGATTCCATTGTAAAAACTGCAGGGTGTTCGATAACGCTTTAAATGATCAAGCTACACAAAAGATACTGAAATAAACATAATGGCAGCTTAAGAAGCATAGAAAAAAAATGAAATGTCCAGGTCATAAAACCCTGGCGAGATTGCTAATTCAACAAACTGAGATTTTCTCTATAAACCATAGGATTCTCGTATGTACGTTTTAAAAATAAACTCTTACTGAAATGACAATTTAAGAACATAATGTGGAATTTGCAAATGTGGAGACCAGATGTGAATATAACATTTTAAACAGCATGAAACAGACTTCCCATCTACTGGTAATTAAGACAAAAGGATTGTTTGAGTTGACAAAAGAAGCTATATATATATTTACCAAATTATACACAAACACATTGTGTAGTGTTTGCTTGAATCAGGTTCTGTATTACTCAAGTTAACCTAGTAATGCTACTTTTCCCTTTGCACCTGTGTCAGAAAGTAAAGGTACTTTAGTGTTACTTATCATGTTCTAAAAGCTGTCTCTGTTTTGTTCTGTTTGTGTTGATTTATTCCAGCATTCATTTCCTCTTCAGTTGCAGGCAGAAACATTCTGTTTTTAATAAGTCGAAACAGACGGCCGGAAACGAGGTCCCAGTGCTTTGCCAGAATGTATCTCGGTGTGTAACCAGCAATCTGTGTCATGCGTTGACAGAATGGGGCCAGAGGAAGTGAAAGAATAGGGAAACTGCTACTTGCTGCACAGATACACTCATTTTAGCGACATGCAAGAAAACATGGTATTTTTTTAGACATGTGGTCGCTTCCTTTTTTAAATTAAGTTTAATAAAAAGATAAATTGCACACCAGAGTTAAGTTTTATAATACATTTTCTTACATATTATTATCATATGTATCTCTGGATTCCTGTACTGTGTTTTTAATCTAGAGAGGCATATAGACAAGTCTTGCATGCTGAATAACATTTTGATTGAGGATACACAAACACTCGCCCATATCTACCGTCCCATCAACTTTATATCTGACTCCACTTCCTGTTAGTGATAAACGATGATCCTTTCATGTCAAAAACCAACTTAATGGGAAAGGGAATATACTTGTATTTCCCTTTAGGTAGTTGTAAATTGTTAGGTATTAATTAAATGTAATAAAACATGTTAATTACATTCCCTCAGTTGCCCTTTTTACACAATGAATCATAACAATCTGGCAGTATGATTTGATATATAACCTGATGTGATCAAACTATTTAAACTATTTCGAAATTATTAGTCTTACCTTTCTTTTATCCATTTGATATACAATTATTCTGATTTCACTTTCCTTGTTTCCCTAATAAATGTGTAATCTCTGCAGTTAATTATAGGATTGTAGTGCAAATTTAATCTCTGATTCAACTCAATGAAGAAATACATATCCCAGTTTGCACAGCGGTAGCTCTTAAATTAGATCTAGGGTAAGTTCATGTGTATGTAAAGAATGAATTGTATTTGCAGTTTACAGCCTCTGTATGGCAATTAAAACATGGCAGCACCTTGGGTGAAAATAAAACTAGCTTACAATCACTTTTTAAATCACTCAGTGCGGAAGTTAATTGCCATTGATTATACTTCATTGTACAGGTGAGAGAAAGGCAGTTTTTCTTGTTGTGAAATTAGCACATTTTATAAATCTGAATTTAATACCTACTGACAATACTCAGAAAATACAAATATTTACATACTTCTACAATATACTGTATAACTGCAGAAACAGGTACATGGGCTTATGCACCACAATTTACTATGCTGTTGTATACTAATGCAAATTCCTGTAAAAGTTTATCGTGGTACATTTGCACTGCAGTTTTGCAGTTTTTTTTTCATGGTTATACATATGCATTTATCATAGTTTATCATGATTCACCATGTTTTTTTTTTAATATGCTTGACCATACCTCTATTGGCTTTACAATGCTTACCTGTGCTTTATTACACTTTGATATGCTTTGAGAAATTTGATGGGTTTATAAAAGCTAATATATGAAACTAAAATCAAGGCAAATACCT
Organism: Acipenser ruthenus; assembly: GCF_902713425.1. Lineage (NCBI taxonomy): Eukaryota > Metazoa > Chordata > Actinopteri > Acipenseriformes > Acipenseridae > Acipenser > Acipenser ruthenus. The sequence continues at coordinate 24,143,276 of NC_081201.1, forward strand.
GAGTATTTCTGTTATTATATTGTACAGCTTAAAATGCCCTTTGCATGTTTGTTTGGTTATTAGTTCTGTTTCTTCAATATGAAAAACAATCTTCGTATGTCAAAACAACAAGAAACTCATTACAAAGGAAACAGCAATATCATACAGTACATCAGAGAACCCTTTCCCAGCAACCTTCGAGCTGACTCGCTATAGTGGAAAATGATTAGATTTCAAAACTGAACACTTTATTTTTAACACCACGATTCTTAGATTTTTAATACTGTTGCTTTTTAAGGACATAGACAAAAAATGTAAATGAAAATGTGTTATGTTATGTTGTGAAAAGAAAAATAAAAAAAAGCGAAATCAAATGGCAGGTACTGCGATGCAGGAAACGCTGGGCTGGGGGTGCAAATTTGACTTCATATATACAGATAAAAAGCAATAACACAAAATATCTAAAATATGAATTAAACAAAATCTACTGAGCTTTAACTGCAGAACACCATAAAAAAAATGTTATGAGAGTATAGATGGCAATATAGCCCAAAAACAACCGGCAATGTAATTAACCTGTTTATTTCAAGCATCCATTTTATGTGATTCTGTGATTTTGCAGCCATAATTTCAGTAAAATCCAGGAAATGCTTGAGACTTTGGGTGACACTGTTCTTAAAAAAAAAAAAAAAAAAACAGTGCTATGAGTGTTTCAGCCCATGACACTTAATTAACCCTGGATTCCATGTGCAGCATTGATGTAGGAAACTTAATTAGTAACCTTCACCAGAGTGCAGCTTGCTTTAGGCTCAAAAGTGACATGAAACCTCACCAGCATATTGCTTCTTTTCATTGAAAAAGCAAGCGGTATCATAACAGCATTAAATCTGCTTGCTTTCTCAAGGATATCTTTTTTTTTTTTTTTTGTCAGAAGGTGGTGTGTCAAGCTGAATACTGTCATTGCCTGTCAAAACAGTTCAATTTAGGTTCCTCATTCCAAGTAATGGCAAATTACCACCTAAAAATATATATGTTGCTCATTTCATCTACTCAGAATATCAGGGACAGGCCTTCACTTGGCAATTGAGCATAGTGGTTGCATGTGTCACAGTATACTTTTGTAACTAGAAGGATTTCCGATACACTACAAGTTATTGAGAATCAATAATCATTATTATTATTATTATTATTATTATTATTATTATTATTATTATTATTATTATTATTTCTTAGCAGATGCCCTTATCCAGGGTGACTTACAATTGTTATAAGATATCACATTATTTTTACATACAATTACCCATTTATACAGTTGGGTTTTTACTGGAGCAATCTAGGTAAAGTACCTTGCTCAAGGGTACAACAGCAGTGTCCCCACCTGGGATTGAACCCACGACCCTCTGGTCCAGAGCCCTAACTCCGCACTGCTGCCCCACACATTAACCACTGTATGTTACATATACCCACTGTGTCCCTCAGCTTTTACTATCTGTGCCTGAGTGTGTTTGTATAGTGGATAGGCACACAATGAATGTATAATATGTATAAAAAAAGGTTTGTGCTATTTTAAGGGCAGACTACTTTACCTTTTAGCAATAATTACAATGTAATAACTACATTACACCACATTGTGAGCACAATTGCCATTTTAAGAGGATAATTACAAAAAATTAAATGTGATTTATAATCACAATATAATCATTCAATTCTAAATTGCTGTACTTGGATGTGCCAAGTAAAAAATATAAAACAAAGATAATTACCTTATGATTACAGTTTAACAATCCTATAACTACACTGTCTTTCCTAACAATTAGTCCGTAATTATCTTCAATGTGTTCCGAACAGGTAATACAGTGATCTATTAAAAAGAAATCACAAAGCCATGTCCATGAGGTTTGATGACTACATGTGCATGTGATGTACCTAGGCACCAAGCTTCAGTGCCAGGCATCTCTCTGGTGAGGTGTCCCCTGTCACATATTTTGTGTATATTTCAATTTTTTGTGTATATTTTGGGTTCTGATAGCGGTTTGGCGGGCCCCTATCTCCCTCCATTCCAGCCACATGAGAATGGGGAAAACTTGGGATTTGATTGGTTGTTCAGTTCTCCAATCACTCAGTGTGATTAATGAATCCACAGGCTACAGAAGCCCAGCTAGCCTGTAAGAATAGCTTGTATTGTAAGCGGCGCAAGCATTGACATAAGTACTGCTATACATGCTGATAAAAGATTATTTGCTCAAGGTAAGAAAGAGCTCCTGGGCTAGAGGGTCTGTGTGTCTGTCTGTATCTGTACCAGGGGAAGCTGCACCTCCCCTTTAAAAGAGCCTGAAGACAACAACCTGATTTTTTGTTAGCCAACAATAAAAGTGATCTTTAATCATTTCTTAATATTATACCTGCCATGCCTGCCGGACCATTGTCCATCCTGTCACAAACCTTTGTACATTATGAGTAAGATAACATGTCTGGCTGCTATTGTTTAAGAGATAAAATTACTTGTGGAGCCATCACAGCATAACAGTTAGCAGGGACTGATCGGCTTTCTATACATTTGCAAACCGTGTGGAATTGAAAAGTGTAAAGAAAGGCTATCAGGCCATGTTTAAGCCATAATCACCGGTCCAAAAAATCTCCCTTGCTTGCCTTGCAAGATATATTATAAAAAAATATCTTAAAGCTGGCTTTAAGCCAAGTTTTTAGATGGTAAAAAGTGAAGATGGGGTGGGGTAATGAAATCTGGTGACAACGAGCTTGATGTAAATTACAGCTGCTTTGTCCAATCAGGATTTTTTTACATAACAGCTTGCAATCATGCCCGTGTGAAAACATATTGCTTCCAAACTTAAATTACCAATGCTGATTTTATTATCTGTAATTAGTTGAAAACATTTGATAATGTGCTTAATTCATTTGCATGCTACCCGTTTTGATTTTTATTAAAGAAGCATTGATGACAATTAAAAAAAAAAAGAAAAAGAAATACAGGGTCAAGTTCCCATTCACAAAACATTAAGGGCTTCATTTAAGGAATGTTTTTTTTTTAAGGACTGTTTTTTATAACCAGTCACTTAAAGGTTAAACAGCTGTGACATATGACAATAAAATAACCTCTCTCTAAAACACATGAAAAAGTATGAAGGGAAAATGCAATTTTCAGTAATTGAAGGTTTTAAAAAGCATAAAATACATTCTAGAGTCATTTCTCACAGTTTCCAAATTACAGACATATCCTGCTATCATTTTATTAAGAGGTACCACAATGCACAAAGAAAAAGAAAAGAAAAGAAAAGAAACAAATAAATAAATCAGAACCCTCCCTCTAGAAACAGGCTGGATCCAGCAGTACAAGGGCCAAATACTTTTTCTGCCTGGCCTAGCTAGACAAAGAACAGCAAGTTTCTCTTAACACCCTAGCAAAAACTAGTTGCATTAAAAACTGTAAGTGAAATCTCAAATAACTAAAATATGGTGCTTCTTAATGGGTTTCTGCGGTTCAGTGATTAGTTCATACCAACGAGCTGCTCTTTACAGACATGTTATCTCTTTCTGTGTGTGTATTTGGGGGGCGGGGGGGGGGTGTACTTTCTCAATCTCAGTTCTAAATATAGCATTCCACGTTTTACTAAACAGTGAATTTAACAATGTCAGCATGCCACAGCCTGTATGCATGCATGCACAGTATATAGGATTTTACTCCGGGACATCTATAAAGCATTTACCCAAGCATTTATCCCAACAATAGTGTAAAATTTGCCCAGGAATAAATACCAAATCAATTACAAGCCGGCAAAAGATAGCATAGGAGTTTTGGATGACATTATAAATTATGAAACTGAAGATCAAAAAAGAGCTATCTTCCACCAGCTTATAAAGAGTGATTCGAGTCTTCTTTTATTATTATATAAAGTGTCACAGTGCCGGCCAAGAGAAAATGTAGTAACTACTGTGACTCTATGCAAGTGTTTTCATCACTCTTACAATTGTTTGAATGCCATTCTATACATATCTATCTGCACAGCACATGCAATCTGTTGATAGTTTATGAGAAATAAGCAGTACATTTGAATAAGAAGGTGGGTCAATTTAGCCAAGTTATTTATTCACGTTGCTTGTAGTTCCTGTAGGACATTTTTTAAAAACTCTTTTCATCTCCTCTGCTGTCCGAGTATGTAACACACCCTGCTGCAAGATTTATTTATTTTTTTTGGATGAAAGCGGTTCAGCAACTAAAACTAAAGATTTTGTATATTTCAAAGCTATACAAAAACGGCTAAAAACGGTTCCTTTTCGACACGCAGGTGAGAAGAGCTAGGACCTATGCATTCTGGAATAGAAACATTACAGATTTGGAATTGCATTCATTTGGAGCATTACATTACAAGGAAATTAGAAAAGTAACTAGTCAATATACATTATAAATATGTTATTCTTTGGTTTGCTGGTTATCTTCTACAGCATTTGCAGTGAAAAAAAGGTTAAATTTCACTGTACTTTATGTGAAAGCTAATTCACCTCAATAGTATGCGGGACACCAGCAGTTTCTTAAAAGTGAACTGTAACAGACTAAAGTATAATTGAAAAATGGGTCTTGTGATGGCCTTATACTCTTCAGTGGAATCCTGCAGTAATTTTTTATTAAGTTTTGTTCCAAGGCTTCAGGGTATTAAAAAGCTCAGCTGCTTTTCGAGCGTATGCAGAAATGTGCTTTCTTTGTCTCTTTGGTGTCCCACTGTGTGATAGACCTTGAAGAATCTTTATCAGCCTTTGGCAATGGTTCTAGCTACAGCATTACCGAGGAGGCAGAATCAAAAGAATAGCTGGCTGTACATGTGTACTGACAATGAGTGAGCGGTGTGCATGTAGTGAAGCAATCTGTTCCCACGACTGGGTCGGTAGGTACGTAATAATAGACTGCTGGCCCCGTTCATGCCCAGTCCCAATATGATATGATCTATTATCTCATTATTTGGCTGTCATGAGATATCTGACATACCCCCTGCTTGCTAGAGATGTCTGGTCATAAACAGTATTAATAACACTTTGGGGACAATTGCTGATGTTTAAATCCCAATTCTTATAAAACACAAATTAACTGACAACAAATGGCGTGTGTTAATAACATGTATTTTAATTATTTGTTAGTGGTTAGTTCATATATTTATAAACTTTTAAAAAATAATGTTGTCTTAAAAATGCCTTATAAACATATTGATATCCCTTTTCATTAATAATCAAAGAGCCATTAAGTAAGGCTGCATTTGGCTAGAAAATGAAAATAAGTCACTGAATATTAACTAACCATAAACTAACCATTCAAAAACAATAAAACAAGGTTGTTAACATGTTAATCTGCTTATAATTAACATGTTTGTAACTAACAAAACAACTAGTAAAATAAATGCTATCTTAGTCTCTTATACGAATATTGTGTCAGGTGTAATTATTTTTGTGTAGGTCAAAAGGTGAAGAAATGCAATCAGTGTGAAAAAGCTTGAAATACAGTTGGATACTTTTGCTCTTACATTTTTGCTCTTGGATGAAATCAATCATACAGTATGCTATTTCAATATATATGCATGCTTTGCAGTTCTCTTGCCCAAATTTTCATACAACAAGTAGACCAGTAACTCTTTCCAGGGTCAGTCAAAATTCGGCCATCCCAAAAGGGGGTTGAGTCACAATATCAGAAGTCATCACCTTAATGCGGTAGGTGAGGTGTCAGTCATGAATTGAAGGATACGTGGCTGCACTCACTGAAGGGGGCTGAAGGTATATCAGGGGATGTGGCCAAGCAATCTGTTCCTCTGATATGGTTACGGAATGACCTGGAGGAGTAACGAGAAACTGTGAGTGTTTAGTGTTGCATTGTCTGTCTATTTAACTCTTCTTGTTTGTCATTGTAGAAAGCTAACTATCCGGAGCTGTCGCTGTTAAGCCAGCATTAAACCCAGACTGCACTGCACCACTGTTAAGCACTTGTTTCTTATTCACAACACCACTTGCAACTGGAGCAGTCACTGTTGAACTGGTGATCATGTAGGTGTTTTAAAGTGTGTGTTTATTATTATTATTATCATTTTGGAATTGAACCCTGTGGTTTCACTGACTTTACACATCGTTGTGTATAGTCAGTGTTATTATTTAAAAGCCATTAATAAAGCGTTGTTATTTACCATTGCACTGTTGTTGTTGTTTCTAAGCACTGCATCACCATTACACCTGTGCACTACAAACCACTTTGTCACAGACATACAGAAACATGGATGAATGGACAGATATCCCTCTATAGCCCCAGAATCGGATATTCTCAATAACTTAACCAAATTTCATAACAATTGGATAAATGGTTCTCCAGATATACTGTATGCAAAAATGTAAGTGTGTACAGATGGATGGACAGATAGCCACCCCTTTTACCCCTAGATATTTTCAATAACTTGCACTAAATAATGTTAATACCATGTTTCATAACAATTGTATATGCGGTTTTCCGGATATATGGAGAATATACTGGTACAAGAGTGGCCCCTACTCTTTGTGCAGTTGTTAGTGATGGGTTCTGGTTACAACGTCTCAGGTTCACATCCAGCCAACACCAGTGAAATCCTACATAGAACAAGTTTTAAAGTTTTAAAAATATATACATGTTTAACAGTAGTTCATAAGCGCAATCTTTGTTTTTGTGATTTAAAATAAGTTAATTTGTCATGTGTAGAGTGTCTCTTATCAAACAGAAATCATTTTGCACACATTTCTTACAACAATAACGTATTAGCTATAACCTCACTATGAGGACAGATTCTGGAAGATTCTTTCAATATTATCTTACAAACAATGTATCCATTGTCAATCACAGCAAATTCCATGACACTATACCATAGTTCCTATTGTTGTAGAGTGAAATAATTGCTTGCTCTGTGTGATAAAATGCACGTAGACCTGAGTACTTTCTGCTATTTCAGCCTCGCAAGACTGAACAGATGATTAGACCAACATGAAGGGCTTCCATTTTGTTGCAGCTTCAACCGACTGGAGCATTTCAAGACAAGCTGGAATGCATGAACACCTCCTTTAGCCTTACTTGAAATAAATGTTTTATCATTATTACAGTAATGGTGGTAATGACAGCTTGTCACATCGTCACACCGAGTGACTGTCACTGAAACAAATGCATTGAGGTTATTATAAATTGCCTTTATATTTGTGCATAACAATCAGTTTTTTTGAGACAAGGACATTTATTATATCCAATAGCACTGGTCTCCTATTACTGCTGTTCACTACCCATCAAATACAAAGTGCTTTAATAAAACACTGCAGAAAACTTTGATTTTCTTTTATTATTTTTAGATAAAAGACACATCTAAAGCATGTCTTTATATTTTGCAAAGTATGTGCCTTAAACATTTAGATCAATGGATTGCAATTGCTTTGTAATACTGTTTCAGTGTACACAATTGTTTACCAGGTTTATTCCCCATTGAGAGTGATATAGACATGTTGGTGCTTCTTCTGATGATAGACTTTCCAAACTCATACTTTATTCTTCTTATTGTTAAACAATGTTATAGCAAAAGGGTTCATTTCTATTCACAAAGTACAGCCAGTTGTCTGTATCAATGCAATTGTGAAAGGGTTCTTTTTTTAATGGACAACACCGGTAATGGAACTGAAGTGGGCAAATCTAATTATTTACAGCAAGACTAGGGGTAGGGATTTTATTGCCCATTTTTCCTCACTCAGACCTGTTGTAGTACAGTATGTAATAACAGAAAAGTGACGTCTCTTTCAGTAGACGCACTAATATCCTGTCATAGACACTATAGAAAGCACCTAGACCCAATTCATTTGGGTGAATGAGGGTTCTTCGTATCAGCACAATGTCTTGTTTCCACTGAACAAAAAACAGGAACCTTTTGATAAAAGTATGTATAAGTGAGGTTATGTATCTACATCTCTTTTAGATTACAGATCCATATCTCGTAGGGACTAGTTAGTATTGGACTATGTGGTATACAATTTTAGATGAACTAAAAGATGGACATTGAACCAAATGATCTACAAAGGCAGGCAAGGTATCTGTACTAAGGGGCAATAGTACTTGCAGTTACAATGGTTGCCATGGCACCATATCAGTGCCAGTGTCTATTGCAATTTTTGTATTATTATGTGTCCAATTGTATTGCTAATGTGTCTTTAGGTCAGGATAATAGATGGGGTATTATAATTATATTCTGATAGTATTTTTCAGTAAGGGTAAGCTAATTGTAATCATCCAGAAAAAGGTACCAGTGACCAAGAATTTGGTCATCGCCAAGATTAGTAGGCTTTGTAGTAGTCGAACGGTATGATTGTAGTCGAATGGTGAGATTTCCCTGTGTTCTACTAACTAAAACAACAAAGTTTTCATTTGCCAGGTTGAGTGAGTGGGGAGAAGCGAAGTGTTTTTTAATCTTTATTCCTGTTCAGCATAAGGTATAGAGAGTTTAGTGGACAGAATTAGTAGACTGGTAGTAGCCAAGAGGCCTTGCGTCTCTAACGTTACTCCTGCATAGAAAATTAAACTAAGAGTGTATCGGGTTGCCAAGACAAACTAACATATATGATGTTTTGAGAGTGTTTTTGCTGCAGGACCTAAACATGAATCAAAACCTGAAACAAACTGGTTTTAGGTTGCAAAATGAACACAAATTAATATTTGAAAAGTTATATAAGGGGATTCTCGAGTGGCTCACCTGGTAAAAGAATGACTGTGTAGTGTGTAGGGTGAGTCATACAGTTAGTGGAGCGGGTTAGGGAGCCAACATAGCCAGGGACTGTTTTCCTCACCATGATACAATAGTTACTACTAGCCAGGTGTCCAGTGAGCTCAAAGCAAACACCTGCAGGGCTGGCTTTTGTGCTCTAGGGTCCAGTATCGTAGGATCAGTAAACCTTCATTTCTGTTAAGCTGTTGTATGGATAGCTGCACTGAGGGATCATAACAACTGGGGAGAAAAATGGCAGTAAAATAATTACAATGTTATATTATAATATGATACATTGTTGAAATATTAAAAAAATATATATATATAATTTAAATAGTTTCAGGTAGTCTAGGTCAATGTGTTAATTGAATCATCAGAACCTTTTTCAATAGAAGCAGAACAATAAAAATAAGCAAACATAAGTGAACATCAAACACCAAACTAGAAAAGGACATTCATGATTAGGGCTGTTCCAAGTAGTCAGATTAGCAGCAACACCTCTCTCTGTGGTTACTGTCTGTGATGCTGCTGCAGTTGATTAAAATAGGATTGCAAATTAGTATTGTAGAGAGAATCACACTTCATTATTGCAAATCTGTCCAATTTGCAGCCCATAAAATATATACTCCTTGGTTATTATTACTTCAATTAAGTAATAATATTTTTAATAAAGCAATGCCCAGCAGTAAATATTTACTCTTTACCAAAGAAGTTGTCCAAATAAATAATTACGCTTTTCTTTAATCTACATCTTACAATGCTTACAGTATTTGGTATCTGTTGCTATCATTAATTAACCATATTTGTAATAGCTAATTATTTTTTTTATTCTAAACAGTGAATTAAAAAGAGGATTAGGGTTGCATTCTTTTGATGAAAAAGAAAGATGGCAATTATTTTTTAGTATTATTCAGAACGGTTGGGGGAAAAAAAACAGCTTTGTTTTAATTGCTTTTATTGACACAGATCAATAAGTGCTGTCTTCAGGCACATAGACTGGGAATCATTTATGCAGATCCATCTAATCCTTACGCACTGATGTCAGAAAAGCTCTTTTGAAGCCAAATGTGAGACATACTTACAGTGCATGCTATGAAGGGTATAATCCTGAAAAATGAAGGACGATTTCACCACTATGAAGGATGCTTAAATACATTTTTATATGTTTTTACCAAAGCTAGAAGTTCCTGTGTATTGATTTGATGACGTCCAAGGTTCTGTGACATAAAATCTCTAGGCTGTGTTTTTTAATTATTTTAGCTCTTCTTTTAGTGAAGTCACCGTTCCAGGAGGAAGTGCAAAACCAGTTTAAAGTGCCCAGTTAGCTAAAACCCTAATTAAGTGAATATAAGCATTTACTGCAGTTTGCATAGTCATTTTGCATTTTCCCCTTGCTTTTACCATGATTATACTGTGCATTTACCTTAGTTTAGGTTTGAATAACACAAAACACTGCATTAGACTGTGGTTTATAGTATAGCCTGTATTTACTTTAAGCCTGTAAATCTCAGAGGCACCTTGAATAAGCGATTATCATGGTTTTTAAATACATTGACCTTATCTACATTATCACTGGCCCCCCTTATCTTCTGTTAAGATCTTTTAGTTCTAATACAGGAACACATATGCAGATATTATCATTAAAGTGTCAAAAAAAATATATACTATTTTTAGGACATTTTTAGGACATAGGACTCTTGACTGGTTTCACAGACCCTGATTGTCACTAATCTTGGACTCATTTTTAGTAAAGTAGTCCAAGACTAGTGCTAATCGAGGTCTGTGAAACCAACCGTTCATTACTTTTCTGAGTGCTTGATTGTACACCGCAGGAATTCATTCAATATGAATAATATTGTTGTGAAAGGATAAGCCTCTTACTCAAACTGGCATATTTTCTGATTTTTTTTATTTTTAAATTTAAACAGCAGAGAGATATTCCACAGAACAGTGTCTGAGATCAAAAGCAGGCAGAATATTAAAAATGAATACAATAGCTGTATTAGAGAAGCTGTTTATGAACATGTTTATATCATTACTAAAACAGCTCTCCATTTATGTAAATATTTCACTGAATCAATACTGTTTCCTCTGTCCACCAAGCTTTTAAACTATAATTAGAACTTTGAAGGATAGTGTATCCGTTTAGCATACTTTAGAGTTTCTGCTTTCAAACACCAGCAATTAATCATTGGTTTAATGGCACTGTAACTATCAGCAGAAAAGCCATATTTCATTTTCAGTTAAAACAATTTCATCTTCAAAGGTGCAGCATCACACCACAACACTTAATTGGAAATTCATTTCTACTGCTGTGTTTTCTTTTCCATAAAGTTAATGGAAAAATAATCTCACTTCAGTGCATATAATTCACTTTCCTAAGATGGAGCATGGAAGCTCTGACAGAGGAAATGCTTTAATTTTTTAACGTGCTTCATTGCCTCAGATTTCAGAAAAGTAGTACTGACTAAGTACAAAGGTGAAAAATTCATTTTCTGAAAGCAGAAGACCAGTACAACAAAAACAAGGAGAGCAGATTGTGAATAGGTTTCTGTAGCGAATCATTGTCTTTTATTACCAGATACCACTGACAGTGGAAGTGCTGGCCGTCATAGCAATGGTTTCAAGGAAAAGTCTTTAGACTCTTCAGAAATAGTTGCCGTCTGTAGTTTTGTACAGTTAAATCGTGCTAGTCCAACCCAGTTGGGACTACACCCTGTTCAGATTACTTATTTGTTCATACTGATCGCAATCTGTACCATACTACAAATGCCTTGTCGAGTTTCTGTTCGATGTTTTTAACCCTTTGAATAAACAAGGACATGCTGCACATGTTTAACAGATTCCTAACAGATTTGTGATAGTAAGGGTTTTTTTCAGATGCTTTCAGCATGCCTTTATTATGGTTCAGATTATAGGTCATTTTGTATTACTGGGGTTTGGACAAGTGAGACTCTACTGTATTGTCATTGCAATTTAAAATCATGGACTGATTTGTTGTTTATCTAGTTGACGCTAATGGGTGTATTTCTGGAAGGAGAATCCATCCTCTAATCAACACGTCATATCCAAGCGGCATAAAAACTCTGTGTGGCTTGCATTCATGTCGCTTCTTTTGTTTGGTCTTTAGAGCCTGGAGGAAAGGCTACCCTCAGCCATGGATTCCTTAAGGTTTCCTCCTACCAGCGAGTAGGGTTTTTTTACTTACCTGAGTGCCGAGTGGTTCGTAATTAGTTTCTACAGGGTGTGTGGCAGGCTGGAGAGGCCGAGTTCTCCCTCGGTGCATTCATGCTGAGGGGACGGGCCCGTGTCTCAGCTGCTTGATTTTCATTCATCCTTTTCCTATTTTTTGGCAGTCATGGTTTGGCTGCTTTGTCTTTTGGGGGGAGGTGGCCCTACGAGCCACTTCCTATCTGCGGCACTAGACTACATGATGTCATTGTGTATTTGCTAGTCAGCCAGCATTGCGGATAGCTGTCAGCACCCATGAACAAGGTCTTCGGCCAAATTCATCATCCGTCCTAAATCGTCTGCTCAATTGCAATTTAAATCATCCACATTGCAGATTCTCCATCCTCAAAACCCAGTGTCAGAAGTAATTTATAGCTCTAGCCAAAAGTTTTGCATTACCTTGAATTTTAGGATTGAGACATAATTTAAAAGAAAAACTATATGAACACAATTTAGATGTTTTATTAAACATCATGTAATCAAAGAAGCTACAAAATGATATCGCAAAAGTCTACTTGAAGCCATAATAGTAGTACAGTAGTTCATGTTAAATTTCAAAATGTCACATTTTTCCATTTTTGTCAGTTTTTCATTAAGTGTGTGGAAAACTACGACGTGGTATGTAATTCAATATGTAAACGTAAATTTGACTTTATGAAGCAAAATGAGTTAATTCTATAGGGTGATGCAAAACCTTTGGCCATAGCTGTATAATCAATACTTCTAACAAATTAAACATGAATGTACCAGTCCTTGAACCCACTTATGACAGCTGACTCTAATAACGGAAAGCATAAAGCATAATTTTGTCCATAAAAAAAGTGAGTGTCTCCATTAAAGTGTTACAAAACACCCTTCAATGTTTGCAAGAAACACATGACCTTTGCTGTGACCCATGTAGGCTGTGTCACAGTGTATCCAGATCATGCTCCCTTCTGCAGCAATGCTGGTTTTCTGTTCCCACATTTCAATAACTAATTTCAATTAGAGCAACAACAGTGTTTCAGGAGAGAACACGATCTGGACACTGTGATGTTTAGTGATGTGTCCACTGGGGGCTCAGTTGAGACCACAAGCTTCAGACCCAAGCCGGATTCCATTCCAGGTCCTTAGAGGTGAATGTCACCAGCGCACGAATTTGACCTGTTGCTGCGGGGTTCATAGGTTTTAATGTGACAATACAGTAGCTTTTGTGAAATCTTTATAGCATCTTGGATGAAGATGAAAAGAAAAAGGAAATAGTAAAACAGTGGCTATAGATTTGAAATAAGCGGTCAGGCTTCAGCTGTGATTAAATCTGAGGCAATGAGGTTCAAGGAGATGCCTTTTCTATTTGTAATTGAAGCATTAAACATGATTTATGCAGAAATCATCTCTTGTATTTGATTAGAAAAAACTGAATGAAACAAATAGTGTCTTACAAAATAGAAGAAAAGCTCAATTGAGTACATAATTATTGGCTTATTCTTCTAGTACCCTCCTTCCCTGTGTCCAGGCTGTTTAAATGTAGATTTTCATTACAACCAGTAGACAATCTGCAAAGCAATATGTTTGTATAATAATCTTTTTGACTGCTTCTTTGATGAGTTCCATATAGTATAGATTATTTTTGGACTCTATATTTGACTCTTTTTTAGGGGTCATTTACAGCCTTTTCTGATTACTTTGAATGTGAAGTGTAATAGGAAATCATTCAGACCACATGGGGATTGCAGTATCATAGAGATACGATTGCAAGGATATTGTTACCAAAGTTCCCATTAGTTCCCATTCACTATGGCTGTACATGTTGCTCTGTGATGGAAATCAGCCTCTGTTAGACTGCGTCTATTCAAAGCAAATAATAAAATACAATTCAGAAAGGTATCAAGATCCTGTAGAGTCCATATCCCTCATACATTACTGGCATCAGTACCAGAACACATGATTTCCCAGACACTGTGTAGCCTAGCCTTCAATTGCTCATTTTGTCAGTAGTTTGCATTGTGAAAAAATAGGTTATACAGCTATACCAAGCCACGATGTCACTGCAGTGTGATGGTACAGTCAAACCTGTTTAATATCACCCTCCACTTATTAGCACCTGTAGCAGGGGAGACCTGGACTGACTATCTGGCACATGCGTATTGCTGCAGGTAGAGGGCAGCAGTCTCCTATGATCCGCCTGTCAGTCATGGCGAAGACACGGAGAGGTGGGGAAGAGTGTGTGTGTGTGCTTTCCCTCTCTCTGAGTGGCTGAGAGGAGGGCCTTGGGAGATTGCTCGGCCCTTAAGAACGGTGCTTTAGGTGCACTCGGGTGGCCGGATTGGGGAACACACCGTGACCCTGACCGCAGACGTCAGGTGTTAAAAAGGAGGAAAACGAGGCAAGTCTGGCTGAGGATAACAGCCGGCCTGAAAATAATTAAAATAGAAATCAAAATACGCAGCTACACACCCAAGGGGACGGGTTTAGTTATATGGGGAACTCCGGCCATCCCAGTGTAAAGCAAGCGAGCGTAGGACGGAGGCTCGTGCTGACCGGCTTAGCGGCAGTGGGGGCACTGCGTAAGCAGAACTTTTGTTTGTAGGTTTATTACTGTGTTTTATTTTCCCTTTTTCTTTCGACTTTGGTTTTCATTATTATTTACGAGCACTTGTTGTGCACTTGCTTGTGTACCTGTTGTGGTACAAGCCGTGGTGCTGGTTACTGTCGCCAGTATCCAGTCCACGGACAACAACGCCATCTCCTGGACGCAATAACAGCAAACCCTACTGGTCAGACACCGAGCACATTCAGAGTGGATAAAAAGCAGGGCTGGTCTCTGTTCTCCGGGATCAGTCGCCTTCCCACTTCTGCTCTGGATTGCTCAGTGTAAAAGCGATTCTAGCTTTAGGCTTGTGAGACAGCACACTGTGCTGTGTGGGGACCTGCTGTGGAGAGGAAAAAAAAACAGAATTGGACATTCCAAATTGGGGGAAAAATGAATACAATTAATAATTGGTCACTATAAATAAAAAATAAAAATAAAAAATGAAACCTCTAACTCCTTTACATGCTTTGCTCCTGGAACTGGCTCCTGTGCTGCATACAGTTAATTGGACTGAACTGTGATTCATTTTAACACATGTACAGGAGTTTGCCCTACAGGCTTAGACTTTATTCCTCGTTTGTTTATTTTAACATTTTATATTTAGTCATTATCAATTAGATGTTAATGTCTGACGCAGCAGGAATTGCGGCTACAGTGAGTGCCCTCGAAGACAAGGTCAAATATTTAGCTGGTAAAGCCTGGTGAGGAAGATAATGTCATCATGAACTGAAAAATATGTGTCAATGAGGATGTTCCTTTGTTTTGTGGCTTTATTTTTTGGTAGTTGACATAAAGCGCCAAGGCTTGTCACCTGAGGATCATGACCTTTCCTCATAGAACCCGAGTGCATAAAAACGTGTGGTGTATAAAATGATAAGGACGTTTTCCAATGTATCAGTTCCTCGTCTGTTTAACCTTCCCTAAGTGAGCATTGCTGAAATGCTATTCTCATCTGCTTACATTTGTGTGTGTCTTGTGTGCTTCTGTCTTTGTCTCCTGTACAGCACCATCATTCTTTGACTCAAAGGCATGCCTCCTTGTTTATTTTGTGAATTACATTTCTGTTGTCTACCTTTTGTAGAGGTCTTCAGAGAGATAGATTGCTTGGCTGCCCCCTCTTTCTAACCCCTCTAAATGTAGCTCTTGGCTGCATTCCTGTTCCTCTCATTATGTACTCCGACAGCATGTTCAATTGCACCAGAATTCTCAACGCCATTAAGCCATTGAAGCCTGGGTCCATTGCTTATACTTTAGAATATCTTTGAGCTTATGTATTGATCCACATTAATCCTGGGAGCAGAACAGTGGTTAGTAAGTGTTTGTAAAATAAAATAAAATAAAATAAAAGACCAGAACCACAGCTTTAAAAAGAAAAAATAAACTCACCCATGCACAGTTTTGCTCACCCAGGAGGGTCAAAAGATCTAATAAATTCACAATTGCTCAATTCAGTATGTTCTTGTTATAAAACAAAGATTTATTACAAGACTCTAATAGATGAACCGAACATAATGACGATGGAGTTGACATCACCACTAAACTGTCAAAATAAGGATCTAAACAAAAAGGTGCCTGCTTTGCTGCTTAATTCAATATAGTACTATGTATTGGATTGATTGCAATAGTGTCCATGTACATTGTGCAACACATTATAATAACCTGTAAGGATACCCATCACATATGTGCTACTTTATTTTATAATCATAATATTCAATGGACTACTGCAACATACTTGCATGTAAGCCTTTGAATCATGCTTTTATTTCTCAAAGTGATATGAACTGGACTTGCAGTTGTATCACTAAATGTGATATTATCAGAAGCTTGTTCCAGTTGACTCCAATGATATTCTGGTTGGGGGACATTTTCGATGCAGTGACAACACGCCTGGGTGACATGAGACATATTTTTGACAGAGGAATAAAATGGTAACAACAAACTCCTAAGTTCAGTTTAATAGAGGACTATGTTCTTTATTGTTGGTTTTAAACCAATTTTTCCCTCCTTGAATATATTTTACTTTGTACTTCAAAATATGGCCCTATGTCCAAAATCTTTGTGGTATGCTTCACAGCACAATGAAGATTTTAAGCCAGCAGTGGTTACTCCTCAAGCCAGGTTTCTAAGCAGCACGGAGTTGGCAAGTCGCTGAAGGTCATTTTAAAGGAAACATTTAGTATTGAAGAGCTCATCATTTTTCTTCCCAGCCCTGAAAGATAAGCTTCTCTCTGGCGTAAAATGAAAACAAAACCCAACAAAATGAAGACCTTGAAACTATTGGCATGAATGTGTTTTCTGTTCAAGGTTTTCATTTCATTTATATATATATATATATATATATATATATATATATATATATATATATATATATATATATATATATATATATATACAATTTACAATCTTTTTTTTCTTAACTAACACATTTCATGATCACTTACCTTAATGTCTTGGGTTCAGTAATTGATTTGTATGAATGAGGAAACATTTATTAAATAATAGAAAGAAAGCATTTGCAAACATTCACTAGCCTTGGTTTGTGTCTGCTGCACAGATAATTCCCCCCACAGGTGACTGGTGTAGAGTTTTGCTGTCTTTTGTTTGTGATGATGTATTGAAGGCATTATGAAATGAATGAAATGATTCCATACATCTTAGCTGCTGTGCACTATGTATGCCTTACATGTGTCGTTTTTTAAAAGAAGCACAGACGTATTGACTCTTTTAAACAAATCGTGTCTGCCACCTTATTAGGTTAAAGAAAGCTCTATAGCCAAATTACACTTTCTTTACCATTTTGCCATTACCCTTGTAAAGTTTCACTATAGTAAAAGCATCACAAAGTGTAATAAAACATACAGTAAATAAAAGGTAAGCATTATAAAGACTGGTGGGGTATGATAAAAAAAAAATGGCAAACCAGGTTAAACTATGATAAATGCAGAGTATAGTCATGGGGAAAGTATGTTAAAACTTCAAAAATACTGTGCACAAATAATGTGGTAAAATTTTATAAATGTAACCAACCAGCTGCATACCTCAATGATTTTTTTTTTTAAATAGCACTTTGATTGCTAGAATTTTATTTCTGGGATCTAAATTGAAAATACATGAAGGATTTGTTCAGATAATTCAGCAGGAGTCAGGCCTCTCCGAAATGGGGAAAATGGGAGAACGGCAAAATACAGCACCAAAATATTTTCAGGTAAGTTCAAATTGCTTATAATTGAAAAATAATGCACGTACAACTAACTCTATGAAGATTAAACTGTGATACTGGATCTTTAACTTAGTAACAGATATTATTTTTAAAAGGAAGATAGCATTCTATAGCCTGTGCTTCTTGTAAAACTAAACATGTAAATTAGATTTTTATTACACCCCCCCCCCCCCCCCATTTATTATATAAATAAGTAAGACTGAAATCAAATATGTTTACATATGCTAGTTCAGAATAAATACAGCACAATATTTAAGCTTAATATAAATAGAGGATATGTCATGAAAAACCAGACAGATGTTGATAACAAACAAGCGCTTGGGTGTTATCCTTCCACCCCACACAGCCAATGACTTTAGTACTGAATGTCATGTTTTTTCATAATATAGCTTGTTTATGCCACAAATTTGTACATTTTCTTTAAATAAGATATCAGTAAGATGACTGTAGCTACCCTTACTCATCTAAAGGTAACTAATGGTAATCTATTATGTTCACAAAGCAGTACAGAGTGTGTCCTTTCCGACAGGTGAGCTGGGTGTACAGAAGTGCATTCTTCATAAAGGCTTTCTTTTTTTTTTTAAATGGTACAGTGTGCTTAGCAATACTACAGGTCACACTAATAATTAAAAAAAAAAAGATCCAGTCACTAACTTTTAATGGCATAACATAAATATTATTAAGCCACATAAGTGGCATCAATTATTGTACATCATAGATGTATAACAGAAGAGAGACTAACCTCAGAGTCTAAATTATTCTGAATGAACTGTGCAGTGGTTGGTGTTTGATTGCTGGAGACTAATTAAATTGGTCAGCTCAACCAATATTGTCTTTGATACCTCATTCCCCTCATGTTTTTTTTTTGTTTTTTTTTTTACAATTTAATTTGAAACCAAACAGTTATCTGAAGCAAATCTGCTCAGCCTTGCCTTAATTCAGAATATTCCAAAATGAACACAATTTGTTTCTTATACAGCGCACTGATTTGAAAACTGGAAAACATGATTGCAGACCAATACTGTACATTTAAAGCAGTACCATTTATTTAAGAACAAGTATTATAGACAAAAAAAAGTTGTATACAGTTTCACATATGCAAATAGCTGCATCTTTACAAACAGTACAGTAGTACACTTGGTTAATGATCAAGCATTTTTTTTTATCCTGTATTTATATATTAATTTCTTTGAAGACACTAGAGTTGTATAAAGGCAACTTCTAAGATAATCAAAAGTAGGTAAATCCTTTATTAATATGTCAGTTATAAAGTCCTTTTCACTTGTCGATATTGTTAAATAAGCAAATTATTATTTGGACTGGAGTGTCAAAAATAGTCCTGTCCCCAAGTGAGTGAGAATGAGGGACAGAGCACCATCCGTCTTTTAATGCCAGTCAAATGAACGGTTGACCATTCTATAAAAGTTCTGGTTGTGGTCTTTGAAGTAGGCTTGCAGCTGCTCCAGCACGGTACTGTTCACCATAGGATGGGGACGACCTTTGGACTCATGCAAACATCTCTCCCGCCCATCACTCCGGATGCAGTAAAACCCCTTGGTTTGATTGAAGTAGAAGTTTGAAGACATTATCCTGGGGCGCAGATTGAGGAACTTTTCCACTTTTTGTAATTCTGGTAGCGGATCTCTAATCAGGGTGTCCCCGTCTACTATATGAATTTGGTCCAAGGAGAAATATTTCAGCCAGTTCTCCATATGGACATCATAGAGACTCCTCTGAATCGCCTTGTATTTTGTGTTCAGCACCCCGTTCCGAATCACGATCTCTTCGATCACCTGGACAGGTTTGTGATTTTCCAATCGGTTGTAATAGACCTGTGTGTAGTCAGATATTACTCTTTCTGTGGGATCCCTCAGAATCAGCAGAAGTTTGATGGAGCTGTTCATCTCGTGAATCCTTTCCGGGGACAGAGATGACGTGAAGTAGCCTGGTGTCTTCTCCACTGTGATTTGGTTTTCATAAGAAAAAGGCATCAGGTTCTTGTACCACTCGAATCCTTTTGCGTAGTTCTCATCCCAGTCAAAAAAATGAACCTCGGTGGTGGCCACTACAATCTCAGGATGGATGTCCAACATTTCCAGCAAGGCTCTGGTCCCTCCTTTGCGAACCCCAATGATAATACTTTGAGGGATTCTTCGGTTTGTCCCTGGAGGTTGAACCTGTGAAGAGTAATTCTCAGATTCATTAGTGAACAATCCCTCTTGCAGTTTCAGGGAGTCCAATAGCACTCCTACTCCCTGCTGAGAATATTCTTTAGGAGCGCCTTGTGTCTGAGCCGCAAGTAAGAAAGCCGAAACCAGTAGGTAGGCCATGAGGAAAAAAAACACAAAAAAGCAAAGGACTTTAAAAGAGGGAAGTTTCCACTGCAATGCTGGACGAGCCTCTGAGGTCAAACCATCTGAGCAGAAAATCTTGAGCTAGCATCTGATGGAGTGTTTGGGAAAGTTGATTAGGGGATGCCAGTTTGAAGTACATCTGTCAGGAACAAAGAAGTGAAAATGAATTAAATACATTTTACTCAATTGCATTATGATTTTGCTTTAAAAGAAGAATGCACCATGTTCAATTTATAATCCAAGGAATATAGGATAGTAATCCCTATATCCCTAAAGTGGACTTCTTGAATAACTTCCTCTTGGCAATAATAAGAGCTGTTTTAAACTAGATAACTGCAACTGTCACTTTGAGCTGCTCTGTGAGGAATGCTCTGAGATGGAGGAATAAGGCAATGCACTACCAATGTTGGATGTGTATATATACAAACAATGATTATCTAATTTAACTTTGAAAAAAACATTTCAATCCATGCATTATTTTATTATTAATATATCTTTTTTACTCTACATTTTGCTATTAATTGAATATTTTACTGGAAAATCTGAATAAAACTAATTCAAAAATAAAATGAACATACACATTTATCATAACCTGTCTTTGGAAATTTTCATAGGTGGAAATGTAAGACTGAATGCAGGACAGTAATTGGGTTACAGTTAGCTGGATTTAGTGTTCAGGAATCATTCAAAACAAATTGAGAAACCAAATTGCACAAGCCTAGATGCTAGCTTTAATGCAGTGAGGGAACATCTTGAAGTCATCCTTCCCCTCATTTATAATGACAGGGTTCATTAAGAACCTAACAACAAAAAGAGAATAGATTTTTGCCTCCCAGGAAACCCAATCTATGGAGTTCCTGGTTTAGATGCCACATGCTGTAAATCACGACTCTTGAGAGATGCAACCTAAAAAAATATCATTTTAAAATCCTCACATCTGTTCATTATTGTGAAGGTTATATAGTCATGATGTGACTGCAACTCTGTTAATAGCGCACTGTGACAGAGAGCAAATGAATACGAGTCAACAATCTCTCTCCCGACCTGTGAGGACACGGTATAACAGGAACAGTGTCCCCTGAACTGGATGGTTTGACAGTTTATTCCAGGGTCTGTCGGAAGTCGGCCATCCAAAAAGGGGGCGAAGCCACAATACTAGAAGTCAGCACCTTCTAGTATTGTGGCGATGTGTCAGTCATGGATTGGAGGAGACGTGACTGCATTCGCTACATAAGGGGGCCTGTCTGAAGGTATATCAGGGGATGTGGCAGAGCAAATCTGTTCCTCTGTTATGGTTATGGACTGACCGTGAGGAGTAAAAAGAAACCGTGAGTGTTTAGTGCTGTTTTGTCTGTCTATTAACTATTCGTGTTCGTCATTTGTAGACAGCTAAATATCCGGGAGCTGTCACTGCACCTTGTTAAGCACTTATTTTGTATTCACAACACCACTTGCACCCAGAGCACTCACTGCTGGACTGGTGATCGTGCAGGTGTTTTAAAGTGCGTGTTTGTTATTAATATTTCGGGACTGAACCCCATGGTTTTGACTGGCTGTACACATCATTGTGTATAGTCAGTCATATTATTTAAAAGCAATTAATAAAGCTTCGTTTTCACCACTGAACTGTTGTTGGACTGTTGTTACTACTAAGCACTGCATCAACTTTACACCTGTGCATTACAAACCACTTTGTCACATGCACCCATGCTGATAAAAGCAACATTCACAAGCTCACACAGTATGAACCTCATAATATCTCAATTTATACCACAAACACTATTCCCTAGCTTTTTGGTTTTTGGAAGCAGCACAGTAAAATCCTGGTAAATTACATTACACATCATTCTGAACCATATTCATGTGAAGAATGTTTTTAAAAGTATGTTGTCATGTATTAGATGCATGAAACATATCATTAGCTAACACCATTTGATTCCGTCAAAACTTTAAATTACCCATAAGTTTTTAAATACAAGACCTGTTACAAACTTTTTAAAATCAGTGTGTACCTAAAGTATATTCTCAAACACTACATTTAAGTAGATGCTAACATTTATTTATTTATTGAGAGTGCACAATTATTTCTCTCCCTAACTTCCCCCCCATAACAACACAGAAAAATAGAAGTGGGTTCCCCCTCTGATACCACACACAAGCCGGTTGTCTCTTTACACCCAGGAGATCAACAGCAGATGCTGGCAAGCTACTGGCCCCTGGAGGAACGAAGGTCAGTCCTGAATGTGTCCGCTTGAGCTCACTGGCAGATTGGCCAGTAGCATTGTCAAGTTGTTTGTTCTTTGGGTTTTAACACTGACATTGGAAATGTCTTGCACCATTAATTCTTTTAATAAGCTTTATCTTCAGAAATGTCATAGTAAGCAGATAATGGACAAGCAAAAAGGCATTCTCTAACTAAAGAAATAAATTAATACTTCTCAACATTAAAATGGAGTTATCCTCTGACCCCATGAGTATTCTTTGTCATGTTTTCAGAAAACCATAAGATTAACTTTTCTGATTCTTGCAATACCATAGTTCACTAATTCACTTGGGAATGTCAGGTTGCAACATGTCGAGTTTCATAAAGGGCTGGTGTTTGGTTTCGCATGCATAGACAACAACCAATGTGTTATAATACCCAAAGGCAAAGCTCCTGGGTCTTGTTACTGCGAGGGAAGCTTAGATTTCTGAACACATTTTGCACATTAAAGTGATAGATCGTAGTAGAAGTACTACTCTTACAGTGAAATAATGTACAAATCAGATACCGAGAGCATGCAGTATTATCTGATACTGACAAAAACTACAGCCAGGCTTTAGGAGCCTGTTGTCTTTAGGCTGGTAGCCAATAACAGCTTTGGCCTCACATCTGCCATCGCTTTTTCTTTAAAGATACAACTGTACTTATTTCTTGCTGTTTAACGCAATAGTGATGTACTTGATTATGTTTACTGCTTCTGTAAGCCCTTGTAACGTTTTCTTTAAAGCTCAACCCACCCCACTGTTTGTCACACAATAAAGCAGGTTGAAAGGGCACTTTGATGATCACAGCAGGCTTAGCATGCATTAGGGGCTGGTACTTTTATTTATTTTCTGTTAAATATAATCTCAGATCTAGTTTCCCACATGATGCGGCTCTGTATCTTTAATGTAATTAGGTTGCTGTAAGTTTTCTTTTACATTTATTGCCAACAAAGAGCAACCAGATGACTACTGGGGCTTAAATGAATGCGCTATGAAGATTGGTTGAGAGAACTTCATGTATTTAGGACAGAAGGTAGGAGACACTTCCTTATACAAAGTTTTGAGATCAATCAGTCACTTGGAACCAGACGTGCATTGATAGGCCAAAACACCTCCTCTTGTTCGTACATTTTCTTAAGTTGTTAATAGAAAATATTAAAGCATTAAATTAAGGTTGATATTAATAAACTGTTTAAAAACTGCTGTTGGCCTGTTTAACAATAGGCTTGAACAATCTCATGCATATACAACTGTATTTAACACCAAGAAACAAGCTTTAACAAATGTAATAATCTAAACAGTGATGGATCTAACTCTTTAACTCCATTTAAATCCTGCTGGTGTTTTCCCCTATGAGTGATTTTTAGACCCTCTTTTATTAACTTCAGTTATTAAATGCACACTACCTTGCTACTTTATTAGGACCTGTCTACCCTACTGGATTGGGCATTGCTCTGTTTTAAGATGGAAGTTAGGCTCATATAGTGATCCCTGCAGCACTTTAAAGCTGTGGGAGCAACATAATTGCAAACAGTCAACCAGAAATGGGGAAAGGCAAAGATCTAACAGCATTTGAATGTGGCATGGTAGTGGATGCACATGGAGCAGGTGCCACAGTAGTGAGGACAGTCATGGTTGTCAGCAATAGCAAAACAAAGGGACAGTGGTTGCCAAGAGAGACAGCTGTGGCTGCAAAAGATTAGTGACAGACAGAGAGAAAAGACTACAGAGGCTTGTTAAGTCTTGGGCCAACCTGATATTAGGTACCAGTCCTAATAAAGTGGACAGGAGTGTATATAAAATATAGGCCAGAGACAGCAGAGGTGAATTTCACATTTAAAAAAAAAATCTATTCCTTTCAACAACCATCCAGGGTTCAGGCCCTGTGGATTGATTCATTTGAATGCAGGAGCTAGAGAGCGATCCATTGTTGGGGTAATGTTGGCTGCTCTACTTTAGAATGTTAAAATAAAAAGATATTAGCAGAATGTCAAGGTTACACATTTCAGTATTCAAGAGGCAAATCAAATCCATTTTCTTGCAAAGCATTTATACAACTATTCTGCTTGAAGAGCATATTTTTAAAATGTGTATCTCAGTTAGGCTGCCTTTTTCTCTTAAATGTATTTACATCAGATAAGCTTTATGGAGAATGATGAAAGCTCCCATTGCCCCTAGAAATCACAATATAATAGAAAAATAAACAGACCTATTAGGTGTTCTTATTTACACTTGAATAACAGTATTTTAACTAGCTTTTAGCGCCCCCTGGTGGGCAAATATTCCAATTTGACTATTTTGACCATTTAAAACTTTCTAATCAGAATGCATGATGGTGTGATATTCAGTAAATACTTTTCTATCACTGGGCTTGTGACAGGGTGACTGGTCCCTGTTACTATTTAGGAGCCAGTCTCTGTAAAGGACTGAAAAATGTATTGTGTAGTTTTGGCAAGGATAGGGTTTACCCTGTAAGGTAAATTGAAGCATACTTTCCCTCTAACTGGGCAGGCCAGTCAAACATGTGAAAATGTGTGTGTTTGGTTAGGAAGCCTGACCTAATTGGAGGAGAATGAAAAACATGTGCAGAATGTGTTCAGGTTAAATTGTTTGCTTGATTGCCAATTTAACCTGGCTGCGTGTATAAAAGACCAGGGCTGACTAAGTCAGTTCAGGGATGATACTTGTGGGGAGAGGGCAATAGCAAGTGGCTTGGGAGAGCTGCAAAGACTTTATTTGCAAAGTTTCTTTTGTTTTGCATTTTGGTTGAAATGTAAGTTTATTTGTTTATTATAAAATAAAAAGTCTGCATCCCTGTGCCTACATGCATTATGACTCCTGCATGACCAGTCTATCACAGGGCTCATACTTTCTAAGGTATTTACAGAAATTAATTTAGAATTTGAAAGACTATCCCAAGAAGCCTGTACCTTCTCCAATGATGGACATAAAGGCACAGAAAAGCCACAATACAAGGTACAGGACAAAGGAATTCCACAGGAGAATGATGCAAAACTCCATTTCAAGAGTATCTAAACGAAGTAGAAAATCAAACCATGTGATGATGACAGTGTTATAAGTAAACTATAGAATATGTTATCAATACATAATTGTAAATGCCTTGAAGCAGACCTCATCAATACACACACAGAATCTGATGTACAGAGGAATTCAAAATGACTGGATAATTAAGTACAGCTTTGCCTTCAATTATCCAGATTAGCATTAAGTGAGACCTTGAGAACCATTGTTTTAATATGCATAGTTAATCTCATCTTTCTAACTACTCATGCCGATTTCTCTAGTATATTTTTAGGGTTACGTTTGATTCATGTACATGGTTAAAGTGTGCATTTACCATGTTATTTCTAAAGAGTAAATGGCTTCATGTTTATTTTTCTTCTTTTTTTTACTATCTCCTCAATTACTATTACGAGATATCTCTAAATGAACAGGAAGTTATTTCGAGATATCTCTAAATGATAGTTTGGCATGCCATGCTAGCAAAACATTATTTAAAGATATCTGTAAATCAATCTTGAGACATCTTTATTTCAATTTTAGATATCTCAAAATGAAATGAAGATATCTTCAAAAGGGTTTATTTACAGATATCTCATATTCATTAAAAGATATCTGCAAATGATTTACAGATATCTCGAAATCTTTTAAGATATATTAAAATGCAATTTGAGATATCTGTAAATGATAATCTGGCTTGCCATCTATTTAATCTATCTAGAGCAAATCAGCATTGTAGGGCTGTGTGGTGGAGTGTCCCGCCCCTAGGTATATAAATAGATATGTGCGCTGTTTATTATTATAAATATTATTGTATTATGATTTCTGTAAATATATAATAACGGAAGGTATTAATTAAAAAGCACAATTTCATATCAGCCCAATTTAAACTATCGATTCACCTAATTTCCTGATCTACTCACGTCTCAAGTGAAATCTAATTCACCTTTAAGCAAAGCGCACAGTTGATTTAAAGGTGTTGCCTCTGAGGTTTTTAAATCTATCCCCCTTCTTTTTTAATTGCTTCAGAACCGTATTTTCTCTTTGCCTCATCATTGTGCAGTTGAGTATTTAGTTTCTAGTGCATTTTCTCCACAGCAGCCCTCTCCTGCATGCTGGTATATAACGATTAAAATCCCCTCTGCTTTTTTTGCTTGGACACAGAGAGACCCTATCCAGTTAGAACCTCTCACACCATCTTGCTTTACTGAGGCTGTGGGGAAGACACTCTGCCCAGCACAGAAAGCACTGAGGGACTATAAAAAATGATAAAGGGGCAGTGTGACAGGTTTTATCTCTAAGTGTATGTGTCAGAACTTAATTGATATTTTAATTAAATTACTTAAATCCACTTATTGTCAAACCGATATTAGCCGTTAATTAATTAATACATAAATTTATATTTTTTATCTTCCTTTTCAGAAATAAATGAACTGACCCATGCATTGATTGAACGTCATGGCCTGCCACTACCTGGGTCCGCTTGGGGCCTGGCCGTGATTTCAAAAGCAAGCTTGTTGGCTTTGCACAGGAGATGAGAGAGAGCAGGAGATGGGGTGTAGAAACGGACAGGCTTTGCACAAGGAGAAGAAAGTGCCCAAATTAAAGAAGAGAAAGACAAGGTAAACCCTTTTCAATCAGGCGGATTAAAAAAATGACTGCTGTGTTTGTTTCTAAAGCTAAATCTTAATTGATAGGATTATAGTAAGCATACTTCTTTTTGTAGGATTATAGTTTCTGTCATATAAAGATTAAAAACAGTTGGATTAGACATGCTTACACCTGGAAGAGGAAACTAATCGATGATGTTTTTACATTCCACCTCTCCAGAGAAAATGAGCAGTACATTATATCTCAACAGTATTGTACATCATGTCAACTAGCCAAATGTCATTGTGGTTAACACAGATGCCTTTGAATGTATAGACAGTGTTCGATCAACTAACTCTACAGGTGAGTTTAAAATGAGTGAAGTACGACAGGGTAAGCTATCTCTGTGGATAACACAATACTTATTATAAGAAGTTGCCATAGTAACCACATTTTGCTTGAGAGTTGCCTGTTAGACTGACTTTAGTTTTCTTGTCATTACATGGTTAAACATTAAAGTGTAGTAAAGCATAGTATTATAGTGGAAGAATGGAAAAGCACTGAAAAGCATGGCGCACTACTGGGCAAATGGAAAACACAGTAAACAAAAGAAAGGTATTGTCAATTCGAACGTTTGGGGATAGCTTAACCTGCAACATTAACATGATAAACTTTTACAATACCATCAGGTATTTTATACCATTAAAAAAACTGGGTGAAACTGCAGTAGTTTATATATAGTAATAAGAGGCCGGTACAGTAGTTCTATAGTCACAAGATATACTGCACTGTGAATGACAGGAAATGAACACAAAATAAGTCAACTCCTGTATTTTTCAGGGAAGTTGCTTATAGATAATTGACAACACTTTACAAAAAGCAAGTTCCAGTATCTTCAGTTAATGGCGGAGGCATCTTCCTGTGGGAACCAGATGGGCTGAGACAATCCATGAGGTTTATAATTAAACTACATGCATCTCTTATAATTCAAGAAACTTGCCTTCTGACCATAATCACCTGAAAAACATTGCAGATGACATGATGTTGCACTAGCTGACAGAGGCAATAAGGGCAGATGTACAGGTAGTGGACACAAAATGGAAACACCTGGGTAAATGAGGGACACCAAGTATATTGAAAGCAAGGTCTTCCACACAGGTGTGGCTCATGCGTTAATTAAGCAAATAACATCCCAGCATGCTTAGGGTCA
Organism: Acipenser ruthenus; assembly: GCF_902713425.1. Lineage (NCBI taxonomy): Eukaryota > Metazoa > Chordata > Actinopteri > Acipenseriformes > Acipenseridae > Acipenser > Acipenser ruthenus. The sequence goes on from NC_081201.1 coordinate 24,171,453, forward strand.
TGTATGAAAATGCTGGACAGGCCTGGTTGCCTATAGTTATGGGTAGCATGGCTGCAAGAGGAGTCCTCAGTGACTTTGAAAGAGGGGTGATTGTTGGGGCGCGTTTGGCAGGACAGCTCAACTTGCTGATGTTTCACGAGCAACGGTGTCTAAGGTGATGTCGGCATGGAACTCCGAGTAAAAGACATCATCAGCAAAGGGCAAAAGTGGGCAGAAGCGCATACTCCAGGATCGTGATATGCATTAATTCGAAGTGCAAGGCAAAACAGGCGAGCAACTGCAGAGCAATTGACTGCAAATTTCAATCTGGGGCAAGAGCAGCCAGTTTCATCAAAAACGGTCCGCCGATAACGCCACAGAGCGGGATACCATAGTGGCCCAACGCCCTATTAAGTGACTTTACATTGGTGTTTCAATTTTTTGTCCACTACCTGTAGCATTCAGGGATGATGTCTCCAAATTAAGAAGCACAAGCCTTTCAATGGATGTCACAAGGCAAGGACTGTCATCCAAGCTGCCAGTGTCATGGTTCTGCATATAACACACTACAACTGTGTTGTATGGTGCACCACCTCATAAAGATGATAGGGTTGCCCTCCACCAATGCCATTGATGCATGTACCAGGATCACTACATAAATCTTCAGCTTTTAAGATTTATTGATGTATTCATTTATAATTACAATGCTAATACAAAAGTAAACATTAATACAAATGTTTTTTTGTCATCTGTTTACAGTGGCAAATTCCATTGGCCAGTGAACACTATTAGTGGATGTTAGGTACAGAGACACAACATTATATTCACAACAATTATTATTATTTATTTCTTAGCAGACGCCCTTATCCAGGCTGACTTACAACTGTTGCAAGATATCACATTATTTTTACATACAATTACATTATTTTATACATACAATTACCCATTTATACAGTTGGGCTTTTACTGGCGCAATCTAGGTAAAGTACCTTTCTCAAGGGTACAGCAGCAGTGTCCCCCACCTGGGATTGAACCCACAACCCTCCACACTGCTGCCCTAAAACAACTTCCCTGACCGGGAATCGAACCCGGGCCGCGGTGGGGAGAGTGCAGAATCCTAACCACTAGACCACCAGGGTTGATTCCTTAAGAAACACACCTATGCCTAGAACTTGATGTGCATAATAAAATAAGATATCCTGATGCAACCAGCACTCAATTAAGATTAAAACCGTGACTAGACCTAAATACTTTATTTCTTATTTCCATTCCTTAGGGAATAGAGTCTGCAATTTCCATCTCTTCAACATTAGACTTCACCATCTAGCGTAAAGGCGGAACACTGCAGCATTATTTTTTTATTTTTTTTATCTAGAATGGAGACGCACAACCATTAATCATCATCAGTGGGATACTCTGCTATGTTATAAATTCAATAATATTTCAAATAGAAGATAATAAACTGTAAAACCATTACAAAAGGGTACCATGGTACATTTGCACACTCATTTTGCAGTTAGTCACGGTTTTGCTATTCCTATTTCCTATGCATTTACAGTGTTTTACCATGTTATTTCAACAAATATTATTTTAGTGTTTTACTGTGCTCTAATACATTTTTCTGAGCTTTTACCATGTGGCATAGTACATATCTATAAGGATACTGAAGACAATAAAGGGCAAGAAATTGGATTTCAAAACCTTGTTTTATTGACTCTGTAGACGGGCTGATTGTTATTTTCAAACAAATTGTAAACTGTCCACTTTTATTGGCCTTTGTGAATGTGGCTTCGCTCACACATAACCAAATATACAGTACATTTGGAATTCAATTTCTAAGATTGGTTAGTCATTTTGTATTTTGCAATTGTCATTGAAAATCCAAAAGACATGGGTAGGTTTGACAGTAACATAGTGCTTTTGAATATATTTAAATTTCTATGTTGGTTGTACTATTTGCTAACAGGGAGTGATGTGGGTTCTCGAGGTCCTTGGGGGGAGAGGGGGGTAGCTATGGGTAGGTGGGTAGAAGGGTGGCTGGAAAATTGGAACTTAGGGTCCTGTTTTTGCTCTTGTAATGTGCTGTTTGTTCCCCCCCAAAAAAAAAGATCTCAAAAAAAGAATATATTTAAATTTCTGCAAGTAAAAAAAAAAGTAACAGTATTGCAATTCAATATGCCTGTGTGTATATAAAGTATTTGGGAGTATGTGAACTGGCGGGCTGGTGGTGACGTCAAGGTCCTCCTCCAATGGCAATGCTGTCAGCGGACATGCTAACAGTGGGGCAAAATCCTCCTCCCATGGCCCTGCTGGCAGTGAAAAGGCTGACAGTGGGTTGACCCACTCCGGCAGCTGTAATGCTACCCGTCGCAACGTTGGCAGTCGGCAAGGCAATGCTGTCAGTGGAGATGCTAACAGCTCCAAGGTTGACTCTCCAGCACAAGCAGGTGTGGTAGTGGACATGCTGCCAGTGGCAGCGCTGGCAGCAGAAAGGCAGAAAGCTGTGTGGCCCACTCTGTCAGAGGCCACATCAAATCCCCGGGGGTCAGCAGCAAATGACCCCCAGGCAGTGATGGACAGGCCTCCCTGGCGACGGCAAACAAGCATACCCAGGCAACGGCAAGCAGGCCTTCCCAGGCAACGGCGAGCAGGCCTCCCCAGGCGACGGCTAGCAGGCCTCCTCATGCGATGCAGGCTTAGCAGCCCTAGGCGATGCAGGTGTGGCAGCCCTAGGCTTTGCAGGCTCGGCAGCCCTAGACTTTGCAGGCTCGGCAGCCCTAGGCGGTATTACTTCTCCTGGCTTGAGTCTTGGAGGCACTGTTATCCCGGTTCTGACACCATGTGAACAGACTGACTGGTTATTAAGTCAGGCCAGGAAATGCAGTACATAGAGTGGTAAGTGAATTGGGCTGTTGCGCTAGTTTCTTATAAATAAAAGATTTAAACAAAACAAAACACTGAGACACCAAAATAAATGTCACGTTGGCCAAAACAAACAGACACTAAGCAAACACAGCGAGACAAACCAAAAACAAGTAACGTGCTGATTTAAATTCAGCACAAATAGCAATTGTGAGTATTTTCTGTACCTCCCGACCCTCGTTCTATCCTCACCAAACACCCAACCCAGAGTGAGTGATTCCTGCATCTATATATACATTAATCATTCACTTGAATCCCAGCATGTGAACTAATTTGTGCAATTCCTGGTGCCCTCATACTAATACAGACTTTATCTGCATGTGAAGTGACTGTGCAACATGGTGGAGTGGGATGCTCTGCAATGTTGTACCTTTATTAATGTTTCAAATATAAGATACTAACACTGAAAATGTAAAGTTGCCAGGTGAAATGGTTTATGAGATATTAGCAAACCTATACAATCACCCCTCACGAGGATGCCTCTGTATCATTAGATGCATTCTATCTCTGCTGAACTACACTGCAAACTAAGCATTTTCATGAAAGTGTAGCACAATAAATATATTGCATATTAATGGGTCATACTAATTGTTTTAAGCACAATTTGGGGACATCTGTTTTTTATTCACATAAAATTAGGCAACAGATGTACATCAACAAAGAAGGATAAGAAAAGCTGTCATTTGAAAGGACATTTTAATTTGCAGTTTATGCCAAACTCCTCTTCAATAGAGAAAAACACAAGCTTGCATTATCGCTGCATTTGTTTTTCAGGCTATTTTCTCCAATAATTAGCTATTAAAATGCCATTCCATATCTTTACACAGGAGGGTACTCAGCATCTAAATGCACCTCAAATCAAAGTGCTCAAAATCTCATCCACAACTATACATGAATTTAAAAGGAAAATTATCTTAACATTACCTTTTGCATGTTATACTTTTTTGTTTCAATATATATATTTTTTTCATTACTGTTCAAAAATAACATTTTATGTAATGCCCAAGTCTAGGGCAACATATGATTATGATGTAGATGTAGATGTTAATATTATATTAATTCAAAAGTTTTCAAAGTTAAACTAGAAAGCGGTATTGTAGTAAGTAAAACAGAACTCAAAACAATACGGTTTGTTTATTCATTTCAATGGGTCTGAATGAATGAAGGGATAGAACAAGAAGATGAACAGGAAGCTGGGGTAAAAAAAAACTTATATCACTGTGACAGAGAGTGAATGAATCCCAGTCAACAATCTCCCTCCCGACCTGTGAGGACACGGTATAACAGGAACAGTGTGCCCCGGACTGGGTGGTTTGACAGTTCATTTCGGGTCAGTCGGAAGTCGGCCATCCAAAAAGGGGGCGAAGCCACAATACTAGAAGTCAGCACCTTACTGCGGTAGGCGATGTATCAGTCATGGATTGAATGAGACGTGCTTGCACTCGCTACCAAAGAGGGCGTGACTGAAGGTATATCAGGGTGTGTGGCCGAGAGACCTGTTCCTTTGTTATGGTTGTGAAAGACCTGTAAAGGACAGAAAAAACTGAAAGGAACCTTGAGTTTTTGTCGTGTTGTATCTGTCTGTCTATTAATTGTCAACCTTATCATTCATAGAAGACTAAATCAGGGAGATGTTGCTATTCAGCCAGCATCAATCCAGGACGGCACTGCACTACTGTTTCACTGTTACTGTATAATTCCCCACTTACACAAGGAGCACTCACTGTTGGGGTTCGTGACCGTGTCTGTGTATAGTGTGTGTTATTATTGTTTCGGAACTGAACCCCGTGGTTTTGACTGGCTTTACACATCGCTGTGTATAGTCAGTCTTATTATTTAAAGAAACAAAAAAAAACCTTCGTTTTCACCATTGAACTGTTGTTGGCCTGTTGTTATTAAGCACTGCATCACCTCTACACCTGTGCACTACAAACCACTTTGCCACAAATAAATGTCCTTGACACGTTTCAAACAAGCTGTTCCCTCGGCTATGTCACCTGTGAGATTATTTATGGTTTGAATGGAACCATAGAGTTTTTACAGGCTCTATATTAAAAAGTTATCTATGCTTGTTTACTGGTCTGTGGGTATTTTTTAATTTTGGAATAGCTTTCATTAATAATAAAGATAATTTAGTGTATATATATACAGTGCCTTGCATAAGTATTCACCCCAACTCACACCACCACAACTCAGTGACCAGGTAAGGAGGGCATTAGTCAGAGAAGCAACCAAGAGGCCAATGGTAACTCTGAAGGAGCTGGAGAGATCCACAGCTGAGATGGGAGAAACCATCCATGGGACAACTATAACCCGGACGCTCCACAAAGCTGGGCTTTATGGAAGAGTGGCGAGAAGAAAGCCATTGCTGAAAAAAACCCATATCAAATCCCATTTGGATTTTGCCAAAAGGCATGTGGGAGACACAGCAAACATGTGGAAAAGGTTCTCTGGTCTGATGAGACCAAAATTGAACTTTTTGGCTGAAGCGCAAAACGCTATGTGTGGCGCAAAGCCAACACTGCTCATCACCCTGAGAACACCATCCCCATGGTGAAGCATGGTGGTGGCAGCATCATGTTATGGGGATGCTTTTCATCGGCAGGGACTGGGAAACTGGTCAGGATTGAGGGCAAGATGGATGGAGCCAAATACAGGGAAATTCTAGAGGAAAACCTGTTTCAGTCTGCAAGAGACCTGGGACTGGGGTGGAGGTTCACCTTCCAGCAGGACAATGACCCTAAACACACAGCCAAAGCTACACTGGAGTGGTTTAAAAACAAGAACCTGAATGTCTTAGAATGGCCCAGTCAAAACCCAGACCTCAATCCGATTGAGAATCTGTGGCAAGACTTGAAAATTGCTGTTCATCAACGGTCCCCATTCAACTTGACAGAGCTTGAGCAATTTTGCCAAGAAGAATGGGCAAAAATTGCAGGATCCAGATGTGCAAAGCTGGTACAGACTTACCCAAAAAGACTCACAGCTGTAATTGCTGCCAAAGGTGCTTCTACCAAGTATTGACTCAGGGGGGTGAATACTTATGCAACCAACAAATGTCTTTTTTTTGTTTAATTAAGTTTTGTGTCACAATAAAAAATATTTTGCACCTTCAAAGTGTTAAGTATGTTGTGTAAATCAAATGGTAAAAATCCCAATTAAATCCATTTTAATTCCAGGTTGTAACACTACAAAATGTGGAAAAGTCCAAGGGGGGTGAATACTTATGCAAGGCACTGTATATAACCAGAAGCAGTTATAACCAGAAGTAGTTATAACCTTAACGGATTCTACACTGTGCAGAACATACTTTCAGAATGTTGGCCTCTCACTTTAGTTCAAATTGAGCTCTGGTCTCAAGCAATGTGAGTTTGGTGTTCTCTGTAATTAATCAATGTGACCTTTCAACTGTGCCAACCCTATCCCAAACATTAAAATCAGAGCGTAATAAAGCATAGTGAAAGTATGGTAAAGCACAGGTAAGCATTTTAAAGCCCAGAGAGGTATTGTAAAGCATATTAAAACATGGCAAACCTTGATAAGCCCAGACAAGCTGAAAGCTTGGTAAAGGCAGATTTAGATAAAATGCTAGCTTGTGCGGTCATTCCTCAAATTAAACTGTATGTGCTAACACAGTATGCACCTCAATAAGACAGAGGATTGAGTGTGTGGGTCTTCTCTTGCTAAAGCATAATATTCTAAACACCATAAAATAGTAAAGTGGAATGTAAAAAAACAATTAGAATGACATAAAGCACTAAATGTATCAATTAAAAAATAAAGGCAGTCAGTACTAATATAATTCCAGTCTGATTTATATATTCAGCAATACTATTCAGTAAGTTATGATAGACAAATGTTTAATGACATTTAGGGAGGCTTATTTTTGTATTACTGAGCATCATGATTGAGTGTATAAAGGTATGACCAGTTTAAGGATTAAAGTCAAACCATTAGTAAAAAAGTGCTCTGTCTGAAGTGCTGTTTCTTCACTTGTACACTGACTTTTATTGCTCTTCACTTGAATTTTGAAGCAAATGACCCACAGTACACAAGCCCTGTCTGCATCTATGGCCGGGTTTCCATGCAGCTTAGAAAGTCGTCATTATTTATGTGACACAGCACGCACGTACCACACACATTCCACACGCTATAGAAAGTGTGCATCTAAAACATTGTATGACTTTAAGGGGTGGGTAAATCGTCTTCTTATGCTAAAAAGCTGTACAATTGACCACAAACTTTTTTTTTTGCATGGAAACATGTCTGGAAGTCGTACATTATGTTTACGAGACTTCAGAAGTGTAAATCCTGTTTGTGACGTAACCTCATGCAACTTTGTACTATAACTGAAGGCCGTGTCAAGCAATCCTTTATTGGGAAGCTTCTTTGACCAAATAGGGAAAAAAGTGTCAGTACGAGGCATTTAAAGACCTCTTCTTTCAGTGTTTTTTTATTTTTATTTTTACGTGACACCATTTATTCAACGTTTCAGATTATTGCCATTTGACTCAAAAAGTGCTTTGTAGTTAAGATGTTTTATAAGCAAGGTTATAAAAAATACTGAAGCTACTACAAATAAAAATAAATCTTTGCAATAAATACATAAATAAATAACAAAGCCCTACTTTACACTTTTGTTATCTTCAACATTGGCCATCAGATAACTGATTGCTTTAGCCTAGATTGCTCTGTCCTCCTTAGCAATAAGATTTATTATTATTTATTTCTTAGCAGACACCCTTATCCAGGGCGACTTACAATTGTTACAAGATATCACATTATACATTATACAGATATCACATTATTTTTACATACAATTACCCATTTACACAATTGGGTTTTTACTGGAGCAATCTAGGTAAAGTACCTTGCTCAAGGGTCCAGCAGCAGTGTCCCCCACCTGGGATTGAACCCACAACCCTCCTGTCAAGAGTCCAGAGCCCTAACCACTACTCCACACAGTAGCTTAAATATCATCTATCATGGGTACCTAAAAAGTCACGTACACAAAAATTTGTTATCGCTGTATTATTGCTGCCATCTACCGACAATTCATTGAGCAAGATTTGTTTTAAAGTACGAAAACAAGAAAAAGAAAAAAAAACGGTTCCACGAATTTATCAAAAAAGACAAATACAGTTCTTAAAAGCAGCTTGTTGCAAGACTAATATACTATAACGAAGTTCCAGAAGTCCTGGTGGACAGCACTGAGAAATGCGTTGAACTAAAAGACTACCAATATACTGGTTCATCAATAACAACAAGAACAAAATATATTATATTATAACCACATTCTAGTGGCGAGAGCCTTGTATTGTCACTGCAGGATCAGGTATGTCTTGTAATTATTATTATTATTATTATTATTATTATTATTATTATTACTAGGGTATAATAGGTTTATAATAAATATATATGCAGTCAAAAATGTTTAGCAAATAATACATTCCATTACTGAATGTTTTGTTTAATGCTATGTCTGCATTTTATTTTATTTTTTCCCCTGTGCTTTTTTTTATTACATTTTGTCTGTGGCCAAATGAGGCAGGCTGCACTTTGAGTGTTTGGAAACCCAGTTTAAGCAGTCGCGCAAGGCCGAATTGGAACTCAAGACACAAATATTTAAATATACCCTCCCATATTTTAATATTAATTAGGTTATTTGCATTTGGAATGACAATTTCTCTGGCTAAAAAAAAATAAAAAAATACATGGAAACACGCACAACCTGAAAGTACTACCAAAACTGAGTGAGAAAAATGTCAGATTTATTTATCTTTTTCCATGGAAATTGCCCCTATGTTAACCCAGCCAATGTAACATTACAATTAAGCACTCAATATATTGTGATAAATCTGCCTGCAACGTCTCTAATGAAGACATTTATTCCCACTTTATTACTTATACTGCGATAGATTTCCCTGACCCGGGCCATCACTAAAATATACAGCTATAAGTGTTTCTCTGCAAGAAACCATTTGGACACTTCAAGAGTTTACCAAGGGTAATGATAATAAATCAGAGTTTAAAAAAGGAAAAAAGCTTCTGGTTATTATAGAAAAAAAAACCTTTCAATGAATATAACTTTTTCTGTCATTTTAAACACACCAGTTGTCTTGCAACGTTGACATCCTGCTGTCTCGTCAATTCCTCATGTTTACAGTCAATGGATGTGTGAAATGTGTTTGTTAATTAGGCATGGTACAAGCCATTTTGAGTGTAAATGCCCGATAACTAGAAATGTACTGGGGGAAACAAGTCTTGATTTCAGATGTTTCACTTGAGGATTTTATCTCAAGCCAGATAATAAGTTTTGAATTGAAAAGTTGTAATATTTATCTGAATGGATATACAGAGAATACTCCATGAAGAACTGTACAGTAGTTATTCCACGAACAGGCATCTGAGGGGCCGAGTGGGTTTTCTATGGCTGTCCTTATTAGTGAAATAAACACCTCACTCTGTGAATATTCATGGAGTATTCTGATTATATAAGAAATACAATGTATGGGAAAAGTATGTTTAAATCTAAATTAAACATCTGAATCAACACTTTTTGTATAATATTGTATATTCTAGCAACAGAGAGTTGGTTATGTGCTTGGATGAACCAGGGTCCAGCTGTGGAGAGGTTTTAACTGATTGATGTACAGAGGTCTTCAGTGTGTTACTTGGCGCTACTGCTATGGAAAAAAAAGAAAACATGTTTTTACATTTAAAGCAATACGTCTTGTAGACTCGGGGTGGTAGTCTTTTTGCTTATCCTTTGGTGTTTCCACTTTCAGTGTTATGAATATTTATTTTCCACAACAGAAGCGTGAAGAAGCCACGTTACTTTATTACCACCCTTCACTTTCATGATTTGGTCTTGGTTTCCTGGATATTAATCTCAACAGGACTTTCTGGAAAATTATCATTATTACTAAGCACATTGCAGTAGTGCGGGGACAAATATTAAAATGTTCAATCAAACATTCCATGAAATGTATTCATAGGCAAAATATACTTTCTATTTGTCCATATAACATTATTTATAAATGAGTGTGCCAAACACATTCTACTGTACGGAAATGTGTTTCTCTCTTATTTATAAGGTAATGCAATACTGTTCTTTTTTTTTTTTACTCCAGGGAGATATAGTATTTCAATTTATCATTTCAAAATGTTTCTACCCAATTTGAAATGCAGTTTGAATACCGTCTCACCACTGTAACCCACCATGGTCAGTATGACAATATCAAACTTATCTAAGCAATGGACGTTACCAAGCTACTGAACCCTGGAGGCAAGGACCCAACCTGGACTTGAACTTGGAGTCAGCTACTGGATTGAAACGGTTCCAAATGGGAGAAGTGTTGGGTGCAGGTGCAGCACATCCTCAACTGAACTGTGGGCACAGCTCAGTGGGGAAGCTGGTGTTTTGGAAGAAAACTGATTAATAATCTGGAAAGGATCAGGCGCTCTGTTAGCTTTGTTCCTTGTGCAGCTTTGTTAGCTTTGTTCCTTGAAACGAGTCAGGATCAGTAGGCTTTGCAAGCCTTGCATCTTAACCAAGGTAAACAGGTAACTGGATTATGTTACAAAAATAGAAACAACTTGGTTTTGTGACTGCATAGGAACTAGCTCGATAGAGAGTGGTCCTGCGCACATGCACATTGTCAGCCCACTATCATTAGTGGTAGCACAGGATTTTTTTTTTGTTGAAGCGACAATTCACTACATGTATTAAAATGTCTGTGATTTCTGAGTAAATAAACCATGGCCGGCTGAGCAGCATTTCAAATACAACGCCCGTCTCTCGTACCATCTCTCTAAGCCAGTCATGATGCTCTCGTCGCAAAGGATGGCAATGGATTATTTTACATTAAAAAATGCACACTGGGGTTCATCAACAGATGTATAGTAGCTGACAGAATGAATTTATAACACCAACATTATCTAGCAACTTTGACATTTGGAAAAATATTGCAGAAATAATCTACTGTGAATCAAAACTTATCAAATAATTAATTAAATTAAGATAAAAGCCAATTCAGGAATCACAGTTGGTTTTGCATGATATATGTTAACTGACCGCCTGAAACAATACAATGTACTTCATTTTTTTCACCTCATCAAAAATGAAAGAAACTTGGAATCTGATTTTTTTTAAAATAAAATATAAATACATTATTTCTGCATGCTATTTTCATTTCTAAATTCAGCTTACAAATACAGAAAGTATCCTATAAATTGCAGGGAAAAAAGATTGCTTTTGTTCTATTAAAATGCCATTCATGGCCTAATGAATGTGTTCCTTAATTAACAATTCACTGAGGCTGAATAGCTGAAAGTAAATTAAGCTGTATTATCAGAACACCACTCATAATGAAAACATATTTCAAGAAAGCTGAATCTTTTATGAACAAAGTCAACATATCCTTCCGTTGATGTATTGTTTAATAAACTTTGGATAAGCCTGAATCATTACTTTTCACATATGTATCATCCCACGGGCAAATTAAAAGTCCTGTTTTATCAAACAAGTGTGTTTAAACTGGAAATAATTCTGTATTAGTATTTATTGTGCTGTATACATACATTGTTTCAACTATCATTTTTATTGATTATTATTATTTTTTTTACATTAAAATCTGCCTGTACCTGGCTTTGAGTTTGAATAGAATGACGAAAGCTGTTCAGCCACATCATTTTCTCCAGACAAGCTCAAAGCCAGGTAAAGGCAGATTTAGAAAAAAGAGATTACTCAATACTGAAGTAACAGAACCACTCATTGATTGCAAACACTATAAACAAGCAAGGTGCATGTAACCTAAAGTAATTCAAAAAGCATTTAAAGCGTCTTACTCTTTATCTCCGACTACAGTCAATTTAATTTACCGGGGTGTGAGTTCGCCCTTTGGGGCACATACATTTCATTAAAGAACATATGGCTCTCAGTTATCTGTAGACATTTATTGAATCATTATCTCCAGAAATGGAGTCCCATTATCTCAAGACAATGGAAAAAAAAACAAAGTAACTTCTGATAGCTTCAACGAGTGCTGTTAATAAAATAACTGAACTCCTCCAAACATTCACAATGTGTACTCACTGGTCTGGTAAAATAAATGAATATCCCAGCTATGGTTCACAGTGATGAATTAAGGCGTTTTAACATGACATGATGAAATAAAACTGAACTCATGACTTGAGCCAATTGAACTATGCAGTAGTTTTATTCTAAAAAAAGATAGTAAGTATCTCATTAGCATTCACTCATTGGCTCCATAGTGTTACAGATTTAGCAGCCTGGAGCTAATGCAGAAACAACCTGCTGCGTTTGCAACACTTCCAGAGATATAATTTTGAAAAACAAAAATAATTATATACATGAATGCCAGTCTCTAGGGTTGCAATTGCAGAAACACGTTTTGAGTGGGGGGTGGGGTTAGAATAAATAACAAATGTCTTATCCAGTCTAAATGGATAATATTTAAAATAAATTATCTATTTAGGAATACCCCAATATTTGGTATGCAAGGGGTCTGAGTAGGATACATTGGACAATAAAGTGGCTCTGCATTCACAGAAAATGGTTAGCATGTTTGGGGACTGCTGCACTTGTCAGATGTATTGCTCATTAAACACATATTTTTGAGAATAATTTAATGATCTATTCAGGGATACTAAGGTATAGAGTAAGCAAGTGGTCTGAGTTGGGTGAAAGGGCCCCCAGTAATATACGCATTTAGGGGGTTATTTACCAAAAAATCTTATTCATGGTCATTCCACGTCAGCTCAACCAGAAAAGGGGCACTTTGTTGCCCGACCATCTCAGATTTTGCTAGCAAAATTCACCTGGGGGTTTTTTGGGCCCGATGAGTTAAGAAATGCTAATCATTTTTTTGTATTATTTCCCCTTTGAGCTGTGACCTGGCAAAGGTCAACCTAAAGTGAAAAAGTGACCAGAAAAATCACCTTGGGCTCAACTTAGACGCTACCATCATGTGTAGCACCTTGTTCGACTAGGGCTTTCTAGAAAAAACTCCTGTAGGGGATATGGGTCCTAAAATGTTAGTATTGCTGTGAGAATCTTAGGGACCACTTTTCCAAATTTTGTGAAACACTTTTGGCTTCAAATCGGCTCCCGTGAAATGCTGGGTGACGCACTCTTTGCGGCTCGAATGAACTGAAGAAAGAATAATAAACAAAAACGAAAAGTGAGAAAGTAAAAATAAACACGACGTTCGCTTTCACTGAAAACTGGTAAACTTGTGTCTGTCTCATCTACAATAAATCGTACACTGTAGCCTGTACAACAAGGTGAGTAACGTCAAATGTCACGAAAACACATTTTCATCTGAATATCCTCATGGATCAGGCTTAAGGCAGATGCTGCTTTCAGTGTTCAGTAAAGAAGCTGGTTTAACGACTCAAGCGAGTTTTGTATGGCAAGCATGGAATATACCTCGTGCCAAACGTCCTTATTCAGATGAATGAATCTTTTTATAAAATTGGAGTGTTGACACTAGACTAGAACATGCATGTTCAAATGTTATATTGCAGGTCTAAAATTAATATTATATTTAATCTTACGTTTCGTCATGAGCAGGTACTGTAATCCCTTTAAAAATAAATACAGTGCATTTGTCATCCACAAAGCTCAACAGTATTTAATACATGCAGCAGTCATACAAAAAAAACACGCCTTTTTTTTTAAACCCAGCATTCAGATCTTCAAGGGAAAAGCTTGTCAAAAAGAATCCTTACAAAAATGTGTGTTTTTATGTGGTGCTTTTGGTGAAATCAGGTCAGTTATTGTATTTTGCTTCATAATAACTGAAAATATTTTATTTAAAGTGCGTAATACATACAGTATAAACAGAAATAATGGAAAAACACCATGGTGTTAAATTTAAAGTTTAATACACTGTAGTAGATCTATAGTACAATACAAATTGCACAGAAACTGTGTAGGCAATGTTCTATCCCTTGTTCTTGTGTATTTTGCTGCCATCAAGAGATGGCAACTACTGTACTGCACAACAATGCTAGTATTTAAAGTGTCTTTCTCTCGCAAACATTTCATGTTTTACAGTACGTGTTTGACCATATGGAAATTTTAGTATGTGGCTCGTAGGGTCAGGAAGTTTGGCCACCCCTGGTATATAACCATGAAAAAAGGAAAGGATCGTAAACATTTTAAACGTGAACTGGAACGGGGAGAGAGATTTTCTTCACAGTGTTCTTCCATTCATAGAACAGTCTGTCCTCAGGGAAGGGTCACTTGAAGGTGTTAGGTCCGGCCAGATGCATAACCTTCACTTGTGCTCCATCATCAGAGACGTTCTCAACTTCTCCAGGGAACATTTTATTTTCATACAACACCTTCACCCAGTCACCCAACTAGTAGACACAGCTGAGCTGGACCCTCCTGGACAACTGCGCCTTTCAACACTGTCACCACATGGAATTCCATACTTTCACTGGTAAATTAGACCTTTATCTTGCCTGGGGTATTGGGAACAAAGTGGTGTGCTTCCCTGGAGAAAGTGATGGCTAGGGTGTCATCATACCTGGCATTAAGGAGAGGGTGGTTCTCTTCAACCTGTTCTTGAGAGGTGAACATAACCTGTACACCGGTCCCGTGTCCTTTTGCCCATTCATACAGCTGGTATAGGGTAAATATGATGTTGCCTTGAAGACTAGCTTGTGCTGCTCTTGCCTTAATAGTACAGACTTTTTCTGTGTGATGTGGCAAAGAAATGCCATTCTGCGGTAATAGTAAAGTCTTGCTGATGAAAGCTAAGGCTGATGAAGTTTTTACAGTACTTGTACTGCCTAGCAGCTCCGTCACTGAAGTAATGTATATGTTTCAAGTCAGGGACCTCCCTCTTGATCAAAGGAATTACCTCCTTCTGAAATGCATTACTCATCACTGCAACACTCATGTGCTTAAGTTCACCGTCCTGACGGAAGTAGAACACAAACGGATGGAGTGTTGCCTGAGAACTGTCCCAGTGAAACCCTTGGGCAGCGTCTTGGATCACAAAATTATAATTTTCTGCAAAAATCGAGCAGACAGAAGTTTTAAGTTTCAAATGTGTCACAAAACAAAGAAATCTAAGTTCCACACACAATAACCCCTCAGCTCCAAACTAATGCCACTGGAAGCACACCCTGTCACTTTTTACTTTAGATCTAACCCCAGAAATGCAATATTGAAGAACAACGCCAGTTCGGTTAGGACTATCTGGTACTTTAGCCTCAGCAAAGTGACCATAAGAAATGCTTGAATGCATGACAAATGCAACTTCAAAAATCTGCCAAAAATCCAAAATCGGATTCCAAAATGTTTTGCTTAATTCTTGTAGATCTCATCAACATCTATCCAAAAATATCTTTGGGTGATTTTTTGCATGCCCCCCCTACACGTGAGTTATTTCCATGTAAAAAAAAAATAAAATAAAAATAAATCAATACACACACACCTTACATAAACAGCTGTAGCAACCCATGGGAACATGTAACACAATAAAATAAAAAGGTCCTTATATACCCTTTAATTAAGACCCAAGAGGTGGGACCTGGCTCTTTTGCATAGCGCAGACAGACCTTGGCAAAACATTCCTAATGTCAATGTATACCACTGTGGTTCTAAACAATATTTACAGTTATGTAACACCCCCCCACCCACCCCCGTCACACACATACATTACACATACAATGTGTGTTATTTATATAAATAACACACAAGTGATTTCCAAGATTTCCATTCTAACTAAACGTTTTCCTTGTGTTGCATGGTTCCTATATCTTCAGATAAAGGACATGTAGAATGGGGTAGCTTTATCTAGCCTACCTGTCGTATTGAAACACAATCCCTGTTGCAATTAGACTGAAATATAGAAAAAGGCCATAATTGATTGAGAGTTGAGAGAAACGATCCCCTGATCTGGAGATATGGATATATTACTGGCAGTAGAGAGATGGATTTCTTCATTTCATTTCTGTTAACACTGTTAAGGACCCAATTTTGTTCATTTTTGTAACAGTTTCAGAAGAGGACCTGCTGTATCATTTGTACATGTATCAGATGTGAGTTCATCCTCCTTGGGAAAATGCGTTGCAGGGGTACCTTCTTATCACCATATCAAGCAGCAGCTCAGCTAAACAGTTCTCATTATCCTCAGGTTTCCTTCAAGTGAAATTGCCTGTATACCATTACAGCCCATTTTAGTGAAATGTATTTAAATTAAAATTATTTCTTGAACTATTCTGTACCGGATCCAACACAGAAACCAAATGAAGGAGGAAGAAGGGCATGTTTAATAAACATGAGCTCATTTTCAAGTCAAAGATCTCTTCCATGTTCAAGAACATCTCTCATTTAGCTTCAAGCACTACCAATCTGCAAGAACCGTCTGTGTAAAACATACATCCCCGTATCACAGGGAATAAAACATAAAAAGGAGGCTTGTTCACAAAAATCGATAACAAACAATAATAAATTAAACATTGATTTGAAGGCTAATTTCTTGCAAATTAAGTTAGAGTACATCAAAAGCAAAGCATAATGGCTTTAAAATGTTCAAATATCAACAGAAAATGCACATAAACAGATTTGTAAAGAAAAACATGGTTTCTTTGTTACTGAAAGTGTATTATTGTTATTATTCTAATAATAATAATAATAATAATAATAATAATAATAATAATAATAATAATAATAATAATAATAATAATAATAATCAATAATCATTTTAAAATGGAAGAAATTACAAAGCTTGTCATCTGAGAACCTTATGAAGCAATCAGCATCAAATAAAATTGAAGGCTGATTATGAGGTTCAGGCATTATTTCCAATGAGAAAAAAAAACCGGTATCTTTGACATTCATTATCAATTTAACACAGGCATGGTATCTTAGAAATGAGTAGAATTACCAGTTCTAGCTCAGCGTGGCTTTACTTACACATAAATACATAATACAACTATTTATTAATATGCAAATTACAGTACGAGTCCAGTTCCCCATACAGTAACTGGCAGTGATGTTTTAATAATTTATAACCACCTGATAGAAGGAAAGACTTGCTCTGCCATTATGGCATACGAGCGCTCACTCTTAGAAGGTTCACAGCCAGATATAACAATGTAAAGGGGGATTATCTCTAAATGCTAAAACTACATGCTAAATGAGATCTCCAGAGAAGCTATATGATGCTTTCCCATCATAAACAAGCACTTGATATAGGATTTCATGCTCTTACAAGCTATCCATCATACTAACATCTCTCTGATCTAAAGGCTGATCTAAAATCTTGTTAGTTGCCCTCATGTATAGCAGAGGTAGGGAGTCCCTATGTGTGTAATCTCTGGCAATGCCCTCCAGTGACCACACTCAAAAGAATGAAAGTTAGAATAACACTCGTAATTGAATTTGAAATCCAAACAGTAGCACCTATAGGTTTTGGATCTTGTTTTGCCCGTACGTTGTTCTTGCATAATGTATGACAGAATATTAATTAAACTTAGACATTAGAAAACTGTACTGAAACTCACACACATTATGCTGAAAAATACTGCTGCTTTTATGATGGCTTATCATTTCCAAAGGGCCTTTGTCAACATTTTCTAGCCAAATTCTGAATACATTTACATCTTGAAACAGAGTATTTCCTTGAGCTTTTTCTATTCTTTATAGCATATAAATCACATGCATAACATTATTATTATTATCATTATTATGGTATGTATTACTATGTGTCGTCCCACTAAGATGAACTACAAAAATAAATGTTGTTAATAATAATAACAAAACAAGCAACCTCTTCTAGAATAAATCAATAATCAAATTTATACATGCTTGTACTGTTAACTAAACACCATGCATTACATTTGATCCCCACAGACCCCAAATAAAATACAGCCTACCTACCAGCTCTTACCCCAAGGCCTCCTTTCATATGGTAAATATGCTTTAGTTTACTTTTACATCTAGCTTTCGATAAACTGTGAGCCATTCAAAGAGTGCAGCAGAGTATGAAAATAATGAGCTTTCCCTCACTCGCTTCATTCGCCGTCGCACATGTCAAATACTGATTTGTTTCCCTCGAAGAGCAGAGTCCAGGGGAGGCTACACATGGAAACAGAAGCTCTTCTTTATTCTTTGTGCAAGTACAGCCAGCCCTGAGCTACCTCACAAGCAGTAAATGAAACCAAAAAAAAAAAAAAAAAAACTGTGATGTGGGAGGCCCTGCCACTTAGATTTCTACCAGCCCCTAGCACATTGTTCATCTAGGGCTTTATGTAAAACTGTGAGAATGAAACTTTCAAAGTGAATTAATAGTGTTATATCTGTTTTGGATACTGATTAGACAGAATGTATAATATCCATGCATGCAGATACTGTATCTGGGTAAGGTGGCAATAGCATTCATTGATCTTCAATAGCTTGATGCCACCAATTATCAGGAAACTTTGAAGTCTTCTTTTACAGTTTAGGTATATTCAATGCAACCACAATTAGACCTCCTTACAAAATGGGTGGCTTGCTGTTACCTGACTCAGCTTTCATACACGTAGGGCTGGATGATAAGTACATTTTCAGTTATTGATTATCAGTTTTTTTTAATCTATTTACCGTGATGTTCTCCTTAGTAATTTTTCAAACTTGCCAATTTTTATGTATTCATTTCCGAATAATTTTTAGTAGGAGGAATTCCTTTCAACTCACAAACCTGCTGTACAGCATCACTAACCCTTTTCTACCACTTTAATTGTACTGTGTGCTGTTAACAAAGGGATCAATAATTCCCCTCTGCTTGAAAACACCAATGGGAAACATATAGTGTTAAAAGGCATACTAAAATGTGCCTTCTCAACACTGTTCATTGTTTTTCCCATTTGAGGATACTACAGAACACGTAATGCATTTTGAACATTTGTGACACAGTAACTTTGCATTAATGGTGTCTGGATTTGAACTGAAAGTGATATAAAAATGATCCTGTTCATTTTATAATCGTGAGTTATACGAAATGTGATACGCAGCGGCAAGCCCTGACTTTAATGTAATGTCTGGTTGAAGGTTTGGATTGCAGTCTGTAGAAGCCCTGGTCTGTTATTGGCACAAGATGCGATTCAGTTTTACAGACTGGTTTCATGGCATTTTACAAGCTCTTGACTAAAATCATGTTTTTATTCCCCCCTCAGTCTTATACATTTTTATATGATCTTGACCTAAAATACGGCGCTATACAAGGTGATTTTAAAGTCAGTTAGCCACTTTGTGCTGTTATGGGGGAGATAAAAAAGGTGTCACCAAATTGTAGGCAACAAGATTATAGGACTATGTGTATGCGTCATAAAGGACCTTGTCGCAGACCCCCTGTAAGTGCTATTGAATTAACTGCATACTATGGTACCATTTGTCAAGATAAACAAAAAAAAAAAACTGCTATATTTTCATAGGAACACACAGCAGCCCTTGACAAGTGGCATACAGTTCAGGAATGGGTTATTTCCACAGCAATATTGCAAAATATATAATAAAAATGACTTTATAATCATAGCAGTAATTATACACCTGTGTTGAATGAGTTCACATATTAAAAATGTGCTTTTAGTAATTTGCTATTGCTAAGATTCATACAGTACACAGATGCAGTACAGCTCTATGCAATTATCTGCAGGAAAAGACTCCTATGAGAGATTAAAGTTAATTCAATGGTAGTCTCTGATACACACACACACACACACACACACACACACACATACATATATAAAGTACTACATTCTAGAACACTAGTAATAATTCAGCTTTACAATGGATATATGTAATGTAAATATATTTGTTTTATTACTTTATTTATAGTCAACTAAACTAAGCGGTCACTTGTTCTTAACAACCAGTAAACGCCAAAAAAGAAACACACACACACACACACACACACACACACACACACACACACACACACACACACAGTATCGAGCCATTTTAAAACACTATCGAAATACAGCCACCCTTCACTCACCCATGTTGCAGAACTGAATTCTTTGTTGGCGTATCCTCTGTGTTCAAGAATGTGAATGCAATACTTGCACAAGATAATACTCATCCAATTCCCTAAACACTTAAGTGCACAGTTGGAACCGTAAACCATAAAGTTAAAGAGACATTTCATGCTTCATCTGTAATTGATTTTGCCATTACACAATTATAAACGAGTCGGACGCTTGTTAAAATTTGCTTATTTATTTACAGCAAAGAATCCGCTGTATCACAAAGCTGCTAAACTGTTAATAAAACAAAACCGTATCAAAGCCTATTGGTTTTCTCGGAGCCAAAAGTTTCAGTCCCCTTCTTAAATTTAAACATATATAAATGATGTTAGAAGCGTGGTACCTTTCAAGCAAAATAAATAAATAAATAAATAAATAAATAAATAAATAAACAAGAGAATCCTTCATGCTGATACAGTAAGTAGGCGAGTGCAGTTCTTGTGTGTTAGTGTGGTTATATAATAATAACATGGGTACAAAGTGCATGAGTTGTTATTATCTTTACTACTTTATATATATATATATATATATATATATATATATATATATATATATATATATATATATATATATATATATATATTCAGTTCTCTGTGTACAAATGCCCATAGAGGTTTGCTAAGGTAGATAACAATTTAAGGTAATTCAGTCAAATGCCCCAAAATAGTACTGTAATATCGCCATAAAATCATGAACTGGTTAAAATAAAGTTTAACCCGTAAATTACAACTGTAATAAACAACAACAACAACAACAACAACAACAACAACAACAACAACAATAATAATAATAATAATAATAATAATAATAATAATAATAATAATAATACTTACTATCGTTTATAAACATTTTTTTGCAAATCTTTGTACTTTAAATGCCAGTCCGTTATGTAATATGGTATTTTGTATTAAACGCCAATGCTGTATTTATCTTGCTGAGATATAATATAAATTGCAATAACTTACTCTCAGTTGAACAAACCCTGACGTTACCTTGAAGCCAGTGGCTCTGAAGGAATCTCTAAGTCATCGCCGTCACACTTAATGTTAGCCGCAGCTGAACCGAACCACTCACTTTTCACCCCAGTCTGCAGGAGCTAAGGTTGCAGCCAGTTATACCACTGTCTCTCCCAAAGAAACAAATTAAAAACAGCAGCCTCTTCATTATTAATGAATTCAAAGCCAGAGACAAGCGAAGGGTACAGAAAAAATACCGTTTCCTCCCCCGAGTCCTTAGTTTAACACCATCCCTTACCGTCTGCACTGAACCTCATCAACAATCACGACAGCCCATTCGTATACAATCAGTAAAGACATTACCAAAAGGGAGGAGTCCCGCGTCAGATGATCAGTTAAAATGGCTTTTTTTTTAAATTACTGGCTACCCTTACACTAACTATAGAATACCTGCCAATTGCATGTATTTTAATGTGCAAAATCAGAACAACACTATTATGTGATTCTGAACTGAAATTATTGAGCGTTTTCATTTCCTAGCTTGCCAAGTGATACAGTTGTGCTATATAACGTAGACTCCTTTAAACCACTCAGGCTACATATAAATCATCCAATGCTTTTATTTGTTTTTCATGATCCTTTCTTTGCTGACAGTGGGTTGGGATAGAACTTTAAAGACAAATGATCAAAACATGGATTTTTTTAGAATCAAGCTTAGGGACCAACAACCAAGTACCATGTACCGTTGTCAAGTAAGTTATTTAGGTCAGTATGAGATCAGCATTAATATATTTAAATTATTCATTAAGGTATAGTATTCTTTAGAACGGAGCCTACTGTAGATGTTCTGAATGTATTGTATTTGCTAGTTTATTTTTTTTACAGTGTATACCTTTTTAAAAAAAAAAAATGAACATGCAAATGTTTTGTTGCCTTATTTTATCAATCCAGTCTTAAAGAAAACTTACTATTAAGCAGAAGTATAAAAAGATATACAGTTTAGATATGGGCTGAATATACCTGGATAGATTCACAGTGACAGAACTACTTGATATATCAAACACATATGTCACAGTGATAATGGCAAACCTAATTCATTGATATAATGTTTGTCAAAAGCAATACATAAGAAAGGAAGGCCATTATAGTGAATATAGTATTGAAACCAAAACCAGCTGTCCTAATACTACCAGAAGCCTAATGGGAGTAATTGCTAGATAAGATCACAATAAGTCACTCCTCTAGCAGCACAAACACATTGTAGTCCTGTCCCGTACTCTGTGTGTGTGTGTGTGTGTGTGTGTGTGTGTGTGCTCATGGAAGGTGAGTAACATGAGGACGAAATCACAGAAAATAAATGTAGGTTAAATTACTTTTGACTTAATGTGTTGAGTTGATTTTTGTAACACTGCCAAAGTGTATTGGTGTGGATGTGGACTAATTACGGGTGACCAAGTATAAAGAAAGTCACCAGTATAAAGATGTGGGGGTATATTTTCAAATAGTACTCCAATCTTCAATTAACTCCTACTTTCTGAATCGTGAACAATCCAATGTTAAAAAACGAAGTGCTTCGGAGACTTTGAATTGTATAACTTTGTTTACTGTACTCTAACATTTTTATCATGCTTGCAATCATTCCGAGTGCTTCTTTATGCAATAACACAAATGTGTTTATATTTTTCTATAAGTCTGTAAGGAGGTTTTTTTTTTTTTTTTTTTTTTAATTTTCTCCCTAATTTGAAATGCCCAATTATTTTATTATGCTCAGCTCACCGCTACCACCCCTGCGCTGACTCGGGAGGGGCGAAGAACAACACACGCTGTCCTCCGAAGCGTGTGCCGTCAGCCGCCCGCTTCTTTACACACTGCGAACTCACCGTGCAGCCGCCTCAGAGCTACAGCGTCGGAGGACAACGCAGCTCTCGGCAGCTTACAGGCAAGCCCGCAGGCGCCCGGCCAGACTACAGGTGTCGCTGGTGCGCGGTGGCCGACCTAACCCTCCCTCCCCCCGGACGACGCTCGGCCAATTGATTAATTGGCTGATTAATCAATCGGCTTATTATTATTTGGACCTGACCTGTCTAAATGTGTCCCAGAATTATGGGGTCAGTTGGCAACCCTAACTGTAATAAATGAAACCCAAAACGGTGAGGTGTTTTTTCTTTGTACAATGCTCCCTTTTCTATACAAGTTTATATAAAGTGCATTTAAGTTTTCACTTGCACTTGCACTCTAAAAAAAGGCATAAGTAACAGTCATGCCATTACTTTATGAAAATCTTTTGCCACTTTGCTTATTGTGTAGGAACCACAATGCAGGGATTTAAAAAAAAAAAAAAAAAAAAACACCTGATGTCTACCTTTATACTGAAATACACTCATCTTTTTTCTGGAATAGATCATAGTACTTAATCTACACATAAACACAACAGAGAAGCACACAGAATATATTATTGTAGGATAAGTAATATGTAAACAAATTAAAATAAAATAAATAACGGATATATGTTCTGATCCAAAGCTCTCATTGTAGCATGCTGCTACAAGCTAAACTGAAGTATGGAGAGTGCCTAAAACTGGTAAAGTTGAACACATACTGAATGGAACCTATTCTTCAGTTAAGCATCTCTGTCACCAGGGCTTATTTAGCAAATTGCTGTTTATTTTATGAGTAACATCAATGTATTGTCCTTTTCAAAGACGTTGGGTATTTTGAACATTCATTATTCACTTAAGATAGCTTTTATGCTTAATACAGCACAGACAATTTGTAAGTGACCAGACCCAGAGTGTTGTTCTAACATCTCTATCCTTTCCCTAAGAATGTAATTATCTATTGTATCTAGAAGTGCAAAAGATCAAGATCAATCCATTTAACGAAAGCGAGACCATGACAATTATAAACATTATAATTGAGGTGAATATAGCTGTATTTCATATACCAGTGGGTGATATGTTATATCTGTTACTGTCTTTGTAAAGGACAATTCAAGGTTTTCAGGTTAATGAACATTTCTGTTGCCTTTATTCAGCCAGGATTACAAGATTGTATTGCATCAGGGACATGACTGGGTGGGAGACAACAACCACAAAATACAGTAATAAATCACTAACTTTTTAAAGTAGGTATTTGACTGGTGCTCTTCATTACAACAGTGGTTATTACACAACAGGTTTTGCCAGGTTGAGCAGCAGGAAATGACTCATAAGTAAAAAAGCGTCAGGTATAAATGACATCCGTTTAATTTACTGTGATTTTCCTTAGCTTGGATATTTTCAATTCGGATATTTGGTCAGTTGCTGGTCAGAAGCAAAGAATACATTGAAAACACTCACATTAAGTAGCAAAGGCCTTGCATAATTAACTGGTTATATGATGTTTCAATAAAGAACCAACTCAAAAATAAGATACAGTATTTTGTGAGCCCCTGAAAAATAAACCTCTAAAAGGAGCACGTTTAGTTATATACACAGAATGAACACCTGAGAGTTCTACTTACATTTGTGTTCTTACAACCAGCCAATTCACATTACTGACAGAAAACAAAATAAAAACCCTGATACACACACTATTCTTTTGACAACAAGAAAAATGAACACCGAAACATGGGAATTCATAAGCTGAACATTTTATAGTAAATGTCTAAAGTATTCATCTATTCCTTACTTAAATCTTCTCCCAATTTGAAATAGCCAATTGTATTATTTTAGGCTCAGTTCAACGCTACCAACCCTCATGCTGACTCGGGAGCGGCGAAGATGAACACATGCTGTCCTCCGAAGTGTGTGCCGTCAGCTGACTGCTTTTTTTCACTCTGCAGGCCCGCCATGCAACCACCTCAGAGCTGCAGTGTTGGAGGACAACGCAGCTCTGGGCTTCTTACAGGCAAGCCTGCAGGTGCACGGCCAGACTACAGGGGTTGCTGGTGCATGGTGAGCCGAGGACACCCTGGCTGACCTAAGCCCTCCCCACCCGGGCGATGCTCGGCCAATTGTGCGCCGCCCCTTGGGAGCTCTCGTCCACGGTTGGCAGTGGAATAGCCTGGACTCGAACCAGTGACCTCCAGGCTGTAGGGCGCATCCTGCACTCCATGCGGACTGCCTTTACCGGATGCGCCACTCGGGAGCCCCCTTCCTTGCTGAAATCTATACCACCTACAAGCCCAACATTCTAATTAAAACTTTTTTTTTATTTTTTGTGAACAATAACTGCTGAAGGAAGTCAAGCATTTTAATTCAGATTGAAGAAATATTGCATTAAACTGCATTTCAGATATACAGTATGTCATGCTATTTGTCCATTATAGTGCTAATATTGAGAAGCATGGAAAGGGTAGATGTATATTTTAGCAGCTAGCAAACCTATAAAAGGGCAAGAGAACTTTCCTTTTTAAAAAGTGCATTAATAGTGTAATGGCATCATTATGCCATACATAATGCAGTTGGGACAGGAAGCAGCAGAGAGTCAGTGTACTTGGGTTTACATTCCATTATTATTTTATCACAGCAATAGATATTAGACATTGAAATACTTTTGGCATATAATTATTTTTAATAATAATTTGACTTTTATGTCTGAATAAAAAAAAAAAAAAAACTTTTGATACACTCAGTAACTTGTATTAAAGAATGTCCATAGCAAGTTAGCTTTAACTGTTTGGTAAATACTTTTAAAAAAAATGTTATTTAATATTTACTGAAATTGTACATTAATGTACATTGATGCATTGAGGGAACATAATGCATGGAATAAGCATCTGGTTTGTGTCATATACATCTTAAAATCCAATGCAATGTTCTTTAATAGTATATTACAGAAATCAATAGAAACACTGCAATTCATCATCCTGAAATATATCCATTCAATGTATTGATAAATATAGTTTAAGCTACTCTGTATCCTGACACAGACAGCAAAGTGGCTATTACAATCAATGTGGATTTCAGTATATTGTAGGCTATGTATTTTATGGAGGTACTTAAAAAAGTAGCATCTTTAGAAAGGGGCCATATTTTTAAAGCATTGGTTTCATTCTTCGTTTATTCCTATTTTTTTTAGAAAAGGAAAAATCCACATTTTTCTTGGGAATCTTAGTAAACCCTTAAAAAGTTTACCGTAGCCGTACTGTATACTTTATTCTTCCATAGTTTGCATACTATTTTATTAGCAGTAGTAAAATAAAAAAGCACCTTTAAAAAATACACTGCAATTCTGAATTCCCATCCTTTTCTCATACAGTGACATTTAAGCAGCAGAACTGGATACTACAGTCTCTAATATACTCCTATTCTTACTAAAATGTTTAGAGAAAAAGGCCCCAGAGTATCTGGAACTTACGAAAAAGGGCAACTTGGCTAATCCCAGAACTAAATACTGTGAGCTATGAGAAAAGGTTAAAGGAATTAATATCTCGTAGATCTAGAAAA
The DNA here is from genome assembly GCF_902713425.1 of Acipenser ruthenus. NCBI lineage: Eukaryota > Metazoa > Chordata > Actinopteri > Acipenseriformes > Acipenseridae > Acipenser > Acipenser ruthenus. Next base: position 24,197,791 of record NC_081201.1, read on the forward strand.
AAGATGGATTAAAGGGGCGATTTGATTGAAGTTTATAAAATCCTAAATGATATAGATAAGGCCAAGTCACGGTTTCACATACAGACTGAAGTACACAAATGGAAGTTCAGAACACCAACCCATTTAGTATCTAGGGTTAATATAACCTTGCACTCTTTTTTTCAGTTCTCCTTTTCTTTTTTCTTAATTTTCCTTTCTCACTTTTTTCATTAGAGCATATGAAGATAATAGGGGAGGTCATTTGGCCCATCTAAGCCCACCTGGTTTCTAGTAGCTGGTTGATATCAGAACTTTTTCAAGTTGGGTCTTAAATGATCCAAGTGATTCTGCCTCAACAACATGTCTAGGTAGCCCAATCCATTCTCTCACCACTCTCTGTGTGAAGAAGTGTCTCCTTTATCTTTACTGTGTCCTCTGGTCCTGGTTTCTGTACAGTGCTTAAAGTATTCATTAGAATTAAAAAGTAAGTGGTGGGGTACAGAAATATATAGTGTTATACGTCCCCACGAGTTGCTACAACTGCTTAAATAATGTACCTGTAATTGTTCTTTTCATTGTTAACATTCTGACAAATTTTTACTTTTGTAACTCCTTGTGGCAAAGTGGTTAACAGTGTGCGGGTCCAGGTAATGCAGCAGTGAGTAATGAACGGACAGACAACGATAATCCAGTTGCAATGATGTTTTTTTTTTTACAATCCAATTGGTCTGATGACCCAAATACAGCAGTAAAGAATAAACAGTGATAATGAGAAGCAATACAGCGGCGTTTGATCCTGAAATAATAAACAGTCCCATACTTTAAACACCCACACGAAACACAAAACACAAACACAAGTCCACAGTGAGTGCTAAGGTGCTCGTGGTGTAATTACAGTTCTCAATTGAAATAGTGCAGTGTTGTCCGGGTTTAGTGCTGCCCTTTGGCGACAGCTCCAGATCGTGTTAGCTGTCTCAATAACAAACAATTACAATTTTGACATGACAAACAAAACAAACAAAACACTCACGGGTCACAACACAGGTCTCCTTTTGGTTTAGCTTTAATCATTACAAAGGAACAGATCACTTCACTCCATCCCCTTTTGAAGCATGCTCATAAGGCACTTCAAGGAACATTTTATTCTTGTGCTATCCTGTGCTCTGGATAAAAGGGAGTCCTATTTTCTGCTCCAGCTATTTGACAGCACCGTGAATACAAGTTGAAGAAATATCCATCTACATGATAGAAACAGCAATGTGGAGTAGTGGTTAGGGCTCTGGACTCTTGACCGGAGGGTCGTGGGTTCAATCCCAGCTGGGGGACACTGTACTTTACCTAGGTTGCTCCAGTAAAAATCCAACTGTATAAATGGGTAATTGTATGTAAAAAAATGTGTAAAAAAATAATGTAATTGTATGTAAAAATAATGTGATATCTGGGCAGCAGTGTGGAGTAGTGGTTAGGGCTCTGGGTCGTGGGTTCAATCCCAGGTGGTGCTGCTGTACCCTTGAGCAAGGTACTTTACCTAGATTGCTCCAGTAAAAACCAACTGTATAAATGGGTAATTGTATGTAAAAATAATGTGATGTCTTGTAAGAACTGTAAGTCTAAGAAATAAATAATAAATCAGTAAAATGTGACAGTCCTGGACTGGTGTGGTGACCTTCTGCCTTCCAGGAAGTGGCCTGTCCCTCACAGAGCTGGTTTCCTGATTTCTCTGGACTAGTCTGATGATTGTTGAAGCAGAACATCTCATTCTCTGGGCAACTTCTCTCATAGACAGGCCGCCTTCAATCATGTTGATAGCAACCAGGCGATCTTCATTACTCAAGTGGGGCATGGTCGTATCTTTCGCTGTTCTTGCATTAATTAAAATCATGTCTTTTTGAATGGCTATTTCTACAGATTCTTAATCAACATATTTTGGCAATTTTAACTCAACTCAAATACCAAACACTGAGCACCTGACGTTTTTATGAAATCACATGACTTGAGCTCAGTATTTTGTTATCCCAAGGAACAATACTACTCAAACAATCAACATACCTATCTGCTCACTATTTAAAATGTAAATAGCATTATGTATGCACCCCATGAGCTATTGATGTAAAACTAAAAAAACACTGTTGCGCTTTCATTGTGCATCAGTATATATATATATATATATATATATATATATATATATTTGCTAAGTCTTTGCTAAGATACTTTTACATGAGTTCAGGAGCTACTCTTCAGTTGTAATTGCCTTCCACTGACACATCTAATGAAGGCTAGATCAGTCAAGGTGTCTTTACATTGGTAGGCATCGCAACCCTCTAGCGCACAGCAGTGTATTGCCAGCAAAACAAAAGGAAACGATCCAAAGTGTCAGATCACAAGATGGCACTGGCTTTTACTATAAAGACACTGGCTGGTCAAAAATATGTACTGCTCCTGTTTTCAGGTGAATGCACCTCAACACAGATTGTAGAAATAAATAAATACAAAAACTGTATTTGAGTAACTACTCAGAATCACTGCAAATATCATCAAAGGGTGCAAAAAAAATTTGGAAATTTGAATCTAAATGCTTTTCAAAGTACTTGCAGGAATTGGTCACTGTTGTAAAGTCTAATTAAATTGTTTAGAGCACAAGCATACCCACATTTGTCATAATATTCCAGGTTTTAGTATGTATATCCGTGTCAAGAATCCATCAGATGACCTTTAATAGTTTTTTTAAACTGATGAAGATAAAGAGTCACGGCTATTGATCTTATGAATGTAGAGAGATCGAAAGACAAAGGGCATACAACCATTGACTGCAAAAAGGCAAAGACTTTTGATAAGGAAAATACTTCGCCCTCTATACTGGCCTTTAAAACAACAATCAAACAGTATGAATGAACAATCCGGTGATGAGATAGTGTGAGTAGGCAAGCTGTCTATCTCAGATGAAAAATGTACCGTTCATGTATGTCTCTTTTGCGTCTCAAAGAAAAGCTTGAGAATCCCCTTTACTTCTCATTTAAATGTAATATACTTTTCAAGTGTTTACCCTGAAACCACTGCTGGAGAAACCAAATGAGAAAAAAATTAGATCTGTTTCATGGAAGGCATATTTCAGATATGCCTTCAGAGATATTTTAACTTTAATAAACAATATAGAGAAAACTGATATTATATATATATATATATATATATATATATATATATATATATATATATATATATATATATATATTCCATAGCAACAGTCCTCCGAGCAACTAGTATGATCAAGACTGACATGCACATCTTTTACAAAGAAAAAATATCCCAGAAGCATGTTTCCATCAGCTTTCTCAAGAAGATATTCACCAAATTCTAAATGAAAAACATGCTAAAAATACAAAAGCTGTAACAAAAACATCTACCACCATCTCCCAGCAATATCTCCACTCCAAAATCACAGACTTAAAGAAACATGAGACTCAAGACCTCGATTGCCTTCTTTAAGAGTACTGAGAGCTGTTGTCCGGATACCAAATGTAGATAAAGCTGTCTTTCAAGGTTTAATATAACATATATGGACTGGATATTTCCTGTTTTGTGGAAAACTGTTATCCTCTCATGTTGACATAGTGTTCTCCAGGGGACAATATAATCCGCTGAGACACCTCAGCATATCCCTTGGGAGCATTAGTTTTCCACTATATGTCTCAACTTCAGTCCATATTTGTAAATAGTGTGGTAGGGTGGAAGCCCTGCTGGTACAAGGTGTATGTGCGTGTGTGAAGAAAACACATGGGAATGTGGCTGGGGCCATAATTAGCCCATAATTGATCTCAGTGCTGGATTGAGGTGCATGTTGCTGTGTTGCTCTCCTGTTTATGTCCATGAGTTTTTGTGTAGACTTTTTGTTTTGGCCCGTGTACCTTTTTTGTATTCATGTGTTTTATTTTGTTTACTGTAAAAGTTAATAAACGTGTGCAATAGCGCTTAAACTGCAGCTTCTTAGTTCTGAGTTTCTATCCCTGCCGGTAACATCGTGGGCTATGACGCTACCCCAATAGTATACACAGAGATAGCAGAGTCTTCAGAGTCTATGTTCTGAGTGAGGGAGAATGTTGTATCCATTATGTCACAAGTGTTTTGGTCTTTACCTTTTCAGGGTCCTGGATTAAAAAAATAAAATCTGCTATGTGCAGCTTCTGCTTTGAATCTGACTTTAACTGAATCAGTAATTCAGTTCGGCGACAGACTGCTGTCACAGGTTATCAATTTGTCCACTTCAAAAAGCTGCGGGAACATCTACAACTCCAAGAGTAGCTACAGATGTTTCGTTATTGCTGTATTAGCGGAGGGGGCATCCTAGTTTGACAGGGGTTTAATTGATTCACATCAGGGCAGAAATAATTGAAATAGTTATATTGAATTGTCTTAAGTTTAGTTAAAGGGAAACGGGTAGTTATATCAACAATTCTTTAGATTAGGTTTAAGGAATATCTATATAGAGTAGAAAATATTTCAGGAGCATCCTATACATTTGTTTACCATTATTTTGCTTAAGTGGTATTCCAGGAGCAACTTGAGGAAAGATTGATCAGTTTTTGCAGAGAATCATTGTAGATGTGTTCAGTTTGACAGCAGACACTGCTGCAGTCACAGATGTTTCAGAGACTTTTTTAGTGAACTAACCTGTGCTGTCACTATGGACACTTTACGACGTTTGCTTATCCCAACTGGCTTAAGAACATAAGAACATAAGAAAGTTAACAAATGAGAGGAGGCCATTCGGCCCATCTTGCTCGTTTGGTTGTTAGTAGCTTATTGATCCCAGAATCTCGTCAAGCAGCTTCTTGAAGGATCCCAGGGTGTCAGCTTCAACAACATTACTGGGGAGTTGGTTCCAGACCCTCACAATTCTCTGTGTAAAAAAGTGCCTTCTGTTTTCTTTTCTGAATGCCCCTTTATCTAATCTCTATTTGTGACCCCTGGTCCTTGTTTCTTTTTTCAGGTCGAAAAAGTCCCTTGGGTCGACATTGTCAATACCTTTTAGGATTTTGAATGTTTGAATCAGATCGCCGCATAGTCTTCTTTGTTCAAGACTGAATAGATTCAATACTTTTAGCCTGTCTGCATATGACATGCCTTTTAAACCTGGAATAATTCTGGTCGTTCTTCTTTACACTCTTTCTAGAGCAGCAATAACCTTTTTATAGCGAGGTGACCAGAACTGAACACAGTATTCTAGATGAGGTCTTACTAATGCATTGTAAAGTTTTAACATTACTTCCCTTGATTTAAATTCAACACTTTTCACCATATATCCGAGCATCTTGTTGACCTTTTTTTACAGCTTCTCCACATTGTCTAGATGAAAACATTTCTGTCCTTGGTCTTTTTCATAGATTCCTTCTTCAATTTCATTATCTCCTATATGATATTTTTAATGCACATTTTTATTGTATAGTACCTTACACTTTTCTCTATTAAATGTCATTTGTCATGTGTCTGCCCAGTTCTGAGTGCTGTCTAGATCATTTTGAACGACCTTTATTACTGCAACAGTGTTTGCCACTTCTCCTATTTTTGTGTCATCTGCAAATTTAACAAGTTTGCTTACTATACCAGAATCTAAGTCATTAATGTAGATTAGACCTAAGCAGAGGACCTAATACTGATCCCTGTGGTACACCACTGGTTACCTCGCTCCATTTTGAGGTTTCTCCTGTAATCAGTACTTTCTGTTTTCTACATGTTAACCCTAATCCATGTGCATGCATTTCCTTGAATCCCTACTGCGTTCAGTTTGAGAATTAATCTTTTATGCTGGGACTTTGTCAAAAGCTTTCTGGAAATCTAAATAAACCATGTCATATACTTTGCAGTTATCTACTGTTGCATCCTCAAAAAAGTCAAGAAGGTTAGTTAGACATTATCTCCCTTTCCTAAAACCATGCTGACTGTCTCCCAGGATACTGTTACCATATACTGTAGGTAATTTTCCATTTTTGATCTTATTATAGTTTCCATAGGTTTACATATAATAGAAGTCAGGCTTATTGGTCTGTAGTTACCTGGTTCGGTTTTGTCTCCATTTTTTGTGGATCGGTATTACGTTTGCAATTCTCTAGTCTGTCGGTACAACCCCTGTGTCAAGAGACTGTTGCATGATCTTGGTTAGCGGTTTGTAAATAACTTCTTTCATTTCTATGTTATGTTACTGCAGTATAACAGCATTTGGAATCCCAAAGGGAGCAACAGTGTGATTCCGCTTATCATATAATGTAAAATATTTGATTGGATTTAATAAAGATGGCAAAGTGTTAGAATTTTAAGTAGTTGTCATTTCTTTCTCGTTTCCTTTTACAGATGTACTGGAGCACACATCCATTGTTCTTTTATTGCTTATCTTTCTGAAATATGTCTCATTTGCTTCTCATTTTGTTTCTCCAATAACGGTTTTAGAAGAAATGTATATCAGATTAAAATTAATTTTTTGAGAATTTCTCCAAGAAGCAGAAAAAAGTAAATGAGCAGTACTGTATTGTTCTTTATGTTAGAAACTGTTGGTCTTCATAGGGCTCCTTGTAACTAATTAAAAAAAACAAAAAAAAAACGCAGATACTGTACACTGTACCACTATTCCACGCTGTCCAATATGTTTTGTTTTTTCTTTAATTAATATTATAAGAAGTGAACATTGTAAAATCAAGAACTTCACCACAACAAAGTCTTACAAGCTTTATTTAATGCTGTAGAATAGTTGCTGCAAAACATATCGATCCAAGGATACTGAGCAGATTCATCCTTTTGGAATGCCCTCTCAGAATATTAAATATTTTATTAGATGCAGGCTCCATATGCACTTGTGTGTTGACCCAAGTGCTTTAGAAGGTGGCCAGTTCGACTGCCAGGTGCGCTCCAGATACACCAATGGAATGCAACATATCTACAGCTTCTAATCCCACTTGGCTTAGGAGGCAATTTCCCTGCAGACAGGGTTATTGGTTGCCTTAAGAAAAAAAGAAAACAGCTTTTGTTGCAACGTGTTCCCCACCAGCTGTGTAGCTAGCTGCTAATGAGAGTCAGGCCTGGATAGAAGTGGCTTGGGAGTTGATAGCTAACTCAGCCCAAGCAATCCCAAGCTTTTAAAGCAAACAAAGGACCTCCTTCTGAGGAACAGAGGACTAAGGGTAATAAATCTAACCAACACACACACATACATTCTATCAACAATACAGTATACTGTACACTGCCTGGGCATGTTTTTGGGATCTGTTTAACTGATTGGATTCGACAGTGCCATGAATGAGGGAACAGCACAATCGCAAACTGTCTTCCAAAAATGGGGAATGCCAAACAGAATTCAATAGTGGGTGTGGGTGCATGTTGATCAGGTGCCACAGTGATCAAGGACAGTAACGTGGCTGCTACTAGACATTAGTGTGAATTAATGGCAAAACAAAGGTCGTCAAGAGATACAGCTGTGGCAGTTAGTGAAATATTTGTAACTTTTGAATGGATTAACAATCCAGGACCTTGTGAAGCCATGTTGTGTCAAGGCTGTTTTAAGGGCAAATGGTGGCCAAACCTGATATTAGGTACCGTACAGGTGCTAATAAAGCGACCAGGCACTGTATATCTAAATAATGAACAAATTAACACCTGTAAAATGCTACAAAGCAGTTCCAGTCATGAGGGTTTGGATTTGGATAGAAAGCTGACAGCAGGTGCTCCGTGAGCTTTGTATCCAAGACAATGTCACAGGAGACTCAAATGTGAGAGCCATACTTCCTAATTACTATAATGAAGCTACTGAAACATGTTACACCTGTATGAGACTTAAAGTGTTAAGTGATCATTAAGTATGTACCACTGATTATAGCGGGACATCAGCTAGTTTATGAATACATTTAATAAGATGTTTTCAACTATGTTATGGTTATGGGCACATTATCTTTGTTAATACTTATTAACTCTTGTGTTTCATGCACCTGCATAACCTTGCTGTAACAGTGCATCTTTGTTAACTTTGTTAACACTGGTCTTGGTTTTTTGGTCTAGAAAACTTTTGTCAATGTCTTCTAATGACAAATGTTTCAACTAAAAGTACTTATAAATGTCTCCACCCCCATCTTCCCAGAAGGAATTTTTAACAAGTCCAGCAGAATAACCCCCTGAATTCTCCAAAGTCAAGCACAAGCTGAGCCACGCCCCAAGCTTTTCTCTACATGCCTAAGAACATATAGTGTACAGTCAATCCTTGTTACTATGATTTGAAAGAGAATAAGCTACATTTGTGACAATAAGGTGAGTTTACTTTATCAGGAGTTCACCAATAACCTGGAAAAATGTGCATAAAAACACGTCAGACTGGGGGCTCCCGAGTGGCGCATCCAGTAAAAGCACTCGCTAGAGTGCATGATGCGCTCTATAGCCTGGACGTCGCGAGTTCGAGTCCAGGCTATTCCACAGCCGACCGTGGACGGGAGCTTCCAGGGGGCGGCGCTCAATTGGCCAAGCGTCGCCCGGGGGGAGGGAGGGTTAGGTCGACCAGGGTGTCCTCGGCTCACCACGCACCAGCGACCCCTGTAGTCTGGCCGGGCGCCTGCGGGCTTGCCTGTAAGCTGCCCAGAGCTGCGTTGTCCTCCGACGCTGTAGCTCTGAGGCGGCTGCACGGTGAGTTCGCAGTGTGTAAAGAAGCGGGCGGCTGACGGCACACGCTTCGGAGGACAGCGTGTGTTCATCTTCGCCCCTCCCGAGTCAGCGCAGGGGTGGTAGCGGTGAGCTGAGCATAATAAAATAATTGGGCATTTCAAATTGGGGAGAAAATAATAAAAACTAATTGGCAACGACTAAATTTAAAAAAAAAAAAAAAAAAAACCACATCAGACAACAAATATTTTTGCAGTAGAATTTGAAATATAGTTCTATTGCATTGATTAAAATAGTGTTAAAAAAATAAAATCTATATAAAATCTACTGTAATGCACACATAAATCACATTGTAAGAATTAAACTTAAAAACATTAACAGGAGTGATATTAAGCAGGTTTGACTGCATATAAATAAAGAAAATATTAAAGAGACCAAACAAAATACTGATAATGTATTCCATACACACGCATTTTGGAATGTAAATAGAGGATTTGGACATTTTTCATATGGTAACTAACGTTAACTTATTTAAAAAAAAAAAAAAATCATCTTATGCAGTTTAGGCGAGCGGATTGCAAAATGAAGATGTTATAATAAGAGATACCCTACACACGACGTATTACCTTATCATAAATAACAAAGTACTCATAAACTACTCTTTGCTATGCATAGAATGACATCCATGCACAAGATAAGGAGTTTTTTTTTTTTTTTTGACAAATCCTTAACAGGGACTGGTTGATGTCTCATACATGATTTATAATTTAGTTTGTTATATAGGTAACATGCAATATTCACACAAATTCACATGTTAAAGCAAAGCCATGCTTTTAGACAGTCTTGTACTTCCTGGGTCATTTTACTTGTAGAGAGAAAGTGTCCACACATCTTCAGGGCCTTCTTTTCTGTCAGTAACCAACCAGCTGTTTTGCAGCCAGTTAGATGCTTTGAACCCCACTTCTCGGGTGAAATGACCAAAGAAGTAAAGCAGTAACAGACTTCTTAGAAGGCAAGGCGAGCAAAATGAGGACTTTCTTTAACCTAGTGTAGTATCAGGAGTCATATTTTAAAATTAAAATACATGTTTGCTATAATATGATTCTATCACATTTGAGACCTCAGATCTGAATGGAAGTGCCTGACAGATAGATTTATGGAATTATTTTGTTAGCTACTATTACTTTAAATAGTGGTTACTGTCAGGATATAGCTCTAACAAGAAGTGAACAGCCAAGTGGAGGTAAGCCTCTTACTGGGAATAGAGAAATTCCCTTATAATACAAATAGCTTTACTACATATACTGTAGCAAGGGACAGAATCCATCCGAATAGTATGACAGCAGCTGTACTCAGCCTAATTCCCATTGTTTGTGGTGTTCAGATATGTAATGTAATGGAGGTTTTAATAGTTGGATGTACTTAACCCTACCTGAGCATTGATTTGTCTGTCATTGCTTTTTCAATGTATTTGGATGACATTTATAAACGACATCATCCTGGAGCTGTTTTTACTATAAATTGGGTTCATTTGTTGGGGGAAATGTATGTCACCATATGACCTAGAGCCAATTGCTGTGGAATTTAGGGGCACTTCTAATATTAGTGTACTGTACTGTAAATATAATGTCCTAGCTGTCACTTCCCACATGGGATCCGTTCCTTCACAGATAAAGACCCTTTGAGTTTTTGTCTTGTTTGATAGATGCTATGATACTCAGAATTTCTGAGGATGCAGGCAGTATTCTGAAGCTCCTGTCTCCTACCTGGCTGGATTTGATAAGGTAGAATTGTAACAAACTATTATGGGGTGCGCTGTTACTTTAATTGCTATAGTGGTAGCTCCACCCATATACAGTACATTACGCATGTCTGTTACTCATTTTACAGTACAGTAACATGTCTGTTACTGTACTGTAAACAAGCAACACTATGTCTCGCTGCTCAGTTATATAATCATTACCAAGATGTTTCTAGGGAAGTTATTTAAAATATTAAAATAGTCAGTTATGGGTAACCTACAGAATATCTGTGTGTGTTTAAGTCTGCGACTGTCAATAAACAAAAAACATTTTCCCCATTGGATTACAACTAGACTCTGTGGGCATCTATAAAAAGGTTTCACTCGAAGACAATGTTGATACTCCAAACATTACTAAGAGTTCTTATAGTCTTTACTCCATAGTCTAGGAGAGTAACAGTGAGCTTGTCGGTGGATTTTGATGAATTTTTATATTGAATCAAAAGTTTTGGAGTTAATTAGAATAATAAATAACAATTGACAAAGTTTTAGGCTAAATTTCCCTTTTGGGGAATGAAATTCAGTTGCCTGTGATGGAATTGCAGAATTCAAATACCCTGTATGCCATCTATTATTCTATATTTAATCATACTGTATATCTTATACTGTATATTATATATTAAAGTGTGCACTTCCTTTCCATATACACAGAAAGAAATACATGTTATATTTATTGCTCTTAATTGTATTAATACTTGTACTGTGATTTCTTGAAATGTATTTTTGTTTACAACTGTAAGTAGCCCTGGATAAGGGCGTCTGCTAAGTAATAAATAATAATAATAATAATTGTCTCCTTGAATGACATTTAAATGCAACTAAATCCTGTATTTGGACCTTGGTGATATTGCAACAGGGCCATCATAGCCTTGTTTACCTGTGTATCCAAAAACTGTGTTTGGTAAGCAAAACCATTCGTTTTCATCAGAATATTAAAATACGTTTATAAATATAAAAAATATGTGGTTTCCTGCTTTCCTTGCAGACACTTTTTCAGAAGTACAAAAGACACCACTTTCACTGAAAAGGAGTGAAGGACTAGAAAAATCTAAAGAAACAACTTCTGAAACATTCATAATCTGGCACTACAAATAGTGTTTTGAAAGGTGGCATTTGTTCAAACAGTCGAAGGCAGTATGTTCTGACTAGCGTTATCAAATTCTCACAAAACGGTGGTGCGTGAAAACAGGCAGTATGCTACGAAAATATTTTGCCACAAGTTCTGTAAAATCAGATTCGGATCAAGCTGTTTGTATAGATAACAGCAATTTGAATAAATGTAGAAATTGTGAAGAGGATGTTCCAGGCAAGGGAATGAGCGAAAAGAATTCAGAGTTTTCGTCGGCTGCCTCCTGCAGCGGTATGGGGGGCTCAGATCGGTAGGAAGAATTGACGTTAAACCAGTCGAGCATTGTCTCCTCGAATGACATTGAAATGTAACTAAATCCTGTATCTGTACTACAGTGTTGATTTTGATATCTCAGCTGCCCTAGCAGTCTGATGGTTGCGCAGTAGGAAAACGAGAAATATGTTGGTTAGACTTGCTTTGCACGCTTGCAGGAAAAAAAAAATCGATCTTCTTCTTTCACAAATATTTTTTGTGTTGGTCAGAACAATTTCTTGTGAGGGTTTGGGCAATTTTATTTTGGGGAGGCTTAGCCTCCCCAAGCCTCTTATATGTGCCGCCTATGTAAACATGTATGCTTATGGTGATTTTTAGTGTGTAATATATGCATATTAAAGAAAAACAGAATCTTCTGTTTTAGTAGTTTTTATTGGTAACTTTTATTACTGTTTTAATTTGTTTTGGAAATAAATAAAACACATTTTTGATAGTAGTTATGCAGTCTGAGTGGTGTCACTCCATTGCTGTTGGTATTTGAGCTGCTTCCCACCTAAAAAATACCTGATGATTTACAATAGAGTTGCTTAATCTCTTTAAACTTTAAGCTGGTGTAGGTCACGAATAATTCGGTTTGTATAAATAGACAAAGTATAAAGTAACACTGTTTGATCTGTTGGAGACGCATAGCCTCATTTGGCAGCTGGCTCACATTATAAGATTTATTTCTTTAAAAAATGCGCATTTGAGACCTATGTATGGAAGTGCAAAACTGGTACCGGTAAGATTAAGAGAATTATTTTGTTAGCTACAATTGCTCTAACTAACCAATACCAAACAAAACAAAAAACCTTTGTTAATATGTTTGCAGACATTCACAGTAATAAACCAAAGGTGTGCTCTTATTGTGTGTGAGCCATATGCCTATCTAGGGTAGACAAAGAGGTACGTGAAGATGGTAAAAAATGTAAACTTCAAACCAAACCTGATAATCTCCCTCAGGAATTCTGGCTCAATATGTGAATACATCTGTATGGATACAGTCTGTACAGCACCCGAGGAAGAGCTATTTTATCTGCAGTAGGCGGTCTGGATTGTTCAGAGGGTTTCCTCCCTCTGAAGCATCTGCTTAGGATTAGACTGTGCTTCATCTTTGGAATTTACTTGAACTATAAAAACACTCAAGACCCTGTGTGGAAGGGTGAGGGTATTCACTGACACGGGAGACAGAAGATTTTATTTGGAAACACCGCACAGGTGTCCAGATTTATTTATTTTTCTTATTAATTGTTTTATTTACTTTAGCCCACAGAGGGCGCTGTTGTTCGTGGTCTGGATACTGCCGACAGTAAACCAGGACCACAGGGTTACCAACACAGGTATCCAACTCCGTGCACCTTCAAGTGCTCAAAAGTAATAATGAAAACAGAAGGCGAAAGAAAAAGGGAAAATAAAACACAGTAATAAAACTACAAACAAAAGTGCTGCTTATGCAGTGCCCCCACTGCCGCTAAGCCGGTCAGCACGGGTCTCCGTCCTACACTCCGCTGGGGTTGGCCAGGGTTCCCCGTATATCTATACACGTCCCCTCGGGTAGGTAATTATTTCTTTTATTTTGTAAATTATTTTTACAGAAGGCTGTCCCCTCAGTCGGGCTTGCCTGCTCCTTATTTCATGCCGGCCTCTTCTGCCAGCGACACTGTACTTCCCCCAACACGGCCACCCGAGCGCATAACCAAGCCAGTTCTTATGGGCCGAGCAGTCTCCCAAGGCCCGCCCCTCAGCCACTCAGAGAGAGGGAAAGCACACACACATTCTTCCCCACCTCTCCGTGTCATCGCCATGGCCGACAGGCGGATCCCACGAGACTGCTGCCCTCTACCTGCAGTAATACGGATGTGCCAGACAGTCAGTCCAGATCTCCCCCGTTACACCCTGCCTTAGAAAATGTACAGTCTGCCAAGTCACAAAAAAAAGTCAAATTGACAGACAAAAGTCACATTCCTATTCTCAAAGCAATTCATTTAAAAAATAGGCCAGCTTTTAGATATAGAAAACAGCTAAGCTGCTTATATATTAAAAAAATAAATAAATGAGAGGACACAAAATGGAAAAACAATAACAATTAGTAGCCGAAATAATGCATCAGAATGTATTTTCATTAATGAGCAGCCTAGATTTGTAGCCATTGAAATATGACACGTATTTGAAAATGTAGCAGTTATGTGATAATCATACAAGTGTACCGCACTATAATTAGCAGATTTAAATTTAGCAACCGGTAATTCATTTTTTTTTCTCTGTTCTAATTGACAATTACTGTATGCACCTGGTTTCTCAGGTGCTTTAAGAAACTCATTAAAAGTGACCCCTGCGAAATGATATGTCAGTTTTGCTGTGTTTACCTTAACAGGGGAGTTTGTTTTTACCTTTACAGTTTGTTTTGTTTGTTGTTGTTGTTGTTTTAAGAAGCTTGTTACATCCAAAATATCAGTTACATTTGTGTTGCCTGTAAAAGTGTATCAGTACATGTGATCAGGTGGGCTTGAGTGGTGTGTGTGGTGACGTCCCGGACCAGGAAGAAGTGCAAAGACAAAACGGGTACGGGGTTGAAACTGAGCATTGGCACTCAGTGTTTTATTTAATTAAACAAACAAAACAGTTAAACAAAAACCACAAAAATAAAGGGCACGTTGGCGAACCCTGCTGGCCAGGTGCCCAGTTAGCTCAGAGCAGACACCTTCAGGGCATTCCAAATTGGGCATTGGGCATTCCAAATTGGGAGAAATTCAGGGGGAAAGTTATAATTGGACACACTAAATAAAAAAAATAAATAAATAAATAAATAAATAAATAAATAAACAATATTGAAATGCATTTTATCTATCTATCTATCTATCTATCTATCTATCTATCTCTCTCTCTCTCTCTCTCTCTCTCTCTCTCTCTCTCTCTCTCTCTCTCTCTCTCTCTCTCTCTCTCTCTATATATATATATATATATATATATATATATATATATACAGTAGAGAGTAAATTATCCAAACTAATTAGGACTGATAGCAGTTCACATAATCGATTTGTATGGATAATCGAACATGTATTAATAACAATTACTGTACCTTTAATAATGTATAGAATAAAGTTAACAAACACAAGAACCTAGTACCTACTGATGTTATATAGCTAGTAACCTATTAAATCACATTAAGCATACAAAAATACAAAACTTTATAAATGATTACATTAATGCAATTCAGTAAAACCATTAAGGAAATTAAATACTGCAATTAAACATACAATATACCAAACTTTGAAAATCGTCAAAGAATACAATTCAGTACGTCTTTGACACATTACAGAACTTTAGGAATCAGTAAACTTCACAAATTCAGTCAAATGTTTCTTTGATACTTGCTGTTAAGGCATTGTAATAACGTGCAATTGAAATGAATAAAATAAAAGCTCTTAGCTGCTCAATAACATAGACAGGATCTCCAGGCTTACTGACAAAATAGAAGAAAAATCAAGAACGATCTAAGGTTTTGGTGGTGTGAATAATTCTGTAACTTTCATTTGCCTCAGTGTGCTGGTCCTTTTTTTGGCAGCTAAATCTCGTAGCCGTTTTAGCAGCAGAAGCTGTGTGAGATAGATAGATAGATAGGTAGATAGATAGATAGATAGATAGATAGATAGATAGATAGATAGATAGATAGATAAAAGCAGGTTTTGTTGTTTAGCCTCTCCACTTATTAAAGTCAGGCGCGGCTATAAGTGGGGTCTATAGTCTGTAACACAGAAAGTGAACAAGGAGAGGAAGCTAAGTATTTCCATCAAATGTATTGGGATTCAGTATAAATGGTCTTGCAAACCAACAAGGGACTTGTGAAAATGCAGTATGCTAATGGAAGGTAAGGAAATGTTTTTAGAGCCATGGTTTGCTGGTTGCCATACTTTTACTTTGGCATTTTGTATTGTGGCTATTAAAGTGTAGCTCAATTTTATTCAGAGCCTTTGGGCTTCTTGGCTGTCCTGAATTTGTATTTGAAGGTGACTAGGTGAGTGGGGAATGTCAATAGAATTTTTGCTTCTTGGTCCTGAGGGAACAATAAACTCTTCTTTCTTATTGGACTGAACAATAATTTGATCTTTATCTTCATTCTGCAGAAATACATTATCTCTCAATCTCACGCACCCACACAGAACTCTCTCTTGAGACACAAGCCTCACTATGTACAATCAAAACCATGTCAACACTTTTTGTAAAGGTGTTATCTTTTTCATTTTCACAAAATAGATTTTGGAATTTTTGTTTGGAATTTTGTTGGTTATAACACACAGCCCTTCCCTTTAAAGGTGTTTAGCAACACTGACCACAGCAGCTCAAAGCTAGGCAGCACTCACTTCTTAAAGGGGTCATGTCTAGCTAGCCAACTAAATTCAAACATCACATTCACAGCACTTAATAAATACATCAGATAATATTTTTCAGAGTTTCATATACCAGTCGCATTTTCTGTTTTGAAATTACTGTAGGACTCATTCCCTTCAAGGTTTTACCCTTTTAAGAGTTACATCAGAACCATACTTTGTGTTTATTCCAATACTTCTAGTACATTCAAAAGTCCTATTAGTAAAGAACAAATTAGGCATGTCTTCTTGTTTTTTTAACATGGTACTTAGTTTCACTTTCAAATATTACTAATACATGTTATTTAAAGTTTTTAATTGTTTTACATTTGCACTTTGTTTAGTCATTTAAGTATAACCTATAAATGTTACAGCTAATTTAATTT
The DNA here is from genome assembly GCF_902713425.1 of Acipenser ruthenus. Lineage (NCBI taxonomy): Eukaryota > Metazoa > Chordata > Actinopteri > Acipenseriformes > Acipenseridae > Acipenser > Acipenser ruthenus. The sequence continues at coordinate 24,214,336 of NC_081201.1, forward strand.
AGGTAAGCCTACTCTTTTTTGTATTTCATATATTTTCATTTCAGTTACTTTTTCAGGTGCAAATAGTTTTATCATTACATACTCTCCCATTTCAACATTACGTACTCGTTTTAACATTACATACTCTCCCATTTAAAAAATACATACTCTCCCATTTTAACATTACATACTCTCCCATTTAAAAAATACATACTCTCCCATTTTAACATTACATACTCTCCCATTTTAACATTACATACTCTCCTGTTTTAACATTATATACTCTCCTGTTTTAACATTACATACTATCTTGTGTTAACAATAAATACTCACCCATTTTAACATTACACACTCTCCTGTTTTAACATTACATACTCTCCTGTTTTAACATTACATACTATCTTGTGTTAACAATAAATACTCACCCATTTTAACATTACACACTCTCCTGTTTTAACAATAAATACTCACCCATTTTAACATTACACACTCTCCTGTTTTAACAATAAATACTCACCCATTTTAACATTACACACTCTCCTGTTTTAACAATAAATACTCACCCATTTTAACATTACATACGCTCCTATTTTAACATTACATACTCTCCCGTTTTAACATTACATACTCTCCCATTTTAACATTACATACTCTCCCATTTTAACATTACATACGCTCCTGTTTTAACAAAGCTTGTCCGGAGTGCAACCTCACACTTATCCAGGCCCCAACCGTGCAGAAAGACAGTTCTAGTTCTCCTGTTGTGGAAGCGCTGCCTGTGTCCCCATAACATGACTTGCAAGTAGCATCTCTAATGCTTTTCAGGCTCCTCATAATCTAACGTAAATGTTTACACATGACTGTCATACACTCAATTTACCCTTCCCTCCTTTCTTACTAATTTGATTTTCAAATATTCTTCTTGTAAGGCACTTTTCAGTTCTGGCATTTGTATGTTATGCAAAAATAAAACATGTTTCATAAAGATAAAATATTTACATATAATATACTCAAAAGAAATAAACTGTAACTTAAAACAATGTTATAACACCTGTGGCAATGTGTGATATATTTTGTATGTTGCGTGTGTTAATGTTGGTGTATAGAGATGGCTGCACGGGATATAAATGGGTGTGTGCAGCACGAGTTATTTAAGATGTAGAATTGTATTTAGGCACAAGGATGGCACATCACTTCACGTGCATTTAAAGTATTTAATATGTGAGCACGAGGTTGCACATAATTAATTCACGTGCTGGGATTCAAGTGAATAATTAATTGGTAATTGAATCCCGGCACAACAATATATATAGATGCACGTTTTACTCACTCTGGGTTGTGTGTTCGGTGAGTGGAGAACGGGTGTGGAGAGAAGAAAGGAAAGTAAAATAACGTAAATAATAAGTGTTTAAACTCACCGTGTTTGTGTGTCTGTCCGTGCACCATTTGTTAAGTGTTAGTCAGTTTTGTTTGTCTATTTATTTTGGCCTCAAGTGCCGTGTCCTGTGTTTTGTTTTGTTCAAACCTTTTATTTTACAATAAAACGACGCAAGCGCATTTACCATTTAATCCACCGTCTGTCTGTGTACTCCTTTCTGGTCTGACGTAACCACTAGAGCCTGCTTGTCACACACCATAAAAACATAAACACGGTAGACCCGCGCCATGCAACTAGCTTAATATAAAGACCAGCTCTAACATTTTGATGGGTTTTCACCCATTAGAGACAATCAATCATTTTTAGTTATTGTATTATGGGTTATATTTGAAGTTGTCCTTAACCTATTTAGGTCTTGAGTGGATCAATGTGTTGGTATATTGAGGTCCTAACCTGGTTCTATCTAATTGAGTTTTGGTGTCCTTTGACAGGCCATTTACAAGAATCTCAAAGTCCTGTGTAACGTTCTCCCCTGCCATAGATCCAGAGGAAATGTAATATTCAATTTACGTGACTGTTATTCATCTTATGAAACACCTTTGGTTTCTGATTGATTTAAACTGCATGACTCCAGCCCCCAACATAAAATGCACAGTATGATTTAATTTGAGTTGAAATAATGTTTCTTGAAAAAGAAAATTAGTTTATAAATTGGTTACAATATGTTTTTACTAAGTATTAAAAAATAGCAACAACAAATATGTTAGTAAGATAGTTGTTATTGGTTAATACACAAAAAAGTCCCTTTTCTCCCCAATTATAGTATGGCATTCCCAAGAATGGAATTGTGTAACTATAATGTAACTTCTATCATGCACTCTCTGACTGAGTACCCATTATAATCATCCCTTCCCCACATTCACTGATCTCATTAGAAAAGAAAAAAGTTTGGAATGTGTATTGGACAGTGACTGAAAAAGTGTTTTCATGGCTCAGGCATAATAGTTGTGATAATAAAAGAAACACCTGCCATTAGAAAGTCACAGGGAAAAGACAAGGCATCACAGCTTTACAATGTTGAGTCTGCATTGGAAATAAATTGTTCTGGAGGGGTACGTGACCGTCCCTCAATGATTGATGGGGGTGGACATGTACAGCAGTGACCCATAGAGTTGCCACAGGTGAGACTGTATCTCAGGAAACACCAATAAATTTTGCAGTCTTGGTCACAGAATCAACTGTGACTAAACTAACGCATTCCAAAATTCAAAGCTGTTGACTTGCTTTGTTAACCACATTATCTGAACTAATTAAATTTAAATCAACGTTAGTTACTTGAGTTTTGGTATGCGCCCAAACGGACAATGGAGAGTGAGACGCATCTTATCTGCATGGCAGGATACGCGGCAGGGATGGGACAGCCCAGTTATGGACGTTAATAATTCTGTAAAAATAAACTTTTTCCTTGAAGGGGGTTATAAGGCACAAGGCTTCTGCCACCTTCTGCTGGTAAAGTTCTAACTTGTACTGTAAGCTGGTGAAGACTGGTGAAGACTTGTATAAACAGATATACACAAAATACAAATAAAAACATCTAAATTCGCATGCACTAAAGGTTGTGACAAGTGAATAATGGGCTCTTTTCACAAAATAGGTTTTAAGATTATTTTTTTAAAGAATGTTTATAAACATTCTTAGACTTTATTTAATTTATCGAAATGTGTTTAAAAACAGCCCTTAACATTTAGTGAAAAGGGCTTCTGTGGGCCAAGTGACACAGAAGGCTGGTTCCCAAGCGTTTAAATAAACATACTATAAAAAGTGCTATAATACTGAAGGCAGTAGGTGAAATCTTTTTCTACTAAAGTTTTACCTCAGATTAAAATGATTGAACCCTCCAGTTGAATACTGGACCCTTGAGAAAACATAAGAAAACTGTTAGGTTCAGTAGTGTGTCACTGCACATTCCACAATGAAAGCTTTTAGTGCTGTTCTCAACAACTTAGTCCTGGGTCAATATTTTTTGCTTTTGTATAACTTTATAACAGGGTAGATTCTACAATTGAACTCATAACTGTCACTTTGGAAAATATATACATGGGTGAGTGGTAACATACAGGTTAAAATATACTACACCAGATTTGCTAAGAATGATTCAAGGGTGTTTGTGTGAAGACAATAATCTAAAAATCGAATTTAACTGTTGTCTTTTATTGAAAGAATGATGAAAAATGCTGTAACTCATGTAACCACATTTAAGCAAGGCCCTTTTCTTATATAACATTTTTACTGGGAATGTATCAGTGTTTATTAAAAACAGTTTTTTTTATATATATAATAACACATAAATAATTCATTCACCCGGGAAATATTGCGATTAATGCTCTCTTGTTTGTGAATGCAAATTGTGTAAATCAGATGAAGTTACCCTGTATCAATACTTAGTGTTACAGATTAATTCAAACTCTGTAGTCAATACATGTTTTATCATGATGTCAGTATTATTAACTCATCAGTCACTCTGTACATTATTTGAGGTTGGTTCAAATTCTACAGGCCCAGGAATAGAGTAATCATTTTTTGTCATTTGTCCAAAATGAATCATATGTTTAGTAAGAAAAGTTGATCATAATTAGTGACACCCATTCAGTGTTTCTTAATTAACATTTGGAATTACTTCATTTCGGATTTATCACAGCTTTCAAGCAACTTGCCATAGCATGTACAGCTTGTTGCATAAATCTTCAACTTGATTCAGCAATGCTCTGTTAGATTCAAAACTGTTAATAGTTTGGGCTATGAGCCACTAGCCTTGATGTCTCCAATGTAGTGTTAAAACATTTAAAGAGTAAGCAGATTGAAATATTTTAATTTTTTTGTACATTTCTGTTCTTTTTTTTTTTTTTTTTTGCTCCACTATTGAATTATCATGTGTCCTCTAACTCTGTTCCACCTGGCTTTAAACTTGCTTTCAGCCTGTCTGGAGAACCCAAACTGCCGTAACTGCCAACCACTCATACTCCCTTTCGACATAAATGTAGAGTATGTGGGCATGGAGTTGAAAGGTCACTTTGTCACATGACTTGAATTTAATGGAATATTGAAGGATGGATCTTCTGAAAAAATCCAAGAAACTCAAAAGCCAGGTAAAAGCAGATTTTAGAGAACACCCTTATGGAACAAGCATATATCTTTAATATATGGTAGAAAAGTATGATCCTTATACTCTTCATATATAGAAATTGGCCCCTTTGTTATATATTTAAAGTATATGGTGTATATTTAAAATATATTTTTAGACTATTTTTTATATATTATAGACTAATTAAAATATATGGTGCACCATATATTTTCAACATATACAATAAGATATGGATTACAGACTAAAACATATTTAAAATATATCCCATATATTTTAAATATATATAAAAGGGGCCAATTTCTATATCTTGTACTAGCCTACAGATGCCTTGACCAGTCTGCACCCAGCTACCTCCAGACCCTCATCTCTCCCTACACCCCCACTCGACCTCTCCGCTCCGCCTGCACTAGAAGACTAGCTCTACCACCGCTACGCTCCCCTGCCTCCAAAGCCCGCTCCTTCTCCACCCTTGCTCCGCAGTGGTGGAATGACCTTCCTACAGATGTCAGGACTGCCCAGTCCCTGACCACATTCCGGCGCCTCCTTAAGACTCACCTCTTCAAAGAGCACCTGTAGAACTCCTCTGTTTGTATCCTGGGACACTATCACCCTTCATGTAAATGTGCTTTACTTTGCTCTTATCAGCCCCTATTTTACTGCATTTAATCCTGTACTTCAGAATACTGTAATCTGCCAAGTTTTTAACCTGTAGTACTTTGTATTTAATCACATCCTGATGTAACTATCACTATTTAATCATATCCTGATGTAACTATCACTATTACCTGCTGTATTATTGAATTGTGGTTTGTCAAACTTGTACTTTACTTGAACAAAAGTTATTGTATTTCTTGCTCTTATTGTATTACTTGTATTGTAACGCTTGAAATGTACAGTGCCTTGCGAAAGTATTCGGCCCCCTTGAACTTTGCGACCTTTTGCCACATTTCAGGCTTCAAACATAAAGATATGAAACTGTAATTTTTTGTGAAGAATCAACAACAAGTGGGACACAATCATGAAGTGGAACGAAATTTATTGGATATTTCAAACTTTTTTAACAAATAAAAAACTGAAAAATTGGGCGTGCAAAATTATTCAGCCCCCTTAAGTTAATACTTTGTAGCGCCACCTTTTGCTGCGATTACAGCTGTAAGTCGCTTGGGGTATGTCTCTATCAGTTTTGCACATCGAGAGACTGAAATTTTTGCCCATTCCTCCTTGCAAAACAGCTCGAGCTCAGTGAGGTTGGATGGAGAGCATTTGTGAACAGCAGTTTTCAGTTCTTTCCACAGATTCTCGATTGGATTCAGGTCTGGACTTTGACTTGGCCATTCTAACACCTGGATATGTTTATTTGTGAACCATTCCATTGTAGATTTTGCTTTATGTTTTGGATCATTGTCTTGTTGGAAGACAAATCTCCGTCCCAGTCTCAGGTCTTTTGCAGACTCCATCAGGTTTTCTTCCAGAATGGTCCTGTATTTGGCTCCATCCATCTTCCCATCAATTTTAACCATCTTCCCTGTCCCTGCTGAAGAAAAGCAGGCCCAAACCATGATGCTGGCACCACCATGTTTGACAGTGGGGATGGTGTGTTCAGGGTGATGAGCTGTGTTGCTTTTACGCCAAACATAACGTTTTGCATTGTTGCCAAAAAGTTCGATTTTGGTTTCATCTGACCAGAGCACCTTCTTCCACATGTTTGGTGTGTCTCCCAGGTGGCTTGTGGCAAACTGTAAACGACACTTTTTATGGATATCTTTAAGAAATGGCTTTCTTCTTGCCACTCTTCCATAAAGGCCAGATTTGTGCAGTATACGACTGATTGTTGTCCTATGGACAGAGTCTCCCACCTCAGCTGTAGATCTCTGCAGTTCACCCAGAGTGATCATGGGCCTCTTGGCTGCATCTCTGATCAGTCTTCTCCTTGTATGAGCTGAAAGTTTAGAGGGACGGCCAGGTCTTGGTAGATTTGCAATGGTCTGATACTCCTTCCATTTCAATATTATCGCTTGCACAGTGCTCCTTGGGATGTTTAAAGCTTGGGAAATCTTTTTGTATCCAAATCCGGCTTTAAACTTCTCCACAACAGTATCTCGGACCTGCCTGGTGTGTTCCTTGTTCTTCATGATGCTCTCTGCGCTTTAAACGGACCTCTGAGACTATCACAGTGCAGGTGCATTTATACGGAGACTTGATTACACACAGGTGGATTCTATTTATCATCATTAGTCATTTAGGTCAACATTGGATCATTCAGAGATCCTCACTGAACTTCTGGAGAGAGTTTGCTGCACTGAAAGTAAAGGGGCTGAATAATTTTGCACGCCCAATTTTTCAGTTTTTTATTTGTTAAAAAAGTTTGAAATATCCAATAAATTTCGTTCCACTTCATGATTGTGTCCCACTTGTTGTTGATTCTTCACAAAAAATTACAGTTTCATATCTTTATGTTTGAAGCCTGAAATGTGTCAAAAGGTCGCAAAGTTCAAGGGGGCCGAATACTTTCGCAAGGCACTGTATTTGCTTACGATTGTAAGTCGCCCTGGATAAGGGCGTCTGCTAAGAAATAAGTAATAATATATATGAAAAATATAAGGATCATGCTTTTCTACCATATATTAAAAGTATATGTTTTTTTCCATAAGGGCAATTATACGTAGTCCATGTTGGATTTAAATGGCCCAGATCAACTTCTGATAATTGCAAACACTATCAAATAGAAAGGGGAATGTAAACAATCTTAATTGTTTTGCATGCTACTCTGTATATATTTATCTGATAAGCATGCCTAGTTTAATTGTGTATTCTTAAAAAAGTGACACAAACATTCACAATAATATTTATTGTTGTCTGTGTTTTTTGCCTGTTTCATTCTGAAAACAGGAGAGTATTTCTTGTGCATCAACATTCATTGTTAAGCTTTCATGTCAAGTATAAAATAGCAGCAACCATCTCTAAAAACAACAACTTCTCAAATGATGGAGTGCATCAACATTCATTGAATGTGATTTATCCTGTGAAATGCAGACATACTGATATTAAAGCAACGCTCAATCAAATATCTGTAATTTAGGTTCAATAAAGACTTTTATATCATGTATACACTAGGGGTGATTTTTTGAAGCAAAGAATACCTTTTTTCTTCTTGCATCATGATTTTGTTCATATGATGGATTCTCTTAATAAAATATGGAGGTTGAACTAAGAATAGAATCGTATCCAGGGCACACCACTCACGATAACTCCCAACGAGTCACGGGGTTAAAGCTAGGCCAGTTCTTTATTTCACAGGAGTAAAGGCCAAAATGGGCCAGATTTAATTCTCACTTACTAAATTAGGACTCAAGTCTATATTTTTTTTGTGTAACTTAACTAAGGCAGCAGTGTTGGTACCTGACAGCTGTGACAGAAAGGGAGATACACAGTTTTCATATTGTTATAAAGCAATTATCAGCTTCCCTTTCCCTATACTGAATGATCTGTTAACATATACATTAATATTATTATTTAGTCATTTTAGCAGATGTAACTAACTATGTAGATGTATTTAACTATGCATTACAAATACTGCTGCAGTGTCACTTACAATAGGACCTCGGTTTTATGTCTCATCCGAAGAACAGAGCACAAGGAGGTTAAGTGACTTTCTCAGGGTCATACACAGTCAATGGCTGAGCTGGGATTTAGCTTGGATCCTCCTGATAATAATTTCTTTAACCACTGGACCACCAAGCCTCTTAATGCTAAAATCACTAAATAATATGCATTAATACATTTTAAAAAGTACTGTACAAACTAGTTTCCAACATGTGGATCCTGGTTTCGATAAGAACAAAATGCATCAGTAACATGCTGTGCCAGCATCAGCATTCCAATTGAACGTGTGATTTAATTCAGTAGTTTTAAATTGCAAAATAAATGTAAACATTTAAAACTATCTTGTGTGTGTCGTCTGCAGTATCTGCACCAAACAATTGTTTCTTAAAAGTGTTTCTTATGTGATATTGTTAGCACAGTACTGCTTTGTTTACAGATTTTATTAAAATAAAAACAACAACTGCTCTGGATTTTGGTAGGAGCAGTATACTGAATTGGTACTTAGGCTTAGAGTTTTGACAACCTCAATTTTAGAAAGTATCAGGTCCAAATTATGTTAGAACAACCTGTTACCAACGTTTAACAACAAATGCCTCAAGCTTCCTCAGTAAGCCTTAATTTCATGGAATCTGACCAGTCTATCTTATAATAGGTGTTTCAGGTTTTACTGAATTTAGTTTTGAAATTGTAATTAGTGATTTTTTTTTTCTTTAAGAATGTGTTAAAAGATTTAGAGTAAAAAGCTTTGATGATCTAGCCTTTTGTGCCTTATCATCAACAGCTTTGAATAAACTGTTTAACAACTATAGCGTAAAGTAAGGAATGATTCTTGGTACATGAACCACAGATGGTTATCTCTCACAAGACCACTAACTAACAATGGATACATTAGAAACTCGCCACAGACAGAGGTCACACACCGAGCAGTTTTGTGAAGGTTAGGCTATTCATTTGTATGCGCCAACACTTGTATAAGCAATATTATTCTGTTACTGGATGCCTCAGTCAAAAAAAGAAAAAAACTAAAGTAACTGCATTGCTATTGCATTCCAGATTGCTTTCGGTATGCTAAAATATTCCTGTTGACAAATGATTCACTTGTTATTGCTAGGGGCTGTCCAGATTGACTTTGATCATGACAAAGCCACTGAACTGAGGTTAGCAAAATGTAAAAAGATAACTACATATGGTCCTTTGTATTCCTGTAACATTTCAACATATTCATTTTTACACAACTAGACGTCACTTTATATGTGATGTATACCCAAGGGTGTGTGGAAAGATGACATATCAATGCGCGTAGCATAGTTCCACTGGATAAAGCTTCAGCCAGGACGTGCATTGAAATCTACAAAACTAAAAAAAAAAAAAAAATGTATTTGTGATATCAATGATATCATGTAGCATGATATCATAGAAATACCTGACTCCAACTCCCAACATTAACTAATCATTTTATAACAACATAAAACTACACAGACCAAAAAAAAACACTGTACACCCTGATGATGCCAAAAGAACCAGGCTCCCTATGTGGACCGGACAGGTGTGACCTTAAATTACTCCATCGTCTCATTATTATTATAGGTGGTTAATTCAACCCTAGGTGAACATCCTGTGCTGTAAAATGTTCTAAAAACATCAGTCGTGTTTGATCAAATCAAACTACTGTAGACAGTTCATTTCATATTCACATCCACTTCTACCTGAGCAAACCACACAATTATCCACCGTCAACAATACAGCAAGACCACTGTGAGGAAGAATACAACAATTCTGAAATGTACTTACAATTAATGACCATCAGAGGGTCACCTGCTGGGTGCCACTGTAAATCCACTGAATCAATACACAACACAGAGATAGTGACTGAGCCAAGACAGTCAAGAATCCTTCAGGTTAAAAGACTAACATGTTGTCTGTTATGCTAAAAAAAAAAAAAAAAATGCCAGGCTCCATTTACACATACTGTGGCATATCTAGCTGAAATGTAACACTGGCAAAGCCAAGGAGAACACAATGATGTAATAATAATACTGCTTGTGGGGGCTCTGTTGAAGACAATATGGGTATATCACATTTGTAATAAACTGTGATACACATGGGCTTTATTATATTGTGTCAATGTATTCCTTGTGCCTTGTTCTGTGTCAGTACACAAATTAAGCACTCTACTTTCAGTACATAAGCATGTGTGGACATGCTGTAAAACAGGAAATGTCTTTGGCAAATTTTGTCCCACTATAGACATTTTTACAACAACAAATGTCTGCATAAACAAAATTATTATTATTATTATTATTATTATTATTATTATTATTATTTATTTCTTAGCAGACGCCCTTATCCAGGGCGACTTACAAAAGAGACATATACTGTAGTAATTATGCGGCACATATTTTGTGGATTTAAAAAAATAATAATTGCAGCCCAAAACAGTACTGTATTGCATATTATTATGTTTTTGTTGATATTATGTATCCAGGTTTTATTGTACAGTAGTTACTGCACCCGGGGAGGTAGTAAGAGGAAAATATACCACATACTGTACAATAAATCAATTTGTAAAATCAATAAACATAACAACCCAAGAATCAATGCAATCATGTAAAAAACAACACACTACATCGATTTTAACAGCATGCTGTTTCCCTCAACTCAATTGCAGTATTTATTATTACATCATATAAGCACACCAATACCCACAAACTTAATCTTTTATTTAGCCTTGATGTTGCTAGTGATTTTAATCAACATGTGATGCTCAAGGCTGACCTTTACTTTGACTGGGATATGATCGTGTAAGGCATCATACATTATTTCCATCCTGTCAAGTAAACCACAAAAAATAAGAATGATCTCTCTGGCATCCCTTATGAAATAAAATGCTCTTGTACACACATCTACAGTAGCAAGTGAATTGAAAAAATTAGAAACATTTAAAGTAGTTCAAGACTGCGCTATTCACATACTATGAATGATAGTCTGTGGTTAAAAATATTTATAAATCAAGGGTCACAGGTACAATATATTTGTTACACAAGACCATGTTCAAAATACCAATTGTTTTTTTTAATTGACAGATATTTAAGAAGCTTAAATACATAAGGCTGTCCGCAACCTGTCTCCACAATCTACAATACACTTGATAGTCTGGCGTTAAGCTCTTCTGATGCTTTCTGTCATGTACAATAAATCTTCAAATGATCCAAAACTTAAAAGAAAGGCTTCAGTCACACATAATTTACCTCAAAAGAAACATAAATCAAGTTGGAATGCACTGAAACTGGGGCTTCATTGTAAATTGCTTAATTTTGTTCCCCTTTTTGGAAAAAAAGATTACGCTTTGCTGTGTGTCCTAGTAAAAGGTTCCAGTCCAGCCTATTCGTCATGTTTCTGTAAGCTGCTGTTCCAAAGGGGAACCATAATGAAATATGACTGGATAACTGAGTAATTACCTCTTGAATAGTAGTGCAAACTAAATCAAACTACGTGACCCATGACAAAATGAAAAAAGGCATCTCATCCTAGTCCTAAGGCCAAATATGTACACATCATTAATTGCATTAGTTCAAATGGCTAGATATTTGAGTCTATACAATTCATCTAAACGGTGACCTAACATTTTTTGATTTGCTTTAATCTATACTGAGCTTGTTGTCGGTTTATAACTGGTTGAAGAGCTATTTATTGTATGCTAGTTCAAAAAATAAGAAAGTCAATTTACTGTAAAATCTAAAAGTCAATTTATTGTTCTCTACTAGGGATGGTACCGAATAGTCAACTAGAAAAGTAACAGCCGACCTCAGAAACTGGGAGCCAACTAATTTCAAAGTAGCAGCAGCATCATTGTAATGTCTGGTGTGTGTTTAAAGTATATACTAGCAGCGAACTTGCAATGCCAATATTTCAGATGTATTCAGCTGCTTAAATTGAAACAAAGTAATTGTGAAGCGTACAGTTACAGATGGACAGAAGTGCAGTTGTATTTTCCATCCATTACATATAAATGACATTTTAGACTATTAATAAATAGCTTTTAAAAAATCCAGCAGTTTTAAAATGTAGTGCACAAGCAGCAGTGTTACACTGTATGTTCACAAATAGAGCACCAAACATTATCAAACACATGATTTTGTATTTATTTATATATATATATATTTTTTTTATTTTTACCTTGAGTATTTGACTATGGAAAATAAGTGGTCACTCTTCCTCTATTCTCTACTCTCCTTAACGCTGTAAACCGGTGGGCTATCCAGTAAGAAACTATGGGATTTATATTCAAAATTGTGCCAGTGTTTGAGTATAAAAATTGAGAATAAACTAATAACCCTAAAATGACTGAAAAGGTTTAATGAGCTGCAAACTTGATTTACCTAATCAAAATGGGGTTTACAAAAAACAGTTATAAACTTAACATTCCTTTAAACAGTCCTTAAAGTGTTGTATAGGAGCCCCATATCTGCTATTTGCTACTATAAGGTAAAAGAAAGCTCCTAGTCTAAAGCCCATTACACACTGGCATGCTCTACCCAGGTAGGAACCTACCTGGGTCGGGACCCGGTGTCATGCGGGTCGGGTACATGATTTCACACTGCTTTTGATAAAGCAGGGTTGACCTGGGTGACAGACGCAAGTGCACAATACATGTATCAATGCCCTGGAAGCAGCTTGTTACTGACGCTTCCATCCAAGCTTCTCTGGATTGAACCGAGCAAATGTTTCTTCATCCCTGCTGCAATCTGGCTCATGCTGTGTCTCAAGCAACAAAAATATGGCTAAACGAATAAACCAAAACGTTTCTTGCGGAAGTGAAACCTTCATGCAGGCGTGGCTGTTTCTTATTTCGTCGGCTTAAGAATGTCCATCGTGCATTTCGTCTTCCTCAACCCAGGTCAAAGCGTGTCTACCCACATCCTGAGGTAGGACCTAGGTACGTGTTTCACACTATGTAGGATTGTGACCTGGGTAGCCAGAACCCAGATCCGGACCCGGGTAGGAGTGCCAGTGTGAAAGCGGCTTTACTCTGATAATCTGTTATGGACTCTGTACTGTACATGAGTGACCAAACTGCACACGTAAGAACTGTGTAACATTGTATGGTTAATGAAATTACTGCTTAAGATACAAATATGAAGTACCCTTAAAAAATACATCTACCCTCCATTGTTCTGTATGCAGTAAAAACTCACATGGCTCCATGATGTATGCTAACAAGATGTACAGAATAGTATAGAATGAGAAATGGCAACGAAGTTTAATGCAAATTGGATAAGTGGTCTTTAAGACCTAGGTGGCCTTAAAGGGTTATATATACCATAGGAGGCTGTGTGGTCCAGTGGTTAAAGAAAAGTGTTTGTAACCATGAGGTTCCCGGTTCCCGGTTCAAATCCCATCTCAGCCACTGACTCATTGTGTGACCCTGAGCAAGTCACTTAACCTCCTTGTGCTCTGTCTTTCAGGCGAGTGAGCTGCCTTGGATAAAGGTGTCTGCTAAATAAACAAATAATAATAATAATACTATATTATCTACATTTAGAAAACAATTCTAGTTTTGGTGCATATGCAGTAGATTTTCCAAGGAACACAGTATGTAAAAGAAGCTCCCATTGGACAGATATACAGTAAGCAGGTAGATCAAGGTGTGTTTTACATACTCAGTTGGCCTACAGGATGTTTACACATTAATCTTCTAGATGAAAGGGGAGCTGTTAAGAAAGTTAGTGTTACTATTATAATGGCCATGCTGTGCAACATTTGTTATTATTATTATTATTATTATTATTATTTATTTCTTAGCAGACGCCCTTATCCAAGGCGACTTACAATTGTTACAACATACCACATTATACATTATTTCACATTTTACAGATATCACATTATTTTTACATACAATTACCCATTTATACAGTTGGGTTATTACTGGAGCAATCTAGGTAAAGTACCTTGCTCAAGGGTACAACAGCAGTGTCCCCCACTGGGGATTGAACCCACAACCCTCCGGTCAAGAGTCCAGAGCCCTAACCACTGCGCCACAGAAGTATGACATTGTCTTTGAAGTTGACATGGGGCATTTACCCTCTTCCTCTTATCCCAAGCAATTTAGATACTTCATATAATCTACATTTTCCTCAAATGTCATTTCTTACCTGTTTAATATCATATTATGTGTGTCCTTCAGTATATTATTCTCTATTATTGCTTGAGCTTGATCATTAAGTGTACTAACTACTCCAGCAAAAATTGCTACTCAGAAAAATCATCAACACAGATTGTGAGAATGTGACGTGGGGAATTAAATTAGCGTTACACATGCTTCAGTACACCATGCTTCGCTATTTAGTGCACAGTGCAACTCTAATAAGCTTTCCAACCTCACTTCCTCAACCTTGGGAGTCTTAAAAATGCTGCTGGAATAATTTGTAAGCATAAGTGATAACCATTTAATTTAATTTCTGTGTAATATCCTATTATGTAGCAACCATGCACATTAATTAAATTAAATATAGATTATATAAAGTATACCTTTAACTCAGTATCGAGAATCTGCATTGCAAAACCACCTTAACAGCAACTAATTAATATAAAGAAAAAAAAAATGCGGGAAACAAAATTTCTAAACTTATTTACAAAAATATAGTAAAACACCATACAGCTGTACCATACATACAACTACCATACAGCTGTACTATACATACAACTACCATACAGCTGTACCATACATACAACTACGGCTCTCGTGCGCTCGCACAGCTTCTTTTTTTAAGCACCTAAACAAAAGACAACTCTAGAAAAAACTATTCTTAAACGGGATATGTTTGGCAAATCATATTTTTAAAACCTTCTTTTTTCCCCTTCAATAGAACTAATTGAACTTTATTAAGTCAATATAATCTGTAACATTTTTGGATTATAAAGAAATTCCTAAATATATTTACAAAATATAGCAAAACAAGATACAACTGTGCCGGTGGTCTTTTCATTTTTGAACACCATTTTGTTTGTGCATCTTTTGGCAAACTGAATTAATTCATAATAATAATAATTAATAACAACTGTCTTTCATTGCATGTGAAAAACAACCCAAGCTCTCCTTAATCGCACCGTGAGGGCTCGGTACGGCCCTGGCACGGCTTGGCACAGTGGAAAAGAGGCAAAAGGCATCAAAACAAAGTGCGTTTTTTATCGTGTTTACATGACCGCGGTCCTAGAAGCCCACTTCAGTATGATCATGTTAACACGATCCTGGTACTTAAAGGGTTAAACATTCATTTTAAAAAGTCAATCTATGGGGAAAGTCAAGGTTTTAAGACTTGAAATGGCTTTCTTATTTTTCATAACTCCTCACCTTCAGTTTGTTTTTATTCAGTTTGTCATGTATCAGATGAAAAAAATACGTAATTCGTCACAGGTACAATAAGTACAAATGTCAGGGGTTTGCTAAAGTTCAGACCAAAAACTAGTACATCCCTACTCAATCATATGATGTGCAGCAGTACTACACAGTTATACAATTCAATAAATCATTGAATGTGATGTCAATGTCTTTCATTTTATAGTGCTTGGTTACTTTTGAGGGTCAATATAAAAGGTAAAAAACACGTGTCTGTCCTCCAGAAAACGTTTCTACTGAATGTCTGGAAATTAGTTTTGGTGCATCTTTGAGACGCAACACGGTGCTTTGAGTTGTTCTGAATGTGTTGCAGTTGTTGAAATGAGCTGTAAAAGACCAGTCAGATGAACATGTCTTACAGAAATACCGGCTTGATAAACCCGTCCTTCAGCAGTTGTTGATGATGCATAGTTCACCCCTAGTCTGTAAGTCGCTGTGGATAAAGCGTCTGCTAAATGACTAATTCATAATAATAATAATAATAATAATAATAATAATAATAATAATAATAATAATAATAATAATAACAGAGAGCCTATATCAGATGTATATTCATTCAGACTTAAGGGACGCTCTACAGAGTGTTACTGCCAGGAGCTGTGTCATACCAGTGCATATCAAGGTTACTGCTGCCTTAACCTTTTACACAACCGGCTCATTCCAGATACCAGCTGTGAATGGTTCTGGTATCTGCCAGTCTTCTGTGTCTAAATACATCAGCCAGGCAATGGCTGCTTTTGTTAAGAGGGCAAATAAATACATCGTTTTTCCTATGTCCGCTGCAAGCAACACTACCAGCTGGGGTTCGGCTGAAGTGCCAATGTAACCTGCAGATGTTCCTGGCTGTGGAACACGAGACTCCGCTTCATTGAGTCCTAAAATATCCCCCAATCAAATGTGGATTAATTGTTTGTTTGCTCCAGTGCCCCTCATAGTTATTTTTTTTATAGTTTTGCTCATTTGTTTTTAGCAAGGGCTTTAACATCATAACACCTTTTCTCTGATGTCTGAAATATTTCTTGAAACCTTCAACACAACTTCAACTTTGTTAATTATTTTTGCAAAGCCTTCTTTTTTCTTCTTCACAAGGTTTTGTACTAGGGCCTTTTTCAAATAAAGCCGGACTATTCTGTCTTTCAAAATGATGTGCGTCTCTTACTCTGTAAAGCTTGCTTCTCTTTTTTTAGGGCAACCCATTTGAGCCATTGTTTGTCTTTCAAACCTTTCCAGGACAGCCCTTGGCCAGTGGGTATGTTTGTACTTACTTAGTACATTTAAGTACTCATTTACTATGCAGAGTCGCAGGGCAGGCTGCGTTGCGTCTGCACTTAGAATAAAACTAAGTGCAGACATCAGTACAGACCTCAGGGTTAAACTGCTTATTTCTTCTTTGTGTAGGCTATGAGAAAATGCCACTGAATAAGAGCAGTGATGCATTCTTGTACAGCACATTTCAACTATAGATTTAAAGCTTTATTATTTTAAGCATTCTGTTACATTTTTCTTCATTCTATAAACCCCATCCTGGAATATGTTCTGTTTAAACATGTTCTTAGTCTTAGGAATTGTTAATATGACTACCGTTTCCTTTTCTCTAAACTTAAGGTGGTTGTAGCTAACAAAATAACTCTTATTGGTTGTGCTCTTCCATTAATTTTTTATGTCTCAAATGTGTTATAAAAACATGTATTTTAAAATATAGCATCTATTATTCTACTTGGTTAAAGAAAGTGCTCAGTTTGCTTGCCCTGCCTTCCAGGAAATCTATTACACTTTTCAAGTCATTTTACCTCAGCAGTGTCTGCTGTGTTACAGCATGTTACTGACTGGAAAGGTAAGTCATTCAGGGAAGCAGCTGGTTGGATACTGACAGGAAAAAAAGGCCCTGAAGGGGTGGGGACAATTGGAACGTGCAAGGATATCAGAATGCAAATCCTGCAGAGACTTCTTTAACTTAGTGTAGTACGAGATACGTAACAAATAAAATACAAATACAAATACACACACACACACACACACACACACACACACACACACACATAGAAATAATAATTTATAAAAATAATAAATGAAAGTAGCACTATAATGTTCAATACATGGTACCTGAGTTACAAGCTCTTGCAGTGTCTAAAAACATAAATAAACAAAAATATGGATTGTAACGTAATCAATCAGACTGCAGAGTCTGTATCATCTGATCCGAAACCGCAGAACTCCACGTCTTCGTTGTCTGAACCGAAGATAACCCTAACCCTAACCCTGAATCATTCAATGCAAAGAGCAACTACTTCTATAGTTTTTACCATTCACGTGAGCCATTATATTTCCCATCAGGCATTATTTGTGCATGGTTATTAAAAACCGGAAATTAATGGTGAAAATTTGACCTTCAGCTGACTCGGCAGAATCCAATATATTAAATTGATGTGTACAGTAGGTTCCTCCTCCTCGTCCTCCATAGTTACTCCTGGATACGTGGATGTTCCCAGAGGACAAATCGATAACAGGCACTTGAGGAAGCCATGACTTATTTAGTATTGCTAAAAAGCAATTCTTAAAATACACCTGCCAGTAGTAATACTCAGAAATAAATTATGCAGCATAAAAAATGTATGAACCTATTCAAATGAAGAGATCAAAAACATTTAGATCAAGCATTTAAAGTAGGTGGTTCACATGCCTAAATAGGACAAAATATACTGTGAAACAGAATATGTAAGAACTTGCAGGCTGTTGTTTAAAAATTAGTACTATAGTGGCCTTTATGTATGCATTAGTGCTACCAACTGACTTTAGGACAACATGAAAGAAGAGCTCAGTCCAAAAGCAGGTATCCATTGTTGGTTACTTCACAGACATGACAAAAAGTGGAATATTTTAATCAGAGCAAGAAGAAAATGCAGTGTTAAAATTCTGCTCAGAAGGTTAATGAAACAAGATGGAATACATTATCACTGGATAATAGAGTTAACCAATTATAATGGGGTCTATCTAGATAGACTGTGACATGGTTATTTTATTGATGTAGTAAATTGCTTATACCCCTGGCCTTGCAGCAGCTAAGCTTTATTATTAGCATGTGTGACAGTGGCACTAGCATTCTGTTCAATTTCTAACCATGCTCTTACATCATGTTGAATAGTATACATTGAAGTTTTCTATGCTAGGTTTTATGAAGCTTTTCAGAAGGGCCTGTCTCTTTGGCAACCATTTTATTTTCCACATATTCCCACTGTGAGCATAAAAACTTTTCCAGTAGGAAACTCATTTAATGCTCTTGCAGAGTATTTCCTGTTAATCTCCTTTTCTCAATGTGCCACCTGAATGTTTATTTGGTTGCCAGCCTGTTTACCCCTAGCAGCAGACACTTTCAGCCCCTTACTGTGAGCTCCTGTTCTCCCTTTTGAGCTGCCATTCGCTATCCCTTCTGTGCAGGCCGCCCCCTGAGCATCCTGCTGCTTTTCACTGACCTTCTTCTCTTTGTTCCTGGCAGGTTCCTCCATATAAAGGGCTTTATATGCAGACACTGAACCACAGACCTCAGACAATGTCATCTTTGTGCTACAATATAATTATTGTTTTCTTAACAATGTAATTTTAGTCATTCATTTAAGTTAGGACTATTCAAGACTATTCCCATGAATATGAGTTGTGTTAATTTCAATATGTTGATAGCAGTTGCATAACTGTTAGTAGGAGGTTTGAACTTAAAGAAATGGCCTCACACACAGAATCACAGAATGAGCATGGCTTATGGTACCACCCTCAGGCACACCACTGCTTCAGGGAATGGCATAGTGTTGCTTATCTCTTCTGCTGTTAGTATTTTTTTTTTTTTCCAGTGACACCTCTGAATCTGTTTGCCGCCAAGCTTTTTTCTCTACAGAATCTTTCTCCTCATGCCAGTGTCTCAGCATTTTTTGGTTAACAGAAGAGCCTCTATCCAAGTCTTTGCGAAGCCTACAGCAGAGATCCCATAGCCTTGCACAGTGATTACTGACACCAATGAAATCCCATTAATGACACCAACTGTTGTAAATATATATGATTTTTTTTATTATAAACCTCACAGGCCGTGTACTGCAGAGTGGTCCTTAGTCCTTTAAAACTTAACAAGAATCTCTGAACTCACTTTAAACAACATACATTTCACGCAGCCTAAGCGAGAAAGTCCCAAAAATAACCAAAAAATGAAGGAACAAAAATGTCTTCATACACAAAAACATTAGTATGGCATTATCTGCACTGATCACTATGTTGGACATTAATGCTCAAGTAATGTACAGTATAAACCAAATTCTACAAAAAATAGAAATGCTATTCCAAGAAAAATGTAAAAAGTCTGATAAGCTGTGCACAAATAAATAATTCTAGTCAACCTGTACATTAACTTTCCTACTATGTTTAAAATACGCAGACAGAGAATTCACATGGCATAAGCACAGTAAATACAGCCATAGATGTATATAAAGATGTCTTCCTGGAGATACAGCCATTCATTTTTTAGTTATACACTTTTGGTTGCTTACCGTAACCCTGGTTCACTGAAAAATAAATGTCAACCATTACGAGTTGGAAAATTACCCTTGTGTCACATGACCTGAGCACATATTTAAAAATCTGCCTGATAGGCCTGGTGTGACCACGTATCTGTTGCATTCTGGAACAAGATGCTACATCACACAGCAACCTTTGCCATTTGATTCCTCACTCCTACCTGAGCAGACGTGTCTTCACTTGTTCCGGTTTCGTGAGAATCTCTTTCTCTTCGGTTTTTGGTATAAAAGTACCTCGCTATTCCTCCTCGGAAGCCGGCTTGCCCCTTCCTTTGGATGCGACGGTAGTTCTCTTATAGTTCATCTAAATCACATGGTTGTGTGGTTTTGGTGCTGAGAAGCGGCGTCTACTGTTTTCCAGCCTCGTCCTTTTTGGATTTTGTCCTTGACAAATTGTTTTGTGTCTCGGTTTCTGGTCCTCGTTCACGCATCATGTTTTATTTTTTGTGTTTTTCTTTTCCTAAAAAAAATATAAATAAATAAAAATAATACTGTTCCTGTCTTCGAACCAGCTACAGTTGTTTTAGTGTGTCGCGCCTCGTAGCTCTGGCTCAGCAGCTTATAGCACATTTACCCAGTGCATAGCACGTCAT
The DNA here is from genome assembly GCF_902713425.1 of Acipenser ruthenus. NCBI lineage: Eukaryota > Metazoa > Chordata > Actinopteri > Acipenseriformes > Acipenseridae > Acipenser > Acipenser ruthenus. Next base: position 24,234,983 of record NC_081201.1, read on the forward strand.
GCATTGCATTTTGGGTATTTTTTCAGTGGTACATAGCACTTCTGTGCATAGTACCCCGTACTGGCCCCACATCTCACACAATTGTGGAACGACATGGTGAGGAAGCCATGTACGGATGGATAAATGTGCGGGGTGCTCTACACAGGAGTGCTATGCACTTGTACCGAGCACAGGATAAGACACTGGTGCTATGCACGGGAGTGCTAAGTACCGAGGTGCACCAGGCACTGGGACAATGAGGAAGTGCACGGGGATGCACGGGAGTGTTATGTGTACCGGGGCTATGCACGGAGATGCTATGCACCGGGTTAATCCAAATGAATGCACGGGTCACCAAGCATGGGTCACCGAGGGTGCTATGCACAGCAGTGCAATGTACGGGGGTGCTGAGTGTACCGAGGCTACACACGGGAGTGCTATGCACTGGGTAATGTGCGGGGCACGGAGTACCGATGGATGTACGGGGTACTATGCACAGAAGTGCTATGTACCACTGAAAAAATACCCAAAATGCAATGCATGACATGCTATGCACTGGGTTAATGTGCTATAAGCTGCTGAGCCAGAGCTACGAGGCGCGACACACTAAAACAACTGTAGCTGGTTCGAAGACAGGAACAGTATTATTTTTATTTATTTATATTTTTTTTAGGAAAAGAAAAACACAAAAATAAAACACAATGCGTGAACGAGGACCAGAAACCGAGACACAAAACAATTTGTCAAGGACAAAATCCAAAATGGACGAGGCTGGAAAACAGTAGATGCCGCTTCTCAGCACCAAAACCACACAACCATGTGATTTAGATGAACTATAAGAGAACTACCGTCACATCCAAAGGAAGGGGCAAGCCGACTTCCGAGGAGGAATAGCAAGGTACTTTTATACCAAAAACCAAAGAGAAAGAGATTCTCACAAAACCGGAACAAGTGAAGACACGTCTGCTCAGGTAGGAGCGAGGAATCAAATGGCAAAGGTTGCTGTGTGACGTAGCGTCTTTTTCTAGAATGCAACAGACACATGGTCACACCGGGCCTATCAGGCAGCTTTTTAAATATGTGCTCAGGTCATGTGACACGAGGGTAATTTTCCAACTCATAATGGTTGACATTTCGAAATTGAAAGGGAAGTTAAATATTTTCTTTCAGAATAATATATTCACACCAGTATGTGTCTTTTGAGACCCCATGATTCCTCATTCAACCAAAAGCTGCCTGAATATATTTAACTGTAAGTTATTCATGATTTAGGAGTTGGATGATTCGCACATTATAGTCAATGGAATATTTTTAGTCTGTGTTAGTGTGCCAATCGCTATTTACATTATCTGAAGACCCACAGAATTTCAAATGAAGCTTCAGTAAAGCAGCAGGTCTTAAGATCAAAAGGAAATGAGCAACAAAATACATGCTTAAGCTATGTGGTCTCATCCTTTTTGCAGCAGAGGATTTTGTAGAGTTTAAACATCTGCATTAATTAGATTTATTTCTGATTTATGTTGAAATTGCCTTAGGTTACCATCAAATACACCTAACAGGAAACATTATATAAAATTGCTGTCAAAAGGTTTTAGCAGCATAGATGCCCTGCAGGTTGCATTAGCAGTGTCATAAAAGAGTAATATGAGAAAGGATGTAAAAGGATTGCATTTATGGATGATTGTATTTGGGTTAGACTGGGTCAGCCTTAGTGGAGTCAAGGATTTTACTAGATGCATCCTGTAGTTATAGTTTTTAATAAAAAGTCAATTAGGTGCTGCTTCCACCCTGAGTTTGAGTTTAATCTAATCATTCATTAGGTGTGTCGTTTGGAATTTGGAATTTTGAGTTTAGAGAGATAAAATTTGTCTGATGCATTAGGATTGCAGTGCAAACCATTTACTGACATGCCTATGCTTTGGAACATCCATACATTCATATATATGTATTCATTATTTAAAATTCTAAAACGGCAGGCAGAGATGCTGCTCTCTGATTGGTCAATCACACTGGAGCCTCATCACAAAAATATTGATAATTACATATTAATCAACTAACAAGTAAATAAACACAAAAACGAGATGGGGAAATTGAAGAAAAGGGGGACTTTCCTTTACAATAAAGCATGTACAGTACTACACCTGATGAGTACAATAAAACAGACGAGTCAGGAAAAAACAGGCTGGTTCACTGAAATACAGTCGTATATCCCTTAAAGGAACAGACTGTCGGCAGTAGCAGACAGCTTCAATATAACATTAAATTACATTTAAATATAAAAAAGCACTGTATGACAAAACAAAAACGTCATTATCAATGCAGCAAGAGAAGGTTGTCTATGCAAAGGTATTAGAGAGCAAGATTAATCAATTATCTGTTTCTACTAGCACTGCATTTCCTCTCGGGGATCTAATGGAAACCCAATATGTTTCTCTATCAGATCCAATAAATGTGTTACAGCAGTATATAACAGAGTTATAGGATGACAAGCATCTATGTATGGGTTATATCATAAGTATAAGGTAATCCATTAATTTCTACTTGTGCCGATATCCCCTTTAGAACACTATAGTATAAAAAGTCTAAGTGGTCCAAATAACAGCAGACACATGTGCCCCAGAGCAAGCTTCACTGTGTTTTGCTACTTTAAAATTCATAATTAGTATAAAAACCTTATGGTGTCACATATCCTACATTTATTTGTATGTATCATTCCGTTCTGTCTAATAAAAGTATTATTTTTTGCTTGTGGTTCCTTTGTAGGTAAGGAATTCGATTTTAAAATCCTGTTAAAAGCCTACACTTCCAATTTAATTGCACTTGAATGACAGTTTAGTGATTCCCATCAGCACTGTTCAGAGGTTTTCCTCTGGGAAAGAAAGAAAAGCAGACTTCCTATTTTAGCTCCTGAAAGGCTATCACACAAGCAGTGAGTGTCAGTCCAACCAATCAAACAAGAAGTGTTTAACAGGAGGCTTCATGCTTTTTTTCACGACTCAAATGCAATAAAGCATTTTGGAATGAGTAGGTGTTTCTGCAATATGGCTCAAATAAACGGAAACACAAATAAAATGACATTTTACGGATGCCATTTTCTAAGAACCAGAAAATAAGCAATTACAAGTGTGAAATCTTCCCATTTGTATAGCTGCAGAATGAAACAGCAGAGCTAACATGACCTGACAGACTGCTACATTAAGGTCTCCAAGGAATGCAGAAAAATGCACCTGCCATAAGACATTCTCACTTTTTTATGATCTATTGGAAAATCAGTGTTTTGTGTATTTTTAATTGGTGTAAAGAGAACTCTGTCATATGGCATCAACATGAATAATGAGTTTGTAACGAAGCTGTTGAAGAGCTTGAAGAAATGAGAAAAATATCTTCAATTTTGCCACTATTCACAATAAATTACTTCTTTTAAAAACCCATTCAAAAGGCTCATTCCACCTCATACAGACCTCAGTTTGACAGGATGTGAATTACAGGGGGAGGACTTTGGGCGTACTGCCTGGTCTATTCTTAAATTAATGGAGTTTTTTTATAGCAAATGTTAAAGCAGTTTGTATTTCTATCCATAATTATTACAATCAAAAAGTCATCAACCTCTGTATAATATGCAAAATAATCAACTTGCCTGTTTGAGATCAAAAGCCATCAACCAATTTACCTTCAATAGTAACGGTTCTGTAAAGAAGGGAAATTATAGCAAAAAAGCAGCTACAATGGTATGCATTAAAATTGTATGGTAATGGAATGAACCAATATAGCGGTACACTGGTAATCCATATAGCATCATGGTACCAATGTATTTCCATATCAGTACTTGCAATAGCATCTCTTGTAATGCACTTGTATTATCATGTTATCCAAATCATATTTTTTTCTGTAATTTATTTGAATGTGCATTAAGATTTGGACTAGAATGATTTATTTTATGAAGTACATAAGATCAGTAATGTTTTTCTTTAAAACATGCATTATTCAAACCCCTTACCCCCCCCCCCCCCCCCCTACAAATTAAGTTCTGCAAAGTCACTTTCAATTTGCATAATTAAAATCTAATGAAGTATTGAGATTCTTTCATCAGATGCAGAGTATGAGTAACCTAAAGCAGACACATATAGCAAACAACACTACAGCACACTCTCGGTCACGCCTTCGCAGACACACACACACACACTAACAGAACAGCAGGATTCCTGACTAGAGATGCTTCAAAGCTGATCTCCACATTTCCCTAACATTTTACACTGAATTAAATTAACACATTTCTGCTAGAATGATGGTGTTTCTACGGGGCTCTTTAAGCTTCAGACAGAAATTTGATTAAGATTAATTCAAGCTAAGAAAGGAAATTTTGGAGGGTTAGAAGCAATTTCCTTCCCCTTCATTGGCCACATGCTGACATGAAACTTGTGGAAGGAGGATAGTTGGTATTACGTTTTACAGTGTGCTACCAGACTGTGCAAATAATATATCATGTCTCCATCCATACGTTTAAAAAATAATAAATTCATTTTACAAATGGAGCTTTCTGAAGGATGGCAATGCGTTTCCAACAACGTGGCTGGCAGAAAGGCATTTTAAATATCACAATTACATTTCAAAGTAGATCTATTGCATCCACTTTTTTATGGATGGGGTTTTTTTCAGGAATTTCCTTGAAGTATAAGATTTAATCTAGTGCCATTTTAGAAAAATGATCGTTGCAGTCATCAAAATATTAGTACATCGCTGAAGCGTTTAAGGATATCATTCTCCCCCCATATATGCTTTATGATATTGGAAAGGTCATCCTTCAAGAAAAAAAGTCAGCTATTCCTTATTAAATATGTCCTGCCTTTAGATAGATAAGAATATGTATTACCATGTTTACTGAACAAAAGATAAATGTTGATAACTGTTAAATTGCTATTTGTCGTGACTTGGAATAGACTAATTTTTTTCCCCCTTTTAAAGTAAACCTCCCAACAGCAAAATTATCTAGCCGCAATCCTTTCTAATTTAATAACCTTCAGCAGGTATCCAAGTAAGATCATTTAAAAGGGTGTAAGAAACCGTCAAAGCTAATGCTGTTTCTTTCTGAATCATTTCCATTTTTCAAGGGCATGGGTTTTACAATTGTATAATATTTAATGTTAAGTGAGCTACTGAACCAACATTTTAAAGGTAATGGATCATTATCCTGGAGGTTAATTTATGTTGGTGTCATGGCTCTGTTCCCCAGGAGTTAGGAGTACTGACTGCAGTACACAAGGAAAGTGAGCCAGCTGACTAAGGCCCTTTCTTTAGTTGCTAGCCATGGTGGTGGAATAGGACACGGTGGGGAAGGGTCATATGTATTTCAATCTGCGATGGTTGGTGTTAGCTGGGCTAAAAATACCAGGAATTATCATTGTTATACAATATTGCCAAGTCAATTTGGATCTGACCTGAAGCCTTAACTAAATGATTACATTATTATTACTAACAGTTGCCAGAGAGAAAATGTGAATTATCTATGATAGCTCATCTGTGTCTCTTTCATGCTTGATGCTTGAAAATCTTGGTCTTAATTTATACTGGAGTATATCTGAATCTTTGTTATAAAGCACTTTAAGATAAGAAGCTGCATGGCACAGTTTCTTATTATGTGGGTATAAACACCTTCATACGTGTGTGTGTGTGTGTGTGTGTGTGTATTTAGGAACATAAACTCAATGTCATTAAGCGGTTACAATTTAAGAACTTTGTGTAGCTCAAATTTATTTGTCTTTTTCTTGTCTTGTTTAAATTGTTCTCTTATTTCTCCAATAATGCTTTTAGGAGAAACACATGAGTAATATATATCATAGAAATGAATCTGCGTAGTCCTATGTGAACTACTCAGGTGAAGGTTATACAAGGGGTGCATGTTATATTTGAAGAATTACAGTAGATGAGCTGTAAGATAAAGAAAACACACCACAACAGATGGATTTCATTGAATTTTATTGAAAAGATTTTGTGTATGATATTGTACTGACATTGTTACTAGATTGGAGATGGAGGCAGTAAAGACTTATTCCAATCATGCCCTTATGGACTGAATTGAACTGTCCATGGTTTTGTTCTATCACGGAATCATGGCATTGCTGTAATGTGTTACAAAGTTATAATGGAAGTCAAAGTCAATAAAGCCCAGGACCAGAGGTTGAGGGCATTATCTTAATATCCCTTATGGAAAAAACATTTATTTTTAATATATGGTAGAAAAGTATGATCCTTAAGTATGATATTTTGGGCCCTATGGGATATATTTAAAATATATTTTAGTCTGTAATCCATATATTTATTTTATGTGTTGAAAATATATGGTGCACCTTATATTTTCATTAGTCTGTAATCTATATAACATAAATAGATGGATTACAGACTAAAATATATTTTAAATATATCCCATGTATTTTAAATATCTAAAAAAAGGGGCCAATTTCCATTTATTTATTTCTTAGCATATATGAAAAATATAAGGATCATACTTTTCTACCATATATTAAAAATATATGTTTGTTACATAAGAGATGGGAGGAACATGCCACAGCAATAATCTCATGTGTAGGGTGTTTATTATTACATAAGAGATGCCACCTTGCACAGTTTCGGCAAAGCTGAGCTCTGGCTGCTCAAACTGTGCAAGTCTCTTCTACAATAAGAAACACCCTACACACAATGTGTTACCTTATTATAAATCACACAAATGAAGATTGTACTCAGGAATAGGTTTAAAATGAAAAACGTTGATCTCTCCTCCCCCGGTCATGAAATGGTTCAGTCCAAAATCAGCTGAATAATGTGTGTAGGCCTACAGCTGCTCTGTCATGGTGAGACTACTAAAAACAGCTGGAGGAATTTAAAAATGTGTAGCAATTTTAGTAATCCAGTGAAAGACCTTTTCAGAGAAGGGCTCAAGTGTCCCTGTGAAGTGTTTCATTAGTAAGGATTGGTTTTAGACCAGGTGTCGTAGTATCTTTTTTTCCGTTATTGAGCAATAACAGAATGGGTGACCTCCATAGAAAATAATAGGAGAGCAGTGTCTTTAATAATAATTAAATGACGCAATTCTGGTTTGGAATAGACTGATTGAGCCACACATTAGTACCTCTGGTTCACAGTATCAGCCACAAGAGAGTGGTCTCCCTCAGATTGGTTTGTGGCACATATGGGGAAACCGACACTGATTTTGGATAAACTCCAGTGTTTCTACATTATATACCACTTACTACAAACACACAGAATACATCCTACTCAGCCAGTTAAATTTTCCTTTAAGTGGAAAACTGGTGATGCAATAAATGGCTGTGTCATGGTGTGGTTTGGAAGTTACCAGTTTTCTATTTTATGCCTTTACACAAATGCGGTCACAGAAGGGTCATGTGCAAAAAGCTTGCTTTCAACTGTTTTCTGAAAGTGGACCTAGACTTTTTCACCAAAAACATTTTCTTACATGTGCACAACTTTCTCATCAATTTGCTGACTCTATTTTAACTTTTACCTAGATTTATCCCATTTACAAAGCTGGTCCTCAAAATGATTTGCTTAAATTGGGATAAATATAAAGGGCAGCAGTGTGGAGTAGTGGTTAGGGCTCTGGACTCTTGACCGGAGGGTTGTGGGTTCAATCCCCAGTGGAGGACACTGCTGTTGTACCCTTGAGCAAGGTACTTTACCTAGATTGCTCCAGTAAAAACCCAACTGTATAAATGGGGAATTGTATGTAAAAATAATGTGATATCTGTATAATGTGAAATAATGTGATATCTTGTAACAATTGTAAGTCGCCCTGGATAAGGGCGTCTGCTAAGAAATAAATAATAATAATAATAATAAATAAGTAGACCCAAGACCAGGATGCCACAGGACCAGAATTGTGCAACCTGTTCTACAGTATCTTGGAAAAGCTGGGTCCTAATAGTTGTAGCACAGGAGATGAACTTCAAGAGATTTGTCATCAAGGTACAGTGTTGTGTTATGATTATATTTTCAGAAAATTGTACTTAATATTTAATATCCTATTATGTTCATTTTATTTTACTCTGGTGCTATTTCTGTTTAGATTATTATTTATCAGACTTACTAAGACTTATTTATCAGACTTACTAACTAATATCCTTTTGCTTCTGATAATACTAAAAAATGTATTTATGAAGTGAGGTGGTTTGAAAAATTATGTGTGCAGCAATCAGTTCTTACCCCAATTTAATTCTCTATAGTGACTTACTGACGTTAAGCAGTTGCCACAGTTGCAAGAGAGCAGAAATTACATTTGCAGACCCCTAGAAAAAAACACCTCAAGTCATTCACCTTTTAGGGGTCTATTTTAAAGCACCACCTGTGTTTAAAAAAAGACATTACCCTGAAAAAGAAACATCAATAGAGAAGTGTACAAAACACACAGAATATAGATGGTCCACTTATAAGGTTGGTTTAACCCAAGTCAAAATATCTGTATCTGCAAAGCAAAATTAAAAAAAAAGTTGCTAGACAGAAAACAAGGTTTGGTTCTTATGCCTTTAAATAATAAAACATATAAGCTTTTGTTCCCCATATTAAAAAATGTAAAGGCCGGTTTGTATGAACTTCTCAGTGGTGAGACTGACAGAGATAATTCCATTCCATCATGTTATCAGAATTGCAGACATGAAGCCTTGGAATAATCAATAAGGTTTTTCAGCGTCTGTTGGTATTTTCTTGGGTCTTCATAATGTGGTCTAGACGCTAACATTTTTATTTATTTATTTATTTATTTATTTATTTATTTATTTTTTTGTTAGAGGATGAAAGAGATCTTTGCTTTGTACGGTAGCTTTGCCACATGGTCCGCTGCGTCAAATGTTGGCTTCTGCAAACATAGTATTTAACAGTTGGGTAGCTGCATTAACAAACAAATCGATCAAAGATTTTCAGCCTGGAAATTAAGCTAACTCCAGTTTAGCTTTTTGGCTCATATTACTGAATACTGTGTGGGGTGACTTCAATCAAAATACAAAACAGCACTGGTAGCACACCAGAGGCGTGGCATACATTGAGACAGCCGAGGCTGCAGCCTCAGTAAAAATCAGCTAGGTACATTAAAAAAAAAAAAGGACAAAAATATATCTAAAGATTTTTTTTTTTTTAAATAATGTGCCCACTTACATTTTTAAGACTGGCATATAATCGACATGTTTTCATATTATTATTATTTTCTATTTGCCAGCCGGGGTATTGAAACTTCGCGCCAAACAGGCATGTTTGCTTCTCGTTCTCATTGGTCAGTTTCCCTAGTTACACCACGTGTACCTCCAGAATTGGATCCAACATCTGTTTATGATCTGACTCAATGGATCCCAATTTTTGTTCTCGTTAGTGCAACCAGCCCCCTGGAGCAGCGGGTAGTCCCATATATTATTTAGTGGATGGTTCGGTACTGTACATACTCAAAGAAGAAACGAAGAAACCAATCTGTAACGTATTTCTTTCAGAAGAAGCCAACTCTGGGTACGAATGTTTAGTATTTCTTATATTAATATTGTTTTTCTGCTGACAGTCCTGTGCAATGTGATGTTTAGCTGCGATACGTTTTCATAAATCGGTGTTTTTCTTGCGCAATGGCAACGCCTTCCCTCTCCCTGTTATAACGATTCATAGCTGTAGTGCTTTTCATTATTGTATTTGATGCCATGGGCTAGAAGAATTGGAGGTAATTCTAATTATAAATTCACTGTTTGGCAACAGTAGGTTTTTTTCTTTTTTTAAGTTATTTTCCTAATGTTTTCGTTAGAAAAAAAAAATAGTCCAGCAGTGTCAGCACCAGTCTTACCAGTCCCAGCAGTGGCAGCACGTCTTACCAGTCCCAGCAGTGGCAACACCAGTCTTACCAGTCCCAGCAGTGTCAGCACCAGTCTTACCAGTCCCAGCAGTGGCAGCACGTCTTACCAGTCCCAGCAGTGTCAGCACCAGTCTTACCAGTTCCAGCAGTGTCAGCACCAGTCTTACCAGTCCCAGCAGTGTCAGCACCAGTCTTACCAGTCCCAGCAGTGGCAGCACCAGTCTTACCAGTCCCAGCAGTGGCAGCACGTCTTACCAGTCCCAGCAGTGTCAGCACCAGTCTTACAAGTTCCAGCAGTGTCAGCACCAGTCTTACCAGTCCCAGCAGTGTCAGCACCAGTTCCAGCACTAGCAGCGCCAGTCTTACCAGTTCCAGTTGTAGCATCAGTGTCACCAGTCTCAGCATTAACTTCAGTAGCACTGAACCAAACGCATGTCTCAATGAAGGTATAAACCCATCTGCTTATTCATAATTATAAGTTTTATTCTTCTTGTTATTTTTTTAGACAACAAATAGATTTTTGCTTCAGTAAAAATCTATTCCTAGCTAAGCCCCTGCACACATTTTTTTCCTGTCAATCAGTCTTCCAGACATGTCACTAACACGCCACTGTTTTGGGCAATTGAAAACACCTATTTACTTTGTCTCTGAAAAATTGGATTGAATGTTACCATGTAAAACAGGGAGACATTGTTGGTGTTAATTAAATCTAATATTGGAATGAAATAGGAGGCTGTGTGGTCCAGTGGTTAAAGAAACGAGCTTGTAACCAGGAGGTCCCCGGTTCAAATCCCACCTTAGCCACTGACTCACTGTGTGACCCTGAGCAAGTCACTTAACCTCCTTGTGCTCCGTCTTTCGGGTGAGACGTAATTGTAAGTGAGTCTGCAGCTGATGCATAGTTCACACACCCTAGTCTCTGTAAGTTGCCATGGATAAAGGTGTCTGCTAAATAAACAAATAATAAAAATAATAAACAGACATCACTCTGTTTGAGGGGAGGGGTATTGAAGATGAATATTTAGAGTAAATTAATAGGGAGCAATCTTGTCACCTATATTTACACATGAATTGCACTGCTTAAAAGAACAATTGTTTTATAGGAAAATGGCTATGCATGTGAAATTGCAGAAGGGTAAACTAGAATGCATTATGAGTAATTAATTAATACCTGAAAATCACTTACATATTATATATCCTGCCTGAACCTGCCTATCCTATTGGATTTGCCATCGCCCTGGCATGGGGCATGTCTTCCTAGCATAACCCCTTGTGATGAACGACTGCCATAGTTTACCTAAACACCAAACAATGCTGCACTTGTGCCCTTTCAAATGCACCCATCCATCATACCTGATTTGTGCACGATATTTTGAGGAGCGTGACAGTGATCTTTCTTGGCCACCACAATCCCCAGATCATAATCCAATGTAACATGTTTAGGATGAACTTGAACAACATATTTGTCATCCCCATCCTCTGCCTGCCTCCAGCAATTGCATGCAATAATGACTTAATGGACATCTTTCCAGCCCTTTGTGGAGTCTCTGCCACATCTACAAAGCTGTGATCAGGGCAAACAGTGTCCAAACAGTGTATATATACAGTAGCATTCATTCTTGTTTCATACAAGTCTAATACTCATTTAACTTGTGACTGATCAATACTGATTTCAAACCATATACATGTACATGAGAGATTTCCTGCATGTGTATAAAATAGATCCTTTGCACGAAGAAGGTAGATAAAATTTATTAAAATCAGTACAGGTGAGCTTTTTCGTGTCTACTAAATTCAATTGAGCAGTTACTAATTTGATTAAACATTATTATAACAGACTTAATACAGGGCAGAATCATTTTCTGTTTATGATTTTACAAGGAAAACTTCTTTTGGCACACCTGGAGGCACAGCAAGTAGTTTAAGCATGTCATGTTTCCTTCTTTTCTCTTTTGAAAGATATCTGTGGATGGTGTCTATAAAGCAGGGTCGTGACCAGATGAAAACTGGGTCACTGCTATGTTACTCAAGCATGAACACACTGCAGCAGTGAACAGCTCTCTACAGACTGAAAACTTTTTTACACATAAAATTCCTGGTTGATTTTTTTAATGCTCTGTTCATTTTGCTTCAATGGCTTACTACAAGCTTCATTAAGTTCATATTGTTTTTCCTTGGTTACATCTTGGTCTGTGTATACTAATAACATTTTACAATAATTTGCTAAATACTGTATAAGTAGCTTATACAATATCTTGATATGTTGTGGTTCGTGAGTGTAACAGGGCGAGCAGCCCTGTACAGTATTTGTTTGTTTTATTTTAGAACGGGGTCCCCCTCCGGCCGTGTTATTTTGTGTTTGTTTGTTTGTTTATTTATTTACTGTGTTTAGGACAGCGAAGCGCCGCATATATTATTATTTATGTATTTGTAACGGCGTAGCCGTGTTCGTTTTATTATTAAACTCGTGCAGAAGGTGGCCATCTCCCGAATTAATTAGGTGATTTAATTTGTTGCTAATCGGGAGATGACCACCTGTATAAAAAGTCTGCAGCTCTCCAGCTCGGGGGTGGTGTAGTAGGAGCGAGAGCAACGAGGGAGAGAGAGAGAGAAAAAGGCTGTAAGTTTAAGAATAAGTCCAGGAACAGTGACTTGTTTTTTTGTTTAACTGTTTATTTTGCTCAGTGAGCACAGATTTACTCTTTTTGTGAAAACATTTGGTTTATTTTTGTTATAATGTATCAACGCCATTTCACCCAACCTGCGGTATCCAGTTTCAGCTCCTGCTTCTGGCCTGACGTCATCACACACGCTATCCTGTCACACGTGATGTCCTGCGTGGGATTACCAGCACCTCCAGGACTCAGGCCAGAGCGGGTACCGCAGTTTTTTTTTTCCAGTTTTGCCAGTAAGGTTTTTTTTGTTGCAGTAAAGCGAGGATGAGTGCCTGCTGGTTCCCCCACTGCAGCCAGAGGGGGAGGAGCCCCTGCCGCCTTCGCAGCCAGAAGGAGAGGAGCCCCTGCCGCCTTTGCAGCAAGAAGGGGAGGAGCCCCTGCTGCTTTCGCCAGGAGCAGAGCAGCAGGAGCTGCCTCTGCCTCCACCACCACCTGAGGGAGAGGAGCAGGAGCTGCCTCTGCCTCCACCACCACCACCTGAGGGAGAGGAGCAGGAGCTGCCTCTGCCTCCACCACCACCACCTGAGGGAGAGGAGCAGGAGCTTTCTCTGCCTCCACCACCCGAGGGAGAGGAGCAGGAGCTGCCTCTGCCTCCACCACCACCAACACCCGAGGGAGAGGAGCAGGAGCTGCCTCTCCCTTCACGACAGGATGGACCAGGGCAGGATGCTGCCGGACCTCAGCAGCCGCTGCATAGGTTGCTGAGGGGAGCACGGAGGAAAACCGCTAGGTCGCAGCGGCTGCAAAGAGGGCTCCCCAAGGATGCCAGCCTCGCACCGCCCAAGGATGCCAGCCTCGCACCGCCCAAGGATGCCAGCCTCTCACCACCCAAGGATGCCAGCCTCTCACCACCCAAGGATGCCAGCCACGCACTGCTCAGGGATGCCACGACCCCTTCGCCTGGGGCTGCCTGTTGCTCCGCATCACCTGGGGCTGCCTGTTGCACTGCGTCGCCTGGGGCTGCCTGTTGCTCTGCAGCGGCTGGGGCTGCTGCCTGGTTTGCGTCGACTGGGGCCGCTGCCTGGCTTGCATCGCCTGGGGCCGCTGCCTGGCTTGCATCGCCTGAGGCCGCTGCCTGGCTTGCATCGCCTGAGGCCGCTGCCTGGCTTGCGTCCCTCTGGGTCGCTGCCAGTCTTGCTTCGCCCGGGGTCGCTGCCAGTTTTGCTTTGCCCGGGGGCGCTACTGGTTCTGCAGGACCGCAGGAAGCACTGGGGCCGGGGCCTCGGAAAAGGGGGCTGCCGGCTACAAAGAAGGGGGGAGAGGTCAGGAGACCAGCTCCCCCTATTGCAGTGCGGCCAGACGCCCACCGGAGGGCGCTGCTGGCCATGAAGAGGGGGGAGGTCAGGAGACCAGCTCCCCCAGCTGCACTTTCGCGGCTGGAGATCGTGTGGTCGGAGCCCCACGGAGGGGAGCTGCCGGCCATGAAGAAGGGGGGGGAGGTCAGGAGACCAGCTGCCCCAGCCGCACTTTCGCGGCAGGATATGGTGTGGCTGAAGCCCCGGAAGAGGGAGCTAATAGCCATGAAGAAGTGGGGGGTGGAGGACATTCCACCATGGCCACCCCCCAGAAACACCTTGCTTCTCCCTCTTCCGGGACTTTAAGACTGAGGGGGGAGGTGGACGTAGGGCCATGTGTGCGTTGCACAAGGGGGGGTATATGTAACAGGGCGAGCAGCCCTGTACATTATTTGTTTGTTTTATTTTAGAACGGGGTCCCCCTCCGGCCGTGTTATTTTGTGTTTGTTTGTTTGTTTATTTATTTACTGTGTTTAGGACAGCGAAGCGCCGCATATATTATTATTTATGTATTTGTAACGACGTAGCCGTGTTCGTTTTATTATTAAACTTGTGCAGAAGGTGGCCATCTCCCGAATTAATTAGGTGATTTAATTTGTTGCTAATCGGGAGATGGCCACCTGTATAAAAAGTCTGAAGCTCTCCAGCTCGGGGGTGGTGTAGTAGGAGCGAGAGCAACGAGGGAGAGAGAGAGAGAAAAATGCTGTAAGTTTAAGAATAAGTCCAGGAACAGTGACGGCTACAGCTCAGCCTGACCTGGACCAGTTATTGTATCCCTTTTTTTGTGTTCGTGACTTGTTTTTTTGTTTAACTGTTTATTTTGCTCGGTGAGCACAGTTTTTCTCTTTTTATGAAAACATTTGGTTTATTTTTGTTATAATGTATCAACGCCATTTCACCCAACCTGCGGTATCCAGTTTCAGTTCCTGCTTCTGGCCTGACGTCATCACATACCCCATCCTGTCACAGTGAGCTGAGTACAGAAGCTGCTCTTAAGTTCTAGTTGTCTACCATGGATATATGTTGAATAGGCTTGATCAGTAAAAGTGTCTTTATAGACGTAAGAGACAGCGCCATCTAGTGCACAGCTGTGTATTGTCAGCAACACAGAAATAAATGTTAGGTTACTTACCATAACCCTGGTTCCCTGAAAGAGAAAATGACCACCAACCAATACTTTTGGGATATGCCTGCCTTAGGTAGGTATTCGTTGAGCATTTTATGTCAGAGCTGCCAATAGGCCCCTCTGTATACCAGAGCCGTTGCTAGGGAGCTTGAGCAGACAGCAGCTGTAGTACAAATGTCAGTCAATGAGGCACCTTGAAAGAGAGCCCATGACACAGACACACCTTTGGTAGAGTGCGCGGCCACCCTCCCATGTGGGGGTAGGCCAGCATTATTGTGTGCAGTCGAGTGGGCCAGTCGGCCAGTTGCTGCTTTGAGAGGGCTTGACCCAGGGTCCTTTCACCATAGAAAACGAAGAGCTGGTCAGACTGACGCAGCACTTTCATCCTATCCACATAACCTCTCAATGCCCTCACTGGGCAGAGGGAATTCAGTTTCCTATCCTCCTCCGAATCAAAGGGAGGGGAATGGAAGGCCTCTAGTTCCACTGATTGGTTCCAGTGGAAAGTTGTAATCACCTTAGGTAGGAATGCAGGGTTCGTGCACAACGATAGCCTGTTCCCATTATCCCAAACATGCATACAGGAACTGTGCACAGACAGAGCCTTTAGCTCACTGACCCTCTTAGCAGAGGTGATGGCCAATAAAAAGGCTGTCTTCATAGAGAGATATTTCAGCTCTATGGAATGTATAGGCTCAAACGGGGCCTTAGTGAGAGCCTCCAATACCACGTCCAGACTCCAGTCGTGGAGGACGTCCTTTGCATTCTCGATGAGAGCGCTGCAGCAATTCCTGTACCGCTGGTCCAAAGGTATGGTCAGGCCACCTTTCCATGAAGCCGCGATCGAAATCGCATCATGGTCCTCCTTAGCAATGCTGACATCCGGTTCTGTAACATCCGGGGTGAATGCAAATCAATTATTTTACATTTTATTAGCATTAGCACCATTACAAGTGGACCTTATTATCTTTAGTTTTTTAAATTTTGAATATACCTATTTTTCAAGTGCAATGCTGTTAATAACAGTTCAGTCCTACTATCTACTCACATACTACTGTTTGTGGTAGGTCACATGACCATCGGCATAAAACTGAAGCAATTTCATACCTGGAAATAACAGCAATCTTTGAACTATCTGCATATTCAAAACTCATATATAAATTTCATGCAAATAACACGAAGATCTTCACAAAAAGAAAGGAGGGGGGGCAACGGAAACCATGCTAATGCTAATAACAGGTTAAATGAATTAGCACTCCTTTAATAAGCATAGTGGCACAGTTAAAATCCCAGCATTCCAAGGAAACAGTTAATACTTTTTATTTTTTTGTGGAAGCATATAGTCACACAATCCATCACTTTGTTCCCATTTTATGTTTTATGACACAACAGATGAAATTCTAGCAGCCATTATGCAGTATATTGCATCAGTCACCCAGTTCTTGTGGGCGACTTAGCCCTTGTCAGCCTTTTTAAATTCAACATTTAAAAAACAGACCCAAGAAAAAGACTGTAATTCCACTACCATTCCAAAATGTGAAAAGTGAGGAAAAAAAAAAACTTTATTTGATTACAACACTTCCCATGGTAGAAAATGTCTTCATTTTTTTCGCAATGTTGACATGTAGGCGTGTGTAATGTTGGAGAAAACAATATGATATTTTAATATTCCTCCTATTAGCAGGGGATTGTGATAATGTATCATTTTAATGTGTTATGAGCAGGAAGTCCAAGGTATTTAGGTTGGTAGTTTTCAGATAAGATCAATGGATGTATCACTTGCATCACTCTTCCCCAGAGAGCAGTGCTGAAGACATCTGTAAAAAAAATGTATCATTTATATAACGAAATACAATTACCAGAAAGTCTCATAAGTCATCATTACCATAATCAGTCAACATCAAGTTTCAACACAATTTCCCATAGTAATACTCTGCCAGTGTCTGGGTGATATTTCTATGCATGACCTGCTGATTATATTGTATAAAATGGATCCTGTTCTATGGTCTCGGCCGAGACATCGAGTCCTGAGGTGCCGAGTCTGAGACCGAGCGAGTCCCAACAGGTCGAGTCCGAGAGGAGTCCGAGACCTTTAAAATCCGGTCTTGAGACCGAGACCGACCTTGAGCCCTACAACACTGATCATTATGAATTATTACTTCATGACTGTTTTCTGATGTCTGTGGTTTAACATCCGCCTCTCCAGTCCAATTGGCACTCGATGGGTAACTTCCTCAATCAGTGCGACGTGGAGAGCTCGAGTTCTGCCAGCCCGCAATCCCAGCTGGGGCTGAGAGAGTCCAAGTTGAAATCAGTTTGATATCAGTTTGTGGCTGATGCACACAGACTGGAAGATGCAAATGGGGAATTAGTTTCCTTTCCCTTTTCAATCCAGATAGATTTATAGTATTTGTTGGTCTGTAGTCATACCATCAATGAAACACTGGCTTCACTCTCAAATACAAGTTTCCACCCATCCTTTCCCCTGGGTCAGCTATGTAAGGGCTGGTTTACATAGCAGCATTGAGGGATCTGTTTAAATGATCTAAACAGTAACAGATCTTAATACTGCCGCTGTATGTATTCAAAATTATGACATTGTGTTATTGTCAAGCCTCTCCAGGTTTAAAGCTGCTGTTCAGCGACATCTGCTTTTTCGGGTGAACTTGTTTTAGTTGTATTGAAATTTAAATATAAATATTTGTATCTTTTAATATATTTGTTGGTAATATGTATATATTTGTGTGTGTGTATGTGTGTTTTTATTAATATTACTTGGATGTATAATAATGTTGTATTGTTTATTATTATTTGTTTATTTAACAGACGCCTTTACCCAAGGTGACTTACAGAGACTAGGGTGTGACTGCAGAGTCACTTACAATTACGTCTCACCCAAAAGACGGAGCACAAGGAGATTAAGTGACTTGCTCAGGGTGACACAATGAGTCAGTGGCTGAGGTGGGATTTGAACTGGGGACCTCCTGGTTACAAGCCCTTTTCTTTAACCACTGGACTATTGAGTATGTTCTACTTAGGTCTCTCTTTGTATTAGTGCTGTACTATTGAGACACATCTGTGCTGGCCCTGGGCACAAAGTGAATGTTACTGACAGTAGTTTGTCTTACACAGAGTAACATAGTATTTTGACCCTAAAACTGAATAATAACATAAATAACTCAACTGTAAACAAGGTTGTTATGACGAGTACACACAAAGGCTACAATGTAGTGAACAGACACAACATAATGTTATAGTGTGTGACTGAATATCATTGTGGGATGCTGCAATTCAATTTCACTTCTATCTTAGATTACTAGTGGTAAGGGTAGTGCTGACAGGCAATATCAGACATGAGTTCAGCTTATCTTCCCTGCATGCCTTCACATAATTGTCCCCATTAATTGGAATTTCATTTCATACCTTGCTCGGCTTGTAATGGCTTGTTCTTGAACCTAAGCATCATTTTCTCTTGAGCCTCATAGCTGAAGTGTCTTTTGTTACGGGCAGGTTCTCTAATCGTTCTGGAAGCTGTGCAGCACTGCTTGTTCAAAGGAAATTAGTTTCATACTGTCAGTGTTCTCCATCAACCTTTGAATCTCTAAACTGCCAAATTAATGGAACTATTAAATGACCTTGCTTTTTCAGAACAATACATGACTCAGCAAAACAGAGAAAATCATTAATGGACTGTGACAGGGTTGGCTGAGTGGTGACGTCAGGCCAGATGCAGGAAGAAAACAAACGCAGTACTGCAGGACAAAAAGCACGACACGCACCGTTTATTTAAACAATAACAAAAATAAAAGTTTTAACAAAAAAAACACACTTGCTCACACAGCAAAATAAAAGTTTTAACAAAAACAAAAATCAAACACAAAACACACAGGTCAGGCTGGGCAGATGCTGTCACTGATCCTGTATAATTTTTAACTTTTCTCTTTTCTCCTCTCACTCTCCCGTACTCTCCTCTGTACACCCACCCAGCACTGAGAGCACTGCATGTTTATATACCATGGCCGAGGGGTTTAACTAGCTAGTAATTATTCTATTACCCCTTGGCCACAATCTGCACGAGTTTATTAATTACATGTGACTGTCGACTAGTTTAACAACGCACTAGCTGACAGCTACACATTACCACAAGGTTTTTCAATACTACTGGCAGAGGACAAGCTATAAATAAGTTTATGCTCCTTTATTTAGGTAGTGTATAAAACAAATACTGTATCAGAAACCAATTTACAAATTTGGATGGATAATAGCTTTTGATAGATTTTGAAGCAAGTACAAGTTTACATACAGCTTAGATTTGACCCCTTTAGCTTGACATTTCTCATTAATGAATTTGAATTTGGGGTCATGGAGAATTAGGTCCACACTAATCTTGTCCTATTCCGCTCTTCATTTGGGTTTACATGTGGATTTGAGATATTAGAGTGAGAATATGGAATAGGCTGCTTCAATGCACAGAGAGAAGTCAGTCTCTTATGGATATATGTTACTTAAGAGATGATCATATTTGAGTTTAAAAAAACTGGTGCATACAGCTATGGCCAAAAGTTTTGCATCACTTAGAATATTAGGATCGAGACATAATTAATATCATTTAGATATTTTATTTAACATCATGTAATGGGCAGGAGTGTGGAGTAGTGGTTAGGGCTCTGGAATCTTGACCGGAGGGTCGTGGGTTCAATCCCCGATGGGGACACTGCTGCTGTACCCTTGAGCAAGGTACTTTACCTAGATTGCTTCAGTAAAAACCCAACTGTATAAATGGGTAATTGTATGTAAAAATAATGTGATATCTTGTAACAATTGTAAGTCGCCCTGGATAAGGGCGTCAGCTAAGAAATAAATAATAATAATAATAATAATAATAATGAAAGAAACTACAAAATGATATTGCAAAGGTCTACTGGAAGCCATAGCTGTAGAGTATTTCATGTTAGATTTCAAAATGTCACATTTTTCAATGTGTCAGTTTTTTGTTAAGTATATGGAAAATGGCAAAGCGGTATGTAATTCAATATGTTAATGTAACGTTATTCAGCAGGTTTCATTCGACTTTGTGAAGCAAAATGAGTTAATTCTATAGGGTGATGCAAATCTTTTGGCCGTAGCTGTACATATTGGATCATCAAACCTAAAGGGTAATTGTTACAATTTAAGACTCTTTTTAACCATGTTCAGAGGGTTCTCATAATCGCACAGTGTGGCAGGATGACGTCACAGGCACGCTGTTTCTACCAGGAAGGAGATTCAGATTCAACAAAGCTGCAGGTTTAAATGCACTTCCGTGCACTTTAATCATAAATACAAAACAATAAACAAAACACTGGAACAAAATAAACTGGCATGTGGCCAAAATAAACAGTTTAAACAAAACAATACAAAACACTTTTAAGTACTGTGGTTTCAGGCTGAGCCACCGCTTCCATAGCATACCCCTCATATGTGACCTGCTCCCACAAAATCAGTCACAGATGACCCCATGACAAAAATGAGTTATATATTCCACAAAATAGTACAGATTCAGTTCTTTCAAATGACACCAAATTTATTCAAAGATCTTTAACAAAGTTACAACATTTTAAAATCTTGCATAAGAGAAATCCTAATTCTGAGAAATTCATGAATAAAGTAAAGCAACAATTTTCAACTATGTACATTTGCTATGTCCTTAGCAATGCATATTCAGGTTTATGCTAGCCACTTAATTTGGCAGGCTTTAAGAGATTGGTCTAGTCTAATACTTTAATTTAGAGAGTGAGACACGTACATATTTTTATTTGATTACCTTGCAGCCTACAAGCCCTTTAACAAAACAAAAGTTGAGAATAGGATTCCATTAGATTCTATGAGATTTTGTCAGGGCAGCTATTTGGCTGTTGGTGCAGAGTGATACAGCATGTGCATCAAGTATCTCACATGGATCTTATTGACAAAGCAATGTCAGGGGGTAAATAATCAGGCAATAAACACATGCAGGGTTCGATTAGATTTTTATTTTTTTGCTTCTTGTTAAACAGTTTACTAAAACTAAAACATTATTTTTTAAAAATAAAACAAGAAGTTTTTTTTTTTTTTTTTTTTAATTGAAATGAATAATATTATAAGCCTACATAATGTATTCCAGAAGCCTACTTTTTTAAATTATTATTATTTTTTCTTAATTAAGACTGACCGGAGTGCTTTCCTCACTTCATCTGTGTTACAACCTCTCCCTCGGTTTCACTCCCTTCATTACATTTTCTTCCTCTGTTGAATCAGACTCATCTAACCCCAGATGAATCGGTAACGCTGTCCTCTGAATTGCAATTTTGGACACAAAATAATCCTCAATCAGATTCAGAGAATGCCACTTTCCACTTCCTGCAGCTTCAGATAAATATAACTTTCAAAGATTTCAGGGCATTGCTAGCAACTTCACTCTCCCGATTTGACATTCTCATTTAATGTGAAGTAATGTGATTATTTTAACTATAAATTAATACTTCACATTAAATAACAACTGTGTAAGTCGCCCTGGGTAAGGGCGTCAGCTAAGAAATAAAAATAATTATAGCTATGTAGCTAGCTAATGGTATAATAATAACAATACATTGAAACTATAAAAGCTAGTGACCACGATTGCAAGAATATTCTCATTTAAAGTAGCCTAATCTGTAAATGATTGTTAATAATAAAAAAACTATGAAAGTACAAAGTATAAAAACTACCGGAAGTAGAATTCCTTAATGTTTTTCAACTTCAAGCCACACTGAGTCTGTCGGAAGGATGAAAGTCAGAAGGATGTGCTTAACCAATCAGAGGCCGCCGTTCGGTCACATGGTAGCAACAAGCTTCAAGTTGCCTTCACAACAAGCTATTAAAAACGCCATCTGGTTGGCAGATAATGTGAAATCTGACCTGCAGATGGCATTGTGTTGAAAGAGCAGACTTTCAGCTTTCAGGGGGTGTATAACTTGAGGTGGTACGCGGCTTTGAATGAACGCCTGCTTCACACGAAAAGCACTCGACTGAAACGTGTTTGTGTTATAAAAACGCTTAAAAATAAAGATTTTAAAGCTGTTTAGCATAAATAGCTGTTACCAAGTTATAGTTTAGACTTCAAACTATCAAAACAACACGAAAACCAAACATTATTCAAGGACGCCATTTTTTCTATTTTCGCCTCTGTAGCAAAAGGAATGTTGGTGACGTGTGACTGATTTTGTGGGAGCAGGTCAAATATATATTTAAACCCCACAGCATAGCGCAGCACAGCACAGCACACAAAACATGAGCCTCCACCTCTATCACTAACATTACCTCTCAAAACGAATTCTCTATTTCCACCTGTGAACACCAATTACACATTGTAGTGAGTGAATGCAGTTCTTCTTTTCAATGCTGTTAGTCAATAATAATCTGAAGCAGGTATATTTAACACAGTTGCTTACATTTGTTAGCTTTATAAATGGACAGAATTTTTTTTTAAGCAGTCTATAGTTGAGATGTTTGAATGAGATGCAACCCATGTGTCTTTGCAGGGAGGATTTTAACTCCCTCCCTGCCACCCTGTACTTTCTCCCTGCCTCACTGCCACACAATCATAATACAAAATACATTGAAATAATAACAACAACAATCATATTAATAACAAAATAAACACAGGTGCGGGCGTATTACATTGTTTTGTGAAAAATCGAATGGATTGCCAAATGCAATCTGAAACATTTATAGGAGGGTATGATTGTATGATACAAATTAGATTTTCAGCATGTAGAATGTCACTGACTGACAGATAGACACAATCAGTGCATAAGGGCCCCCATTTTACAAATTTTTGAAGGACATATTTTTGAAGGAAATACATGTTTTTGAAGGACAGTTCTTGTTCCAACAAAGCCGAAAGGGATTTTTTTCATTGCTTTAATTTTTTCCACAAGGAGCGTCCTTCAGCAACATCGGCTTCCACCAACAATAATGAATGGCAATTACACATTGTAGTGAGTGAATGCAGTTCTTCTTTTCAATGCTGTTAGTCAATAATAATCTGAAGCAGGTATATTTAACACAGTTGCTTACATTTGTTAGCTTTATAAATGGACAGAATTTTTTTTTAAGCAGTCTATAGTTGAGATGTTTGAATGAGATGCAGCCATTGTCGATATACAGTAAGCACTGCCCTGTTTGCCCTTATTGTGCACAGTACAACAGTAGCATTTTGTAACGAGTTGCTTGTGACTTTTTATGCGCTGGATTTTAAAAAACACCATGGAAAAAGATGTATTTAACCTGTGAGTTTCATGATTTTTTTGTGCAACGTTTTGCATGGTATCTTCTTGCAGAAGTCACAAACCATGATCATAGCATGAGAAACTTGGAAATGTAATCAACATATAAACTATAAAATGTTGAATGATTTATTCTAGTTTTCTTCTACAATATATTATACCTGAAAGCTTCTGATAAGATGGTATAGATTTGCTTTACTTTCCATACTCAGCCATCAGAACTGTTTTGAGTTTTTAATAACCATGGTTGACATAAACCAAATAAAGCTGATACAATCTCTGATTTCCACATACACCAAGTCACCCATTTCATATAGCACAATATCCTCTTTAACAGTAAAGTTATATATATATATATATATATATGAGTGTCCAATCATGTTCCCTCACCACAGCAATTCGCCACATAGCTCAGGACAACTGTAGGTTCAATGGGCCTCCTCCGTTGACATGACCATCCAGCTTCCTCTTTTACACCCAGGAACTCGAGAGCGGATGTCAGCGAGCTACCAGCCTCTGGAAGACAAAGGCCAGCCCTGCAGGTGTGCTCCTGAGCTCACCAGGCACCTTGTCAGTAGGGTCTACTGGTATGATGAGAAGAAAGATTCCATCCAGAATCCACAGCGGAGACCGGCAATTTCTCACAGTAAGGACACAAACCTGTGCACCGGCTGTATGCCTCATTATGCACACCATGCAGCCGTGCTTTTACCAGGTGAGCAGTAAGGTTATTATTCATTATAACAAATAATTGCTGAACAATCTTTACTTAGGGCCAACCTGCAAATCAATGTTTTGTTTTAAATGTTAAAAAAGCCTATCATCATCAAATCAATCATACACTACAATGCTCGTTATATCAACTCTTTCTCCTGGCAAATACTCCCAATTTAAAGTAAATAAATAAATTCCCCAGCTGATTTATGACACATCAGGCATATCCGTCAACTCTATGGCTTTAGGCTGCAGACTAATGTATTACAAACCCTCTATGGCATTTCCATTCCAGTGGTGTACATCGGTACTATTGAGCGGTTTGCCCAAGTAATACAGAGCCGAAGAAACTCAGAGTTCAGGAATCCTAGATATCTGATCTCTAAATAAACCTTATAATTTTAGTTCTGTCCATTGCTGGATTACTATAAAGAAAAATACATTACATTTATAATACATTTATTGACATGTCATTATTTTGTTTCAATATACACATTAGCCTCTGTGGTTACTTACAGTAAAATAATATTTTTTACAGAGTAATACAATTTGTTCCAGAATAGTTATTAGAATAGAAGCAAGGTTGGGGACAGGGGACACATGTAAAGTAAGTCCTCATTTATTTATTTTTACTGTGGTCATCAAATGTACACCCACAATTTGCAGTGCTTTTACTAAAGGATTTCTAATTGTGTACCTGCAAGTGTGGTGTATATGTATATACTCCGCCATGCTGAGGAACAAGTACAAACAGATATTCGTGACGAGTATGGCAATTTTTCAGAGTATGAGTAATACATGAGTAATTTTGCTATTACTCGTATTTGGAAAAAAAAACAGTATGTAAAAAAATGCATTGAATCAGCTCCTGGCTCCAATAGGGCAGTGCCAACCATCAAGATCAAGTCTAGAGATAGAGAGTCAAACCAGGGGGGGGAGGAGTAGTGACCATCAACACGGCAGTCTTTGATCTAAACAAAATGTTAGTATCCATTACAGTTTTCGAATGCCTGCAGGTATGATGCAGGTGTTATCAATTACTTGATTAAAGACAAAAATACAGTAATTTAGCTGTATTGAACAGATCCCATGCTTTGATTGAGATTATGTTGAAAAATATATTATTGTGATAAAGACATTAGTGGATAGAGCATATATAAAGTATTGTGTTACTTTTAAACACTGCAGGGGGTTCTGTAACACGATAACATGTCTTTCCCATTGAAAGTACCTATTGTAGGTCTTTGTATATTTTATGCAGCAATGATTTAAATGACTTCTTCCTAGTAAAGGTAATTAAGAAATTAATATATGAAATCCAATAGATTAATGTCTGTTTCATGCAAAACAGTTTTAACAATTTTTATTTAATATAATTGTTATTCGTCAAGAATGACTTTCACCTAAAAAAGCAAAAACTTTCCAGCTGTGTTTTAGTGAAGGACTATTAAGCCCTCTTACTCTATCGATCAGCCACTAATTCAATGAAAATGTAAGTTTAAAAATACATTTGCTTTAAACAAACTTGAATATATTAGACTTCATGCAGGGCAAAATCTATTTGAGGTAATCATTTCTTTATTACTTTTACCAGGAATAAGTACTTTAATTGGGAAATTGGAAAACATGTCTAACCTAATAACTAGAAAGAAATATTTAACAGCAAAATCCATAAGGTTGAAACATCAATTTGCTTACCTTTGACTAGCTTCAGTGTCATGTTCACTGCTATAGTTTATCATTGTGTAGTTGGTCTTTTTGTATTACTATAAAACAAAGGTATATCACGATTGAGTGTTGGATTGCACCAACGTGTCATAAATCAGCTTATCAGTAAATTATGGAGAATATATTTATTACTTCTTTACATATAATATTTCACCAGCTCACTGAGAGAATCCATCTTGTTGTTTTGGGAGACAGTGCAGACAGAAACTATAGGATATAATTCGACTATTACATTATACTTGGAGAGCAATATCAATTTACAGCATTAACACACCTAATCTGATTTCAGGTAGAAAACATCAGGGTATAAAGGGACCTTTGACATGTGTTAATGACAACAGGGGGGGTGCTGGTGCATTCATCTCCAGACAGCCCCAGTAGTTAATTTACCAGAATTGGACAGATTGGCTAAAATGCTTAGGATTTTCAGACTGCTACCCTAGGTCACATAATTGCAGGGTCCCCAACTCAACTGCGAACAAATGCTGCATCTTTTTGTGTGCCAATCAGTGATTTTAACTATAACTGTATATTTTGCTCAGCAGTCAAGTTCTGCAGCAAAAAAGAGAGTGCTGGACACTGAATCAACTCTTGAGTTAATAAATCACTAAAAGTAAAGGTACAGCCACCAAATGTTTTTTTTTTTTTTTTTTTTTACATTTAAATAGTATTATTCTGGTGATGATGCTCCCTGTTTGCATTTTGTTAATTTTTTTTTTTTTTTTAATACCATCCATCTAACTGATAAAACAATGGGACTGCTGTCTGTTTTAAAAAAGTGTGTGCTTTTTTATTATTGCCACTTTCGACTGGTGTGTACTAATACTGTGTGTAAACATTTCCTCAGTAACCAGGTGCTGCTTCCTGATTATTCTGTTTACTGTACTGACAATATTATTATAAGTTATGATAAGGGACTAGAATGTTTAAAAGGCTCAAAGAGCAAGCAGATATTAGATCACCAAACCATTGCTAAACATAAAATACTAATGCTAATACAATTAATAATTCATTTTCTGTACTTTTTTATTCTTTTATGGCAGCTGTAGTAATTGCTTTTTTATTACTTTGCTTATCAAACTAAAAGAGGAAATGACTTGCTACAATTTACGATGAAAAAGCCTGATGAATTGTGTGAAGAGGGCTCTAAACATCTACTATTGTTCTTATATCTTCTAATTGTTTGGTCATATAGTTTGCCATGATGACTTATAGTATCAGCAGTTTTCAGTTGCTAAGAAATAATTGCTTAGTAAGGTGGTGGTGTTGCTGGAAAGTTAATTATAACTGCAGAAGTCTTGTGAATATATGGCACAACTTTGGAACTGCACATTGGTTGTGCCTTTCCTATTGTTTGAACAACGAGTGCTATGTTTGCTGTTTGCTATGTCGCATTCCCTTGACAACGGCGTTTCTTGGCTACATTAACACTTTAAACCAAGCAACTGGTTTTCATGTTTCAAAAACTAAAATGTAAAAAAATAATGCTCTAAATATTTAGGGGTAATGCTCTAAAATATATTTTAGGGATTTTCATTTTTTTTTTCAAAAATGTTCCTCACTTATAGTAATTTGGTATATTTTCAATAAATTCAACGGGTAAATATAAAGAGAAAAAAGGGAAATAAATAAAGTTAGGCTGGGAGAACTATATCTATTTTGCCTAGAACAAAGAAGAATTAGGGGGGAGGGGCATGACTGAAGTCTTTCAAAAGGAGTTACTCATGACCAATACTTTAAGTGCAGTAGAGAAACCAGGACCAGAGTACGCAGTTGGACATTTTGTGGAGATAGACTTAAGATAGAGGGAAAGAGACACTTCTTCATACAGTGGTGAGGGTATAGTCACGTTGTTGAGGTAAAACCACTTGGATCCTTTAAGACACAACATCATTTTGAGAACTATCAGCTACTAGGAACCATACAAGCTTAGATGGGCCAATGGCCTGATCTCATTCATACATTTTGTAAACTCTCAATTTTTCAATGAAAATGTGTCTGATAACACAAAGGATTTAAATGTATAATCTATTTTTTATATAATAATAATAATAATAATAATAATAATAATAATAATAATAATAATCCAACAATAGTTTTTTTGTTTTATAATATGATTAGGTAAGCTAAGAAGAAAGCACCTCAAACAATAAAAGTTTAGTGTACAAAATGCTGTGTTGTGTGATAGCCAAAAAGCAACAAATCTATACATTGAATTGTAGAGGACTGCTAGACTTTAGATGAATGCATTATTGATAACATACTAATGTCTCTCATGCATTTCTTTCCCATGGTTCGATGAAGTCCAGCCCCAAATGAGCAAAGATGTCTTTCTCAGTCTTAGCCGATAGAAATGTTTTCTGTAGAAAGAAAATATATTTTACTTGATTAATTGAAGCTATCAGTGGAAGAGCAAACCATCTTGAGTTAGCAAAGACTTTCAATAAACAACTGGGAATACCCCCTGAAGGCATACACTACTAATTCCACTAGACGTTTACAAATTCAAATACCCATCAATATAGTAGTCTGGTAATATCAAACAAAATAACCGTTTTTGGTTCATTTCTGTGGTTGTGGTTTTAGGTGTTGCCATGCAAAATGAGTTTGTGTGTTAAGCACACTGCCTGCTTCCATTTGGGAACAGCAGCCTGTTCTTTCACATTGATTCCACTGGTTTAAGCGGTTGCATTTCTTTTCGATTTGACCACTGCTCAATTTTTCTAATGAAAATGTGCTCATCAGCTCTATGAACTTGACAACTGCTTGGAAGCAGAGCACACCTTCCTGCCTCCTTCTAGACAGCAGCCGTGAGCAGACTGACTGCACCCCTTATATACCCTGCACCTGGTCCTAATTTACAATCACTACCAGGTGCAGGGGATCATTAACAATAAACCAATTAACAAGCAATCAAACAAATGTGCATTCTCACATGTTTTTTCTTCATGCAGGGAGGATTAACCCCCTCCCTGAATGGCAGTACACTTCCCTAAATGTTTTATTTTATTTTTTTATCAGCAGTACACTTCCTAATTAGTCCCAAGTATTTCTATGCATTCTGCTTTCACCTTTCTTAAAATGGTCAGTTTGAGAAATAAACGTCGTTTTCCCTGTAACAGCTAGCCCTGCTTTAGTACAAAGCTCATGCTACATTACTGTTTATCATTATGGTAACATCTTAAATTACCATGCCTGCTTCTTTGGCTGAAGAGATATTATCAGCTCATCATTTAATGAGGGAATCTGCTGCACAATTAAATCATCCTTAAACTACTTATGGTAGACAATTTAACCAACTCTATTATATCTGGGATAGTTGCGGCTGCTAAAGAGGATGCAACAGATGAAAAAAAATCTGTTTGTGATGACTCAAAACTTTATTTGGGCACCCTACAATTTGACTAGTGAAAAAAAACATTGGTTTATTAGAGGATTAATGAATGCTGCAGTCTGCATCATTGTGGATCAAGTCCACCCAACCACATGTTACTGGGGTAGCAGTGTGGAGTAGTGGTTAGGGCTCTGGACTTTTGACCGGAGAGTCGTGGGTTCAATCCCAGGGAGGGGGACACTGCTGCTGTACCCTTAAGCAAGGTACTTTACCTAGATTGCTCCAGTGAAAACCCAACTGTATAAATGGGTAATTGTATGTAAAATTAATGTGATATCTTGTAACAATTGTAAGTCTAGTTGGCTAAGAAATAAATAAATAATAGTGACTTCAGCCGTCTTCCATGAACACCACAATCGTTGGATCTCAATCAAATTTAAGCATGTTTGGAATGAACAATAATGCATTCATTATCATAATCTTTTGCTTACTTCTCAGCATTTTTACTCAAATATTTTTACTTCAACTAATTAGTTCTGTCAAATTAGTAGTTATTCTACCCCTACAAAGAGCACACCCTTATTAATTCATTATTAAATCTGAAGTCTCATTTGCTTCTCCATTACTTTAATGTATTTTGTGATTTAATAAAAGAATCCTGAGTTGTACATTTGCAGTCTTTGCCAAGTAAATCAATATAATAAAACTCTGAATCTAAGTTTTGACTCCATCAAAAAGAGCAATTAACATGCAACTATTCAACCTGACAACAAAGGAAGCACCATTTTCATTACTGACATTTCAAGGCTGTTATATCCAAAGTGGTGGCTGGCTCTTTGAGCTAAATATATATATATATATATATATATATATATATATATATATATATATATATATATATATATATATATATATATATATATACACTGCAGGTTAATATATATATATATATATATATATATATATATATATATATATATATATATATATATATATATATATACAGTGCCTTGCGAAAGTATTCGGCCCCCTTGAACTTTGCGACCTTTTGCCACATTTCAGGCTTCAAACATAAAGATATGAAACTGTAATTTTTTGTGAAGAATCAACAACAAGTGGGACACAATCATGAAGTGGAACGAAATTTATTGGATATTTCAAACTTTTTTAACAAATAAAAAACTGAAAAATTGGGCGTGCAAAATTATTCAGCCCCCTTAAGTTAATACTTTGTAGCGCCACCTTTTGCTGCGATTACAGCTGTAAGTCGCTTGGGGTATGTCTCTATCAGTTTTGCACATCGAGAGACTGAAATTTTTGCCCATTCCTCCTTGCAAAACAGCTCGAGCTCAGTGAGGTTGGATGGAGAGCATTTGTGAACAGCACTTTTCAGTTCTTTCCACAGATTCTCGATTGGATTCAGGTCTGGACTTTGACTTGGCCATTCTAACACCTGGATATGTTTATTTGTGAACCATTCCATTGTAGATTTTGCTTTATGTTTTGGATCATTGTCTTGTTGGAAGACAAATCTCCGTCCCAGTCTCAGGTCTTTTGCAGACTCCATCAGGTTTTCTTCCAGAATGGTCCTGTATTTGGCTCCATCCATCTTCCCATCAATTTTAACCATCTTCCCTGTCCCTGCTGAAGAAAAGCAGGCCCAAACCATGATGCTGCCACCACCATGTTTGACAGTGGGGATGGTGTGTTCAGGGTGATGAGCTGTGTTGCTTTTACGCCAAACATAACGTTTTGCATTGTTGCCAAAAAGTTTGACTTTGGTTTCATCTGACCAGAGCACCTTCTTCCACATGTTTGCTGTGTCTCCCAGGTGGCTTGTGGCAAACTGTAAACGACACTTTTTATGGATATCTTTAAGAAATGGCTTTCTTCTTGCCACTCTTCCATAAAGGCCAGATTTGTGCAGTATACGACTGATTGTTGTCCTATGGACAGAGTCTCCCACCTCAGCTGTAGATCTCTGCAGTTCATCCAGAGTGATCATGGGCCTCTTGGCTGCATCTCTGATCAGTCTTCTCCTTGTATGAGCTGAAAGTTTAGAGGGACGGCCAGGTCTTGGTAGATTTGCAGTGGTCTGATACTCCTTCCATTTCAATATTATCGCTTGCACAGTGCTCCTTGGGATGTTTAAAGCTTGGGAAATCTTTTTGTATCCAAATCCGGCTTTAAACTTCTCCACAACAGTATCTCGGACCTGCCTGGTGTGTTCCTTGTTCTTCATGATGCTCTCTGCGCTTTAAACGGACCTCTGAGACTATCACAGTGCAGGTGCATTTATACGGAGACTTGATTATCATCATTAGTCATTTAGGTCAACATTGGATCATTCAGAGATCCTCACTGAACTTCAGGAGAGAGTTTGCTGCACAAAAGTAAAGGGGCTGAATAATTTTGCACGCCCAATTTTTCAGTTTTTTATTTGTTAAAAAAGTTTGAAATATCCAATAAATTTCGTTCCACTTCATGATTGTGTCCCACTTGTTGTTGATTCTTCACAAAAAATTACAGTTTCATATCTTTATGTTTGAAGCCTGAAATGTGGCAAAAGGTCGCAAAGTTCAAGGGGGCCGAATACTTTCGCAAGGCACTGTATATATATATATATTAACCTGCATCCTACTTTGAAAAATCAAGGTTCTAAGAGACAAAGGAAAAACTTAAGCAGCTTTGTTTGTTACAAAATAGCTGAAATATCTACAGGTATGCACATTCACCCTGAAATATGAGTGAAAAAAAAGGAAAAAAACATATTTTGACATAGTCAGCTGACTGGCAATACATCATGTCAGAACGTTTTACCTTTACAAACCCAACAAAGCTGCTTGTCAAAGCTGTCAGCCTTATCACACTTCAAAAATCCAGCTTCCATGCAGCAAGGAAGCAACACCTTTCAGCAAGTATTTGTTTACTGTCTAACCTCTTTGAGATACTACTGCAGTCTCCACTAAAGTTTACGAGCCACACTACAGATGCAAACTTGCGAGTGCCTCAAATCTACCAAAAACAGGCAGATAACTTATATGCTTTTGCTTGGAAACAAAAGTCGACAATGGCAGCACAGTAACACAAATTAACCTGCATATTAACCTACAAGGTGGGTACAAATTACTTAAAAACTGCAAACAGCAGCAACATACCTAACTCTCTATCTTACCAGCCTATACATAGGAGGGAGTTGAACTTGGCTTAATTAATAAAGATAAGATTTATCCTGAGCCACATAACATACAAGATTAAAAAACAGCAATCTATGAATACCATCAGGAAACTGTCTGTATACAAAAGTAAACCAGATCTTGACTGCAGATGTGAATGATAACACACTAATATGTTAATGTCTGAAATGCAAGATCTGACTAAAACAGGTATGCATGCCAGCACATTAAAATCTTGATAAAAGGTGGATGTATATGCAAGATAAGTGTTAGTGCAAGAGACATGGCAAAATATGTGAAACCAAAGGAGTAACTGCATTTTCATAGAAAACAGCTTACACCTCCCCCTTAAGCATCATGTGCCTTAGTTGCATGGTTATATGGTACGTGAAGTATCATGCACAAGTATACATCTTGCCTTTTCATTCTTTTTGGTTCAACCCAATTGTGGCCACTGTAATGACCCTTTGTGATTTTAATCCTTGTGACGGTGTTCATGTACTGGTGTTACAGGGCTTTAGGACACAGGGATCCTATGAGATTTCCTGTTGCCCACACATGAAATCTTTGACTTCACTGCCAAGACTCTTTCTTGTTGTACTGATCAGCATAGGTTAGCACCTGATTTATTGCTGCTGGTTAAAAAGCAAAGCTGTGTTACTATAAGCTCAGAATATGCTATGCTACCTGTATTTCCCATTTTAACAACAAGCTCCTCACACTCCATAGACTACTCGCTGTAAAAACTGCTTCAC
The DNA here is from genome assembly GCF_902713425.1 of Acipenser ruthenus. Lineage (NCBI taxonomy): Eukaryota > Metazoa > Chordata > Actinopteri > Acipenseriformes > Acipenseridae > Acipenser > Acipenser ruthenus. The sequence goes on from NC_081201.1 coordinate 24,267,882, forward strand.
TCATATCAATTCACTGACACTGTGAAACATGTAAAACATTTTAAACATGTAAAAAAACACCCTTTTATGCACCATATGTGCGTACTTACTACTCATACTTTTAATCTCTGCCGTCTTTGAGCTTTCGGAATTTAAATTGAGGTGAGAAGGTGGTAAGGGCGTGGCACTGACACAGCTGATCTGTCACAGCAAAACTGCGCTGTTGCCATTGTCTCAGAGAGCAGAGAATGAGTTCAACTTTGACAAACCTGAATGCGTGTCACTTAATCCAACCCACATATCTTCCAAACCCCACCTGATAGGATAATAATTCAAAAAGGTATGTCTTCCAGACACACAGCATTAACCAATTATGTACATTTTGAGAGAAAAACGTTCACTTTTTTTTTTTCCGGATTCAGAATGTAAAGGGTGTGGTTTTGTTTAAAATAGGTAAATCGCAACTGAAACTCAGGCTGCCACCTACATTACGTTGCGGCTAAGTCTGGAAATTCAATGGCCACTTGTCTTAAAAACAAGCTGTTATACAATAAAATCAACTTAGAAAAATATGATTTTTTGTTGTGTCGAATGTAATCTAGGTGAATTGTACAATCCAAAGAATGATATTTTGAGAAATTATCATTACGATTAATACAACAGATTTCATTGTCTTTTGCGATATGTAGTGACTTTAGAGCTCTGTAAGCATGAAACTACCCAATCATGCTTAAATATTGTAAGACCGACGTGTAGAGGACAAAAAGTCTATATATTTATTTTGCGATTGATGATTACTGGGATAACCTTACATCAATTTCAAAACTGCTGAATTGACGACACACACACACTGTCCTTTTCATAGGTGATGAACCCAGTAACGTTCTGTTCGCCCACCCTACTAAAAGCAACCTTGACGGCCGTGTGGTGTGCAGGATGAGTCATACAGTCAGAGAAGCATGTGTTTATTTCCAGGCTGTGTAAAGTCACAGATCTTTTCCAGGGATTGCACAGGAAGCACTACATTGGCACTGGGAGGCAAAAACTATCAGGGACTCAGTCACTGCACTACAGCGGCACATACTGGCCAGGTGCTGTCAAGCTCCTGGGTGTAAGAGGCGATTGGCTTGGTGGTGAGATTGTACAATGCTCATTGACTTAAAGTTCTCCTGAACTCTTATCAGGAGTTGCTGCGGTGAGCTTTTGTCATTTATTTACCCTTAATGATATGGGTGGTAATAGATGTTTTGCTTGGAAACATAAGTCAACAATGGCAGTACAGCAGCAAAAATGAACCTGCATATTAGCCTACAAGGTGGATACAAATTACTTCAAAACTACAAACAGCAGCAAACTCTTTGTCTTGCCAGCCTATAAATGGGAGGGAGTTAAAGATTTATCCTGAGCCGCATAACATACACCATTAAAAAACAGCAAGCTATGAATACAATTTGGAAACTGCCTGTCTGAAAGAGTAAGCTAGATCTGGACTGCAGACTTCAATGATCACGCATTGTAATGTATACATCTGACATGCAAGATCTGACTAGAACAGACTTTTTTTGCAATTTATCAAGCCACAGAAAAACCTTGCTATTATTAATCAGGAGATTATGGCTCATTACATTACAATGGGTCTGCAACTACTAAACAGAACATTTCTGTGTATGGTAGGTTGGGTTGCTTTTCAGATTTATTGAAACATTTCACAATGTAATATAGGCTAATAGCTCACTTTAACAACTACTTATTTATTCAAATATCTCCTCTTTTTATACTTTGTAACCTTCAACATTAAGGAAATAAAGCATGTCGTATTAATCATAGTCAAGAGTTTAGACATTTTTTAAAACACACAACCTATAAAATGCTTAACACTGTATCCGTTTAGAGGAAAAACAGTCTAACAGTAGTTTACATTAGTAACTTACACTAGTCTTTTTGTAGATTTATGCAGTCAGAGGTCAAACTATACCAGTCAGAAAACAATACATTATATGACAGGTTGTAACCTAATATCAGCTCCATTATCCAGCCAAGTTAGGATAAAGGGTGGATAAAACTTTGACATTACTGTACTTATGACTGTATGGAAAATCTAGGGTTGCCCAACTATTCCAATTTATGAAATTCCTTCTGCTTTTCCTGTACATACTGTATTTATACAAAAGAGAGATATTCAAAAGGTTTGTGCACTGAGCAGAGGGTTATGCGTGTCACAAATGGTCGTTATGAACGAATGCGCAAAAAATGTGCCATATTCAAAATTTATTTTTGCGTGCCACAATCCGTTTTGCGCTGTGCACAAATATAGTGTATGCATAGCACAATTTGGCGGGAGTGGCCGACATGTTCGAAATTATCCGCCAAGCACAAAACCAGTCTTGCGAGGCACAAAATAACGCTTTTGAAAAGTCTTAACTCCACACACATCACTCCAGCACTCACTCTCCCAATCACTGAAGTGAAATGCAGGCGCTTTCCGAGGTACTACAACAATGGAAAACACCCAGCGATCATACAAGGATCCGTCCACATCTATAATGATTATATTCAAAAGAACGATTATGATAGCAGCATCACTAGTTTTAATACATGCTGCAATCATGATCGTTCTTTCGGACTGAAACAAAACTAATCACTTTCCCAAGCACGCTTTCTTGGTGCTGAAAGAATAACTCCCTAAACAGAATCAAGAGTACAGGACAGTATCATAGTACACACCGTCGGAATGCAACATAGACAGAGCCGCCCTTATCCAGGGTGACTTACAGTTCTTACAAAATCAGATCAGTCCAGACACGGAGCAATAGCGGTTTGATAAGCGGGATCACGGCTAATACAGAGAAAGAAAAAAAAAAACGGATGGTACTGTAACAGAAAACAAGAGAGTCAAGAAACGTAAATGAATTAACATGTACTCATATTTCTGTGACACCTGTCAAAATTATAGAGACAGAAGTAGAGAAATCATAAACTCACTTCCCAGCAAACAGCACAGCATAGATACATCTGTTTGAATTCAGTAGAATCTCTGATGGCCCTTTAAATATTTATCTTATTAGCCATGCTAATGTCTGTGATAATGATAAACATTAGATACAAATGTATGCATGTGTGCAAATTTCATATGCTTAAGCACAAGATTATTTGATTTGCTCCGAAGGCCAAATTCGAATGAAAGTTTTGCGATAAGCGTGACAGGCTTGCAATGCGCAGAATGTTTCCATTACATGTGTTTACCTAAGTGCCCTATCCTCAGCAACATTGGCAAAGGGCCGCAGTGCCCAAGGGCTCAGTCCGTAAAATATTCCTGTACTTAAAAAAAAGGAACTGACCCCAATCCTATGTAGAAGTAACTAATACTATAAGCCTGACAAAACATAAAATATAATAAGCAATATAATTTGTTTTTAATTCTCTGCAAGTGCCTGGTACAGATCAAAATATTCAAAGTGTGAGCTCATGAAATTAACACAGTGGAGAGGTAAAACCTTTTATTTATTTATTTATTTATTTATTTATTTATTAATGTTTATGGGTTTTTTTGTGCCTAGCAGCTTACAACAGCAAAGCAAGATCTGTGCCCCTGGCTTTTACCCAGGACAATTAATAACCTTTGATTTTACCTACCAGCCACCAACTCTCCCAGCTGGTCATTAATCCCCTAGAAAATGAGTTGCATCTAAGCTCTGACTCGCAATATAAAAAAAAAAGTTTTTTGATTAGGCTTAGAGGTGATCTGAGGCTTTTCAATATACAACTACATTCAACAGGGTTTGTCAGCGTTTTCAGTATTTACATATAATTACTTACATACTCAACAAGGGGATTCAGATTCAAATGAATTCATTTGAAAAAGTCATGATGTTTATTTAGGTAGTCCAAGATTAGTGCTAACCAGTCTGTGAAACCTTAGGTAAAAGTATTTGCTACAAGTGTACATGGAAATTTAAAGAAGATATTTTTCAGGTCTTGAAAGCTAGTGTTTGTATCTAACAGTTAATCTAATAAACAGTATACATTTGTCATGAATACAGCATTAAGATGAATAAAATGAGGCTTCCCTCTAAAGGCCTGGTCATACAGGCGCCATTTGTCAATGGCAACAAGGGGGCGACAGATATTGTCGGCTTGTCGTCTCGCGTGACCATCCTGGGAAACACCCCGATAACACACTGGCAACATGCCGGCGACACGTCTCCCACTTAGGACGATGTTCTACTTTTCAGGCAACATGAGGGAAAAATTTTCAACACCAGCCAATCAAATTTGATAGTAGTGTCACATGATGATAAGGCTCGCCCATAACGTCAGACAGACAGTGTATATGATGCATTCTGATTCCTGCATTTCATCCAATTTATTAGATGTAGTCTATAGATATGCAATACAGTGTGTATGTGGCTAAGCGAATGTTAATGTCCACAATTATAATTACAATAACATATTTAAGCTATGAATACAATTCTACAATAATAAAATACACGTGTAGCGTATTTTAAAAAAATGTTTTATTTTAAATTATTTTGCCGTGTATGCAGTTATGGAGGATAATTTGTGCCAAAATTAAAAAATAAATACATAAATAATTTAATAGATGGAATTTATTTCGATATTTATTTATTTATTTATTTTGTTATTTCAGTTTTTATTTATTTCGTTATTTATTTATGTATTTATTTATTTTGTTTGTTATAGTGTAACTAGTACATGTTTGTATCGTAGTCTTCCTTTGCAGCATGTCTTGTGTCAAAAACTTGCATTATGATTGGTTTGCATTATGTTGTTGCCTGTGTGTTGCAACAGCTTGTCGACCGCAGGCTTGTCTCCCATGTGACCACCTCAAAATGCAAGGCAACACGCAGGCAACAAATGTGTTCCTCTCGTTGCCGTCGACAAAAGTTGCCTGTGTGACCAGGCCTTAAGAGTTCATTATAAATACCAGCATTAGATACTTACTTGTTCAACACACTTGTTTAGCATTGCTATGCTGCTTTTTATGTTGCAATAAAAAAATGTCTCCACACTTTTGCTGTATTCTGGTGAGTAATTACAATTTGAAGAAAAGTGTCATTAACAATGTTAAACACAACTCAGACTGTTCTCTGTGGGATGCATCCTGCACACCTCATGTTTGTCTTGTCAGAGAAACATCTGTGTAGCCTTTAGAGTTGAGCTCACATGCTGTCTACAATGGGGGGAAATAAGCAGGGTGTAATTACAGAGAAATAAAATGCAAATTCAACTTTCTTTGGTATGTAGAGTGAGAGAATGTTTCAATTGGTGTTGCTATGGTTATTGGGGGGTTGCCAGTTGCCAGTCAAGGTTTGTCCAGCAGGGGCCAGGGATTATTAATATCCCAGGAGAGGTGAAATAAAACGTAATTAAATAAGAGTATAAGAAAAGTAAGCACACCATTCACCCCTACTATGGGGCTCTAATGTAATAGGACAGAATCCAAACATTTATTTTTAATGCTCCCAGTGTTTTACATCCTACTACGTTACCTGGTAGGCTGTTCCGGGCATTTACAGGCGTGCTCAAATTTGTTGGTACCCCTCCACAAAAAACGAAGAATGCACAATTTTCTCTGAAATAACTTGAAACTGACTAAAGTAATTGGCATCCACCATTGTTTATTCCATATTTAATAGAAATCAGACTTTGCTTTTGATTTTTTATTCAACATAATATTGTAAATAAGAAAACAAATGAAAATGGCATGGACAAAAATGATGGGACCGCTAACCTAATATTTTGTTGCACAACCTTTAGAGGCAATCACTGCAATCAAACGTTTTCTGTAGCTCTCAATGAGACTTCTGCACCTGTTAACAGGTAGTTTGGCCCACTCTTCCTGAGAAAACTGCTCCAGCTGTCTCAGGTTTGATGGGTGCCTTCTCCAGACTGCAAGTTTCAGCTCTTTCCATAGATGTTCGATAGGATTCAGATCAGGACTCATGAAGGCCACTTCAGAATAGTCCAATGTTTTGTTCTTATCCATTCTTGGGTGCTTTTAGCTGTGTGTTTTGGGTCATTATCCTGTTGGAGGACCCATGACCTGCGACTGAGACAGAGCTTTCTGACACTGGGCAGTACGTTTTGCTCCAGAATGCCTTGATAGTCTTGAGATTTCATTGTGCCCTGCACAGATTCAAGGCACCCTGTGCCAGGCGCAGCAAAGCAGCCCCAAAACATAACCAAGCCTCCTCCATGTTTCACTGTAGGTATGGTGTTCTTTTCTTTGAAAGCTTCATTTTTTCGTCTGTGAACATACACCTGATGTGACTTGCCAAAAAGCTCCAGTTTTGACTCATCTGTCCAAAGGACATTCTCCCAGAAGGATTGTGGCTTGTCAATATGCATTTTAGCAAATTCCAGTCTGGCTTTTTTATGTTTTTCTTTCAAAAGTGGAGTCCTCCTGGGTCTTCTTCCATGGTGCCCACTTTCGCTCAAAAAGCGACGGATGGTGCGATCAGAAACGACGTACCTTCACCATGGAGTTCAGCTTGTATCTCTTTGGCAGTTATCCTTGGTTCTTTTTCTACCATTCGCACTATCCTTCTGTTCACTCTGGGGTCAATTTTCCTCTTGCGGCCGCGCCCAGGGAGGTTGGCTACAGTTCCATGGACCTTAAACTTCTTAATAATATTTGCAACTGTTGTCACAGGAACATCAAGCTGCTTGGAGATGGTCTTGTAGCCTTTACCTTTACCATGCTTGTCTATTATTTTCTTTCTGATCTCCTCAGACAACTCTCTCCTTTGCTTTCTCTGGTCCATGTTCAGTGTGGTGCACACAATGATACCAAACAGCACAGTGACTACTTTTCTCCATTTAAATAGGCTGAATGACTGATTACAAGATTGGAGACATGTGTGATACTAATTAAAGAAACTAATTAGTTTGAGATATCACTATAATCCAATTATTTATTATCTTTTCTAAGGGGTACCAACAAATGTGTCCGGGCCATTTTAGAATATCTTTGTAGAATAAGCAATAATTCATCTCTTTTCACAGCTTCTTTGCTTTATTCTATGACATACAAAAGGCATGCAAGTATACATGATAAAATAGATTTTAATTTCATCACTTTTCAGGAGGAATGAAGCATTATTTCAATGAGCTGTAAGGGTACCAACAAATTTGAGCACGTCTGTATAACTCCCAGTGTAAAAAAGTACTTCCTACCTTCAGTTCTAAATTCACTTTTACTCAGCTTCCATTTATGCCATGTTGTTCTCTGTGCTAAATTTGAAGTAGTGTCTTGATTTAATTCTTTTAACCTTTCCTCACAGCTCATGTCATTAAGGCTTGGGATCAGCCTAGATATCTTTCTCTTTACCTTCTTGAGTACGTTTACCATGATTTCATTATTCATACAACAATCAGTTGAAATACGTGAGACTGGCAGTTTTATGTCTTTTGTTCTTTCATAGAGCTATGCCTGGCATATTAACACATTCACTAAAGTCCTACATATAATTAATAAATAAAAGAATACCTAATAAAGGATCAGCAGGGATCCAGAGGAAACTGAAACTCCAATATAACACTACATGTATACTAAAAGAAACTTTGTAAAACTTAATGACAGTCATTTTACAAAGATTATTGTAGTATTTATACATTTACAGCTACTGAATAGTTATGCATGAATTACCACAACATGACATTACAGTCTAGTTTTCAAGGAGGTCGTGGTATATTGGAATCATATCTGCATTAAAACACTGATGTTCGCCAGTGTGAAAGAAATGTGGACGATTATGAAAGGGTGTCATGCATTACAGTAACATTCAGGTAATCTTATACCAGTAAAAAGACTGGTTAAAGTCCACTCCTCATAGAAACTGGTAAAGACAGTAATTTTATGGGAATATACAGTAATTTGATTTAATGCTACATTTTATGCTGCATTTTTTTGGTTTTTGATAGAACACTAATGTACTTTACCATTTAACTGAAACAGTTAAAGTTAAGTAATATTACAATTATTATTGTAACTGTCTGCTTATTATCATCACACTGAAATGACTATAATAGGAGTCAATTGTGATAAGTCCTTATAATATCACTTTGGTTATCACACTCTGGGTAATATCCCTCACATTAAGCAAACATACAGCTGATTGTCTTCTCAATATCACTTTGGATAAGAAGCATATGATTAGAAGGCTTACATTTAAATGAGTTGCTGTACATTATTGAAATATTCCTGATCCTATGGTAGCACAATATAACTAAACAATGCCATATGTATGCTTATAGTTATCTTATATAAGCAGCGATGGTAGCGCACAGAGGACGATACACGACTGTACAAACACTCAAAAATAAAAACACAATACAACAAACTATAAATCAAAGGTGCCGTGAAAACGGCAGGCCTTGCAGCAGCCCCGATCACAGTGATCACTATGTTTTTATACTAACGCTCCGCTGAGACACGCCCACCTGCCTGCTGGAACAGCTCATTGCTTTCAGCTGCTGCTCCACACAGACAGGTAATCGTCCACGGCGGAGCGACACATCAGTTAAACAATTAATTAAGAAAAATTTACAACAAATAATGCAAAAATATACAATAAAACTACATATTTCCCCATGTGTAGGGCTTCCGCCCTGCCACAGATGGTACAGAGGGGAAAAGAGAGCCATGAAGTTCGCGATCCCAAGAATTTGGCGGGAACCCACTGACCACTCAAGCAACTGCTACTTCTGCATGGTGGACCCTTCCAAGCGGACCGAGTTCTCTGTGGGGAGGAACAACGTCAAGTGGGAGCCACTGGTGGACCCCCGGAAGGTGCTGATGACACCACTGCACATCAAATTGGGCCTTATGAAACAATTTGTCAGAGCTCTAGATAAGGAGTCGGCAGCCTTCAAGTACCTTCAAGACTTCTTCTTTAAGCTGTCTGAGGCAAAGGTCAAAGCCGGTGTCTTCGTCGGACCACAGATAAAGAAGATCCTGGAGTGCAATGAATTCCCCAAGAAGCTCACTAGTAAGGAGAAAGCGGCTTGGAACAGCTTTGTCGCAGTGGTTCGGGGCTTCCTGGGCAATCACAAGGCCGAAAACTATGTGGAGCTGGTTGAGACTCTGGTGAATAACTACGGCACAATGGGCTGTAGGATGTCCCTCAAAGTCCATATCCTTGATGCTCATCTTGATAAATTCAAGGAGAACATGGGAGCGTACTCGGAGGAGCAAGGCGAGCGCTTCCACCAGGATATACTGGACTTTGAACACCGCTACCAAGGCCAGTATAACGAGAACATGATGGGAGACTACATTTGGGGGCTGATTCGTGAAAGTGATTTACAGTATAATCGTAAATCTCAAAAAACTACTCACTTCTAAATCTTTTGTAGCCATTTTTGTATTGCTTTAGTATAAATACATGTTAATTTGGATTCATATGTTGTTTTTTTCTGACTTTATGTGAACGAAAAGACACAAATTCGCCCGTTTTCTCATTGGAAATAGGTAAATTTCAAAATATCACTGTCCTGGTCACAAAAGCAAAGTTTGTGGGGAATAATAGCCATTTTCTATACTTTTGAGGCATAAGCAATTAGGAAATAACACTTACTACCCAGGAACAAAAATTGTGTTACATAGTGTTATCTGAGGTAGAATTCCATTTTCAATCACTGTAATCAGGATAATAGATTTGAGAGAGTCATCGCTTAACTGTCTGCCAGCTGTCTTAGAATGGCCATATATTCTGATGTAAATCATAACCTATTATGTTGCTACTTTGTCAACCTCTTTACTGTTAATGTGGTGGCATATATTTAAGTATTACAGTCAGACTCACTCCTGGTTTTCTGCTCAAATGAGAACATGGATAATGAATGGTCTGTCACTTTTCCAATTCTGCTTCTCACCTTGTATTTCTCATTTTTTAAAGGGTTACATTTATGCTACATTTTTTTTTTAAATATTTCATTTCTTACCTTTTAAAATGCTATTATTTATGTTCTCTGACATTCTCAATCTCTGTTTCTGCTTAGATCATTTTCAAGCTGAATTTCTGAAGTGAGGTGTTTTTTTTTTAAATGACAGTAGTGTGAAGCTGCAATTTCTGCACCTGCAGCAACTGTAAGTTAGAAAATGGAAATTATGGTCATTATGATTTGCAAAATTTCGTCTTTTTAAGTGTGGACTCGCATGTATCTTGTGCAATCGGTTGAAGCGAAACAGACATGTTTACAGAATCGTACTGTTTATTTAGTGGTATTAATGAGAAAACGGAAGCAGATATATTTGGTGGAAGCTTTCAAAAAAAGCAAAAATCTCTCTTCTGGTGATTCTGAATGTCAGAGGGAAAAAATCAGTAAAAGCTCCGAACCGTTTCTGGCAAATACGTCGGCGGCTTCGAATGTTAGTACAGTACTGTGCATGATCTGAATTCCGCTGCTCTTCCAGGATTTAGGACAGTAAGTGCACTTTTAAAGTTTAATTTGTATTTACATTTTATCAGTGTCTTATATTAAAATGAATAATACATTTTCCTAATCATTAATACATAATTGCCAATTACTATTATAATCAGTCTATGTACAGGCAGCTGTAAGATAAGGTTTATTAAATACAGGTCACATGGGCATCTTCAATGACTTCACCACAGCACACAAACTAGCAGTTTAATGAAAATGTCGACCATATTTTAAAATGTTATTGATGAAAACAGAGACGTGTTCGTTGAAGAAAAGGAAAATGCTGACACAAGAAAAAAGACGTTGAATTGAATGATTTTCTAAAACTTTTAGTAAAAGCGTAATTGGAAGAAAATGGAGAAAACAAGAAAATTCATCAAATACCAGTACAGCAACTCAACAACATTACCATATACTGAGAAGCAAAGACAGGTATTTAACGCAACACGAATATGAAAGTTCAGTTTACTATGGTAACCAAACGGACTTCACAAAAACAAAAGAAAGTACCCTGGTAACATTGGTTTGACGTTTGATATTCATTTGATATTGAAACTGCATCACCTAGGCTTTCCAAACCAACTTTAATGTAAAGCTGGACAGTGGTGAATATATACACGACCTTTGCTTCCACTGTGAATTCTATAAACAATTTGTGAAAATCAACACAATATTCCATATGCGCGTATAGTAAGTATGCGTGAATAATTAAGATTTATTTTGAAAACCATATCACCTAGACTGTTCAAACCAACTTTATTTGGAAGCTGATCAGTTGTGAATATATTAACAACCTTTTTTTAACTGTGAATCCTAGAAATAACTTGTGAAAATCCATACAATATGCGCGTACAGGGCTGAATGAGGAACCTTTATACCAACTGTATAGAATGTCTCCTTTCTATAGACAGCCAACTCCAAGTTACAGCAAGTCAAACAGTGAACTATTCCCTTTTAACTGTGTGTTAACTGTTTTCATCAACGTGTGGTATTTTTTATCAATTTACTGGCTTATTTATGCCAGTATATATATATTGTGATGACGTGATCCGAAGAACTAGTAAACCACAGGTAGGAGACTCGAGTTGCCGTTCAACAACACTCTTGGTGTCCTTTATTTATTTATTTTAATTCACTATAACCAAACAAACAAACAAAACAAAAGCCTAACTCCGGCAAGGAGTGCTAACTTAACCTTTATAAGGAAGCCCTGTCTAACCACGGGACAGCTATCTGTTACCCGTAAAAAAACAAACAAATATTAAACTTTTTCTTTAACAACGCGTTTTGTGATCTTTTGTTTTTTTTTTCTCTCCAGATCCACACACATGTGCCCTTCTTCAATACACCTCTCTCAGACGGGTTGAACCTCTCCCTTGTCATTAAGTCCAGCTGCCAACAATAAATCAATTAACTGGGCCATCAAGCCAAGACCTCTAGTGGTTGTACAGTGTATTCACAGGGCATAAAGCTCTTTCCATCCTCAAGCTTATATAGTGCCCTTGAATGACTTCATTACTATATATATATATATATATATATATATATATATATATATATATATATATATATATATATATATATATTAAGAAATACCATGCACTAAAAAAACTAATTAGCATATACCACCACAGGTTGCCACGTGGTAAATTGCTGCCTGCTTTATAGTTTTTTGTTTTTTTTTAAATGGCAGCGCCGCAGCGCTCTTCGGTAGTTGCTGTTTGGAGTGTTACTGTGTTGTTGTGCTGTTGCTAGTGCTGAAACTGCCGTTCCTTAACAAAAATACAATTTTGTATAATTTCAATCATTCCAGCTATATTAAACTGACCTTACAGTTACTTGTCCTTTAACCCTGGTGAAGTTAGATTGATATTGGATATCTGCGAGGATATTCAATATTCTCGCATTCACTGCATTCTGCATCAAATAATAGTTCATAGCTCCTATATATAAACCTGCAAAGGAATGTCATTTCACCTCATGAAAGTATTGGTGTTAATGTGGAATGTAAGTCATGTCTCAATCATTTGCGAGTTATTATTCTCTAGTTATGAACACACACATACACATAGATATTCACTGTACATTGTACAGCTGGCTACGTCATATAATGGGTCACAGCTCCTATATAAAAACTTGCAAAAGAATGCTATTTCACCACATGAACAATGTCATGCTATGGATTAAGACATGGCTCATTGATTTGCAAGTTAGTAATCTCTAGTTATACACACTCAAAATACGCACACAGATTCACTTTATTCAAACTTTGCTTTTTGTACATGTAATATTTTGATCAGATACTATACAAAAGAAGCCCTGCTGCTGTGACCACAGCCTGCATCAAGTAAACACCCATAAGAAATGCCTGGGTTACGCATTCTGAACAGTTACTGTATTTTGGATTGTTATTGTTACATTGATCTAAATGTATACTAATATTTTATTAAATGTCCAGTTTGAACCCATTTTCATGAAAAGACACAGTGAAACTGGCAGAAATTTATCTGCAGAGTTCAAAATGGGTCGGCTTAATTTCCACATTTTTCTTATTTGAATAATGGATAATATATAAAAAATATGTAGTAATTTGTATAAAACATTCACCAAATGAAGGGCATATATTTAGATTATATAAAAAATATATATATATTTAGATTATAAAAACCATGTATTTAGATTATTAAAAAAAACATGGAGAGCATTGTATGTTACATAATATACTAACACATAAAATCCTTCTATGAAAAACACTATACAATCATGCCAATGTTATAACCAATCTGCATATAATTTATATATGAACATATATGTAGACACATTTTTAAAAAATTAAGAAAAATAAGAGGCATATAAGTGTAACATATATTGCTTTTCATATATGTAAAATAAGTTATTTCCATATGGGTTAGTCAACTTTTATACTTCTGCAATAAATAAATAAATACATTAATAAATAAATAAGATGGTTTGATCAATTTGTTTAAAAGCATAGGTCTGCGTTATTTATTAAAAAAAAAAAAAAAAAAAAAAGTTTATTGCCAAAGTACCCTAGTTTGGCAAATTCGGGGCTACCCTGGAGAATAATTCAAACTAGTCTGACTTTCTAATTCAGATCGGTTTCGGTGAATTTTCTGCATTCACAAGAACTCCATGCTGAACACAACAAGATGTTGTTTTTCTAAAAAATGTAATTCACACTAAGCCGATGAGGTCGGGGGTAATTTCAGGGTCGGGGGTAATTTCAGCTTGGGATCTCCTGAAGTAAGAAAAAGCACATCTGTGCTTTCTTACACATAAAACAATGTTGGCACATCAAGTTCATAATTGTATTATTATTAATATGCAATTACCCTGGATAGCATTTGCTGTTGTAAGTTTTCATTGCGTATCTCCATAATAAGGCCAACAAGGTAATGGCCCAAAATATCTGTACCATCTGCAATTAGTAACCATTAAATACAAAAAGGTTTAATTAATTGCACCAGTGTTGGTATGGGTCAAGAAATGATTACAGCACATATATTTAGAGCTTGTACATCATGATTATAGGGCAGCAGTGTGGAGTAGTGGTTAGGGCACTGGACTCTTGACCGAAGGGTCGTGGGTTCAATCCCAGGTGGGGGACACTGCTGCTGTACCCTTGAGCAAGGTACTTTACCTAGATTGCTCCAGTTAAGAGTCCAAAGCCCTAACCACTACTCTACACTGCTGTTTATAAGAACAAGGATGAAAATATGAGAATTTGCAGCAATAATAGTAACTCCCTGTGTTGCGCAACATGGCCTGTTAATGAACCCTGTTTGCTCTAGGCGTATATATGGAATATTGTATTGATTTTCACAAATTGTTTATAGGATTCACAGTGGAAGCAAAAGTCGCGTATATATTCACAACAGTCCAGCTTTACATTAAAGTTGGTTTGGAAAGCCTAGGTAATGCAGTTTCGAATATCAAATGAATATAGAACGTCAAACCAACGTTACCACAGTAAAGAAAGTTTAGTTGTAAAACAAAAGCATTACAAAAAACAAGGGAAGGGAAGTGGTCATATGTGTTACTTTTTCAAGCTATTGTAAACAGCTAGTACAACTAATTATAACAATGAAGTACACCAAAGTGTGCAATAAAATCAAAAGCCTGTAATTGTAGCTCGGGCTTCTGGTGACATGGATACTGCACCTCGTCATTTATCTGCCACAAGAGTTTGTTCCTTATATTATTATTATTGTTATTGATGTTTTATTTTTTAACTGCCTGTTTTGTCACGTATTTATACACTATGCTTAGGGGATGAGTAATGATTAGTTGTAGTGATTGGTAGAGTAAAATTATTAGAAATGGAACCAGCATAAAAGATTTGTGAGCTAGTTTTTTCCCTAGTTTAAGTCTGTATTTCAATAGGTTTATTTATAGCTTTTATTCTTGTTGTGGACTATTTGGCTGTCACTGTAGTTGCTGTTCTGTCTCGATGGCAGTGTGCTGTGTTCATTTTTAGAAAGGGAAACAGTGTTGCAATTTGATTGCAGTTTTCTGCTGTGACAGTGAAACTCAGGAAAGAACAAAAATGCAGCACTCTGATTGGCTGAAAAACTTGACAGCATGGTGCTGCAGAGTCGGTATGGGCATGAGAAGGGATGTTAGTGTGGTTCAGTTGTGCATACTTTTTTCTGTAATAGTTACTGTTAATAACATATCATAATAAATAATGATCGAAGCAAAAACAAGGATATTATACAGGAAAATGCAGATGATATAAAGTATCCCTATTAAAGAGGATTATGCAAATTAGGCATCAGCTTTTTATATAGCATTGGGTGTTTTCAAACACGTACAGATACACTGCAATAGAAAACAGCTTGTCTGGAGAGTCTGTGGTTTGAGATTTTGGATGTTCAATAAGGGAATTGCTTTGCCTTTTCTGTGACCTAGATGTGTGTTTACAATTGACCAATTCTAGCTCAAACACAGTCAGAAGCCACTGTTTAGAAGTTTCACTCACTGTCTGTATAAGTAATGTATCCAGGTTTCGTCTGAAGTTTGCATAGAAACTAAAATGCAAAATGTTAAATCTATAGGATGCTTGTTTGGTTTTTATTAATCACATATATCCCAGTTACAAATACTGTACCTAGACTTGTTTTGAGTGAGTACTTTATTAATCATTTGTTACGTGTAGTTGTCAACACAATACAGTAAAGCAATTACTGTTAATTAGTGATACATTCAGAAATACTAAAAGAAATGTAATAAAATCAGTAACAAACGTTTTAACTAGAAGTCTTTTTCAATGTCATAAATGTTGAAATTATTTGTTATTCGCATATTTATACCACTGGATGGTGTGGACTTCACCCTCCACAAGTGGTAAAGTGTGAAGGATTTCTTAATGGTCTGTTAGCAGAACCTTTGTGTATTTTGGGGGGGTTGGAGGCTAAAATTACCTGTCAGTCACCCTAAAATTACCTGTCAGTCACCCAATTTAAACTCTAGCCAACTCACTAATTCTTGTCTTGCTTTTCAGTTTCCTCCATCCTCCCTTCCTCCTACACTTTGCTGTGTAACCTCTGCAACGGCCCCCTCTCGGGGCAAGTGAAGCTCACTTCCCAACCTTAGAGGCCGACAGCGTCGTCTCGCCCTCCAAGAGGAAGGTTCCTGCTGGACGTTTCATTTTCCATTTTCTTGCTTAAATCTATTAATTTGCATGCGTGCCAGTCTCCCCCTTCAGAGAACAAAGCTTGCTCCCAACTTTTGAGCTAGTCTTTGACTCAACTTATCAAAGGTGGCTCTTACAGCTGGGGGTGTGTGGAGACCCTTGGCCCTCTTTATGCTCATCCAGCACTTTTGTTCTCCCTGCAAAGATTGCGAGGCTCTCCATGCGACCTCAGAGCATCAGCCAAGTCTGAACTCTCTCAATTTAGATGTCTCTATTCTTCCTTAGTTTCCCCTTGGGGGAAGTTATCTCGCTTACCGGCTTTGGAGGTCGATCGGTTCGGCCTCACCTCAGCAAAGGTGGTACTCGGAGTAGTCAAGGGGAAACCCCTATTCTGTTGCTAAAGTCACAAGCACTTTGTCTCTTTATTCTAGTAGTCCCTTTATGCAGGCCGGGCTCCTGCCTCGTGAAATGGCACAGGAGCATGCATGTGCTGATTTTGCATGTGTTAGACTTTCAAATGTCAAATAACAGAGAGGCAAGCATTTGTGTTTCCAATACATTCATGTTACATACAGCTCTTAGAATACCAGTTAATAACTGGACAGTAAGCATTGACAATGTCAGGTTTCATTGTGAGGCAAGCAGTTTATAAAAAGGTCAAAGCACATGCCTAATATTTTTATTAATATCACTAGATCATCACATTTAATGCATTTTATTGGTAAGAATTGGAGATGGAAATGATATGTGGTCCAGTAGCCACTATTCAACTCCACTAATTCATAGTTACTCTCAACCATGAAGAATTGTGAATGTGGTCCCAACATATCTATCCAAATACTCCTATATTAAAAGGGGAATACACACAAGACAACCTAAAAGATACATTAAATAATCCATGCTAAAGAAACATGGAATCATTTTTTTTTTAACAGCATTTGCTAAAAGAACCGTAATCTGGTGATAAGAAAACATAACCACAAACTGTTATTTGATTCACCTTTATACCACAAGACAGAATAGCTGTGTCTCCAGCTTCAAATGTCATTGTAATTGCCTTTGAACTTTGCCTTACGATCGTGTGGTGTTTGCAATACTTGTCATTCTGGCTTCTGTTGCTCCAATATTACTTGCTTTAAGCTTGTCTGAAGAATCCTAAGTGTCTGCACTGAACAGACTTCCTTATTCCGTTCAAATCATGTGTCAATGTGACCTTTCAACTCTGCCAAGCCCAAATACGTAAACAGAGAAAAGGTGGGGCTGACAGATTTTAAAGGTCATATTTTCACATGATTTGTATTGAACGAGGAGGTCTATACAGTGTTGGCACAGTAGAAGCTATAGATGAGGTAATTTAATAAAAGTTAAGGTCAAGTATCTACAGGTAATGACAGATATTGATGCTGTTATAATGGAAACAGGTTTATATGCAGGAGGACATTTTTTAAAATGTATTTTGGAGCGGATCGCTTAGGCTGATAGAAATCAAGACCAAAAACCAGTAAATACAGAGTCTGGTGTTTTTTTAAGCATTATGGTTTGTCCTGATGTGATGTTCAAATGCAAGGTGTCTAGGTGGTGCATCCCACTACCATCAATAAGTCATAATTCACAATTCTGATCACAACCTGGAATTATGAGACAGAATTGTGAATTATGAATCAGAACTGTGAGTGAGAGTTACAGAGGCTAACCATATCATATACACTGGTAATTAAGCATTCAAGAACAGCTTTGAATCCCAACTACTCAGCCCTCTCATTACGGCCTATCGTACAGCACACAGTACCCTATTATGTATTCTCTATGTATTGTAACACACATTTTATAGCAGCTGCATGACTTCCTGTAAACAAATCAGCTAATCAGTTCTGCCTTTTACTCTAGTTATAATTATTGCCTTTGTAACAGCAAACATATGCATTAGCCACACGTAATGCAAAACATCTGCCTTGATAATGCTTTCTTATGTGATTTGTGACTTCCTGATTGTCACTTTGGCAAGATGATCAATATCCTTAATAAACAGAAGGGAAAATGGGCTGATGGTTTGCCACTTACAATCTTGTAGTTAACCTGATAGGAGCATTCTCTTTGCAGCCTTGATTGATGGCTCACGGCTTTCCTATTAAAGTCTTTCATCATTGTTTTGTATGTTTCTATGTTTAATGTCACTGAAATGATTACTGTCAGGAGAAATTATGGTTTAGCATCATTAAACTAAATCAAATATTAAAGGTTATTCAGATAGAACACAGCATCTTTAAAGATCCTATAATGCAGGCTAACAGGAAAATAATCGGATATACAAAAGAGAGTATCACATTCTCAACAGGTTTGTATCAGGGATCTGTGTGAACTCAACCAATGGTTTCCTGTATGGCCAATTTAAATGTCTTCCAGAGTCACCTGTTTTGTCCCTCTCTATTAACAAACAAACAAAAAAAATAGAAATCAAATGGGTCGTGCACCAACTTATATCCTTACATTAAGGGTTTTTTTTGTGTGTGTGTGTCGTCTTTTGCTATCGTACGAGTCATATTCAGCTGTTTGTTGGAGGACTTTTCTATTATTGCCACATTGAAATGAAACACAATAGTGTCTATTCAAATTATCTAAACTGTGATCTCTTTCTGTATTAAGGTTAGGAAAATCGAACACCAAACAATCAAACAATTCCTGAAAGTTATTTATTAAATATGCTTTAATTCTGGGCAGTAGAGGCTCCTTAGAAGAGGCAAGGGAGGCAATGCCTCCCCAAAAATATCATCATCATCATCATCATCATCATCATCATCATCATCATCATCATCATCATCATCATCATTATACTATAATAATAATAATAATAATAATAATAATAATAATAATAATAATAATAAATAAATAAATAAATAAATAAATAAAATAGTAGTAGGATGATGATAATGATTATACCAACACCTTAAATTCACACTATGCAATTAGGCGGAGGCACGGCTCTGTTGGTTTTTCCTATCTCCAGTATATTCTAATGTTTCGTAAAAAGTTTCATAATTAGAAGGATATACCATATATCTCACCACGACCCTGTAAAGGAGTAAGCGGTTAATGATAATGGATGGATGGATATGGATATATATATATATACAGTGCCTTGCGAAAGTATTCGGCCCCCTTGAACTTTGCGACCTTTTGCCACATTTCAGGCTTCAAACATAAAGATATGAAACTGTAATTTTTTGTGAAGAATCAACAACAAGTGGGACACAATCATGAAGTGGAACGAAATTTATTGGATATTTCAAACTTTTTTAACAAATAAAAAACTGAAAAATTGGGCGTGCAAAATTATTCAGCCCCTTTACTTTCAGTGCAGCAAACTCTCTCCAGAAGTTCAGTGAGGATCTCTGAATGATCCAATGTTGACCTAAATGACTAATGATGATAAATAGAATCCACCTGTGTGTAATCAAGTCTCCGTATAAATGCACCTGCACTGTGATAGTCTCAGAGGTCCGTTTAAAGCGCAGAGAGCATCATGAAGAACAAGGAACACACCAGGCAGGTCCGAGATACTGTTGTGGAGAAGTTTAAAGCCGGATTTGGATACAAAAAGATTTCCCAAGCTTTAAACATCCCAAGGAGCACTGTGCAAGCGATAATATTGAAATGGAAGGAGTATCAGACCACTGCAAATCTACCAAGACCTGGCCGTCCCTCTAAACTTTCAGCTCATACAAGGAGAAGACTGATCAGAGATGCAGCCAAGAGGCCCATGATCACTCTGGATGAACTGCAGAGATCTACAGCTGAGGTGGGAGACTCTGTCCATAGGACAACAATCAGTCGTATACTGCACAAATCTGGCCTTTATGGAAGAGTGGCAAGAAGAAAGCCATTTCTTAAAGATATCCATAAAAAGTGTCGTTTACAGTTTGCCACAAGCCACCTGGGAGACACACCAAACATGTGGAAGAACTTTTTGGCAACAATGCAAAACGTCATGTTTGGCGTAAAAGCAACACAGCTCATCACCCTGAACACACCATCCCCACTGTCAAACATGGTGGTGGCAGCATCATGGTTTGGGCCTGCTTTTCTTCAGCAGGGACAGGGAAGATGGTTAAAATTGATGGGAAGATGGATGGAGCCAAATACAGGACCATTCTGGAAGAAAAACTGATGGAGTCTGCAAAAGACCTGAGACTGGGACGGAGATTTGTCTTCCAACAAGACAATGATCCAAATCATAAAGCAAAATCTACAATGGAATGGTTCACAAATAAACATATCCAGGTGTTAGAATGGCCAAGTCAAAGTCCAGACCTGAATCCAATCGAGAATCTGTGGAAAGAACTGAAAAGTGCTGTTCACAAATGCTCTCCATCCAACCTCACTGAGCTCGAGCTGTTTTGCAAGGAGGAATGGGCAAAAATTTCAGTCTCTCGATGTGCAAAACTGATAGAGACATACCCCAAGCGACTTACAGCTGTAATCGCAGCAAAAGGTGGCGCTACAAAGTATTAACTTAAGGGGGCTGAATAATTTTGCACGCCCAATTTTTCAGTTTTTTATTTGTTAAAAAAGTTTGAAATATCCAATAAATTTCGTTCCACTTCATGATTGTGTCCCACTTGTTGTTGATTCTTCACAAAAAATTACAGTTTCATATCTTTATGTTTGAAGCCTGAAATGTGGCAAAAGGTCGCAAAGTTCAAGGGGGCCGAATACTTTCGCAAGGCACTGTATATATATATATATATATATATATATATATATATATATATATATATATATATATAGATAGATAGATAGATAGATATATAGATATATATGCATATACATACACACACACACACACACACACTCTGTATATATAAAAACCCAACTCCCTTACAGCTTAGAGATTCGTCTGTATATTGGGTATTTCACTAGCTGACAGTTGAAAGGTTTTTTGTTTTTTGTTTTTTTCGTGTACAAATAGCGCAAATAGCAAGGGTTTATAGGATGGGAATTATGCCTACAACTCAAATGTGTACTAGGGTACTTGTTTCACCTTTAATAAAACTACCATGGGGTACATTTGCAGAAATTAAATTTTCTATTGCCACATTCTTATTTTTTGTATAGAATTCACTAAAAGTATGATGTATATGTCGGCCCTCTTGTGCAATTTTGATTATTTTAAGATCATTCTTCTTATTTTCTTTTAAGTGCCACCTTTGAACAGCTTCAGCATGTTGTTCAGCATTATGAGATGTGATTAATATTAAAAAATGGTCTGTATTGTTTAAAGATGGTGCTCACACTAAAAAATGGATGTAAAGTAGGTCAAATGAACTAGCACAACGGGACCTACAGTATATAACATTCAATACACATGATAGAAGACAAGTTCATTTCTGAAAATATGTTACATTTTTCATCACTTTAGTCACAACGTTCCAATTCTAAAGACCTGTGTCCTTTCGTCATTGGAGTGAAAGGCTTTGACTAATTTTGTTGATGATTTTGTGATGATGTCTCCAGATAGTAAACAGAATAACATAAGTCAAAACAGCTCTAAACAGGACTGGATATAGGCCAAGCAAACACATTGAACATACATCATTTAGGAAAACTGTGACAATTCTCAGAGCGGAGCATCTGCTTCAGAAATGCACTTTATGTTTAAATTGTTTATTGGTATGAATTACTAATGAAGATACGCAGAAGTCTTGTTAGCATTTACAGTTTCCCACAGTCATTTTGAAGCTGCAATAGTTCTTCAAAATAAAGTACACTCTGGGGCTCCCGAGTGGCGCATCCAGTAAAAGCACTCGCTAGAGTGCAGGATGCGCTCTATAGCCTGGACGTCGCCGGTTCGAGTCCAGGCTATTCCACAGCCGACCGTGGATGGGAGCTCCCAGGGGGCGGCGCTCAATTGGCCGAGCGTTGCCCGGGGGGGAGGGAGGGTTAGGTCGGCCAGGGTGTCCTCAGCTCACCGCGCACCAGCGACCCCTGTAGTCTGGCCGGGAGCCTGCGGGCTTGCCTGTAAGCTGCCCAGAGCTGCGTTGTCCTCCAACGCTGTAGCTCTGAGGTGGCTGCACGGTGAGTTCACAGTGTGTAAAGAAGCGGGCGGCTGACGGCACACGCTTCGGAGGACAGTGTGTGTTCATCTTCGCCCCTCCCGAGTCAGCGCAGGGATGGTAGCGGTGAGCTGAGCCTAAAAAATAATTGGGCATTTCAAATTGGGGAGAAAATAATAAAAACTAATTGGCAACGACTAAATTTTTAAAAATATTATATAAATAAAATAAAGTACACTCCTGTCAAGAATAAACTATTCTTTAAATATTTTAGATGAAAGGATGTGTATTTAATAATTAATTGAGTTGCCTTATGAAACCAAACTGTTGTCAGAGATATGCCTTATTAAAATGAAAGTCGATTTAAAAACGGCTTCAGCACAGTATATTAGCAATATTGGAGGTTGCTAAACTTTTTTTAATGTCAGTCCTGACACTAGGAGCTGTGCTTTTGAAACATAAATTATCTTGTAAATTTGAAAGGTAGTACTGACTGCCATGTCAATTTACAATCTTCACAAACTGGATTCTGTTTTTTGTAAAGACGGGATTCAAATGAGACCGTTTTGCTTGGGTTATAACTAGGAAAAGGAATAGTTATTTTCCTATATTTTGATATAGCAATGTTATTTTTCTTCCATTCAAGTTACCTAGCTGTGCCAAGATAATGTGACTTTTTCCTGGCGAAATGGGGATAATCTGTTCTGATAGGTTGTCCTTCAGAATAAATGTCCAGCCAATCATTAAAGGGGATTTAATGCAACTAATCTTCAAATAAATACCAAATAGAAATGCATTTCAAACAATCCTTATGATAAATAAAATACTAACTTACATTATGAATGTCTTTAACTAAAGCAGTAGGACAGTATTCCTCAGAACCGTTAGCTGACCAAAGCATTACCAGCAATGGCAGCACAGTGAATATTGGCCCGTGCACACTGCACGCCTAGAACACTGTAACTGATATGGTACCAGGTGCCATGGATTACATGGAGGTCATGCATTGCGTACAGAGAATTACTCCACAAATGAGCCGGAGGGCTCATAACCTTCTGGGATTGATTAAGACCTCCGGATCATGAGTGGGATAATTCTCTGTGCACAATGAAGAACCTCTTTAAGTATCCCGGTGTAAACTTGAACTTTACATTTGTGTTTAACTTCTCGTCTGTCTTTCTTTGCAGAAGGGCAGTTAAATACAAATCACGTAGGGTTCCTCAGCAACCGCTGTGCAATGCATTGTGGGGCAATCTCAGCAAGGAAGCTGACAGTGAAGCCAGCACATTAAAATCATCATGCCGACAGCAGAGAGATATTGTACATAATTTAGAGATTGGATGGATCTGCAGTTTTACTTGTGCAGATAGAGACACACTGTCACTGTCACCACAGGTAAGACTGTATGTACTTAAAACACACATATCACCAGGTTTAAATATTCTGACTGGAGTCACACTACTAAAGTAATGGTAAGGAGGTCCCCTGACTCTGACCTGCTTGTTATCCCCAAGCAAAAGTGCACCACACTTGGAGAACGCTTGTTTAGCTTCATGGCCCCGACTCTTTGGAACTCTCTCCCAGCTTTGGTATGTGATGCTCCCACCATCGCTCGCTTTAAATCAACTCTCAAGACCCACATGTTCTCTCTTGCTTTTCATGCTTTTTAAGCCTCTTATCTGCTATTAGCTGCTGTGTTGCTGCTACTATTTCATGTATTATGCTACTATCATGTATTATGCATTTTCCATTGTATTTAATGTATTATGCATTGTGTTATTTGTTTTATTTTTATTTTTTTTACTGTATAGCATGTATGATGCATTTCTCTGTATTTAAAGTATTTTGGATTTTCTTGTTGTTACTGCATTTTGTAAAGGACTTTGTGATGGTGGTCCACTATGAAAGGCGCTTATATAAAATAAAGATTGATTGATTGATTGATTGAGAAGTAGTGCTGCTACTTCCTGATTGAGGGCAGAGATCTGGAGAGGGTCACTCACGGATGTAATCATGATCCGTAGCTGGTGTGTACGGTGGCAAGCACCCAACTGTCTGACGTGCAAGTGCGCCAATACTGTAGCTGGTGTTGTGTGAAGGATTGGGTCTGAGCCCTGTGGGGGTGCTGAGACTGGGGCGGGTCCTGCTGCGGGGGCTGCCTGGGGTGGCATTGGAACTGCCTCCAGGAGTGCTCTTGCATAGGGATCCCACGTCCGGCGCCCTCCCGTCTTTGCGCCGAAGCACCAAGGCACCGAGGCTCTGAGGCACCTAGCACCGAGGGCGTAAGCACCACGGGTACTGGGCAGGCGCTTAGTATTAACTGCATTATTATTATTATTATTATTATTATTTATTTCTTAGCAGACGCCCTTATCCAGGGCGACTTACAATTGTTACAAGATATCACATTATACATTATTTCACATTATACATATATCACATTATTTTTACATACAATTACCCATTTATACAGTTGGGTTTTTACTGGAGCAATCTAGGTAAAGTACCTTGCTCAAGGGTACAACAGCAGTGTCCCCCACTGGGGATTGAACCCACAACCCTCCGGTCAAGAGTCCAGAGCCCTAACCACTACTCCACACTGCTGCCCTGATGCAGTCACACAACCCGGGATAGAGCGTTACATACGCCAAGGTGGATACACAGGCTCGAGTGGCTGCGGTTAGGCACAGGAGAGCAGTACAGAAAAGCACGGTGCTGCACCAAGGTGCATATAAGTGGGAGGGCTGGGACAATCAGGCCGAGTCGACTCAACAGGGGGATGCGGCAGAGCATATATATATATATATATATATTTTTATTATTATTATTTAGCCTTTGCCTAGGTAGCATTCTGAAGCTTGTAAAATGCACTGTTCATATATGACTCATTATGGCATAGTATGTACAGAACATAATTGAGATCTGAACAAGGATTCTCATTGTAGTATTAAACAGATTCAAATTAATTCACAAGCAGCAACTGGGGAATGAATCTGTAAGCAATGAAAAATCTGTGTACAAGGTCAGCAGGTAACATATGACCTGGTGATTTTTTTAATATTTTTTGAAATCTAGGATGTCAACACCTAAGTGCAAAATTAACCATGATTAATTTAGTGTCTAATACTGTACCTAAATGTTCTTCGAGTGATTCATTGCTGATGGTAAATAACCTCTTCTTTTCATTTGTTTTCATCGCAAGGTGAAATAAGGCAGCTATTATCACTTAGTAATGATTAATAGATATTACTTTTGATTGGCTGAGTTTAAGCAGTTAGCAGTGACCTCTTCTGTTTCTACATCTTTTGCAAAACAGAAAGATGAAAGAGCAAGCAGAACATTTGTCCTCTATTATGCAGTTTTGTTAAACAGAAAAAAACTGAATTCCTTGAAGCACAAAGTAATCCTCGAAAGGTTCAATTTTAAACAGGGATTTCAAACTGTTTTATGGTACTGTTGATAGAATTACATTGTCACATGACAACTCCTAATAATATGTCCAGCATCGATCAGGATTGGGATTTTAAACATTGATTAACTGGGCAAGTGGGATACCACTGTCTTTATTGGGGATTCCAGAGGAACGTTGCTTTAGCTCTTGCACTGACTGCACTCTCCATACAGAGACTCTGGTGGCCCAGGAATTGTCCACCACACTGGTTACACGCTTTTAGTCATTGCTTTCGTTTTACTTGTCTGGCAGTTTTCACAGATTGAGTAGTGATTCAGGTAAACTCTTAGACGAAAGAAGCTATCATATTGTTAGCAGACACCAGTCAATGTAGTGCGAGAGAGACAGACACAGTATACAAGGAGACATATCAAAGGTTTGATTGATTTGAACTACTTAACTAAAAAATTCAAGTGACAGCCCACATTATTCTTTTTATGATTAACTCCTATAGCAATGATGAATCTTTAATATGTCATATTAACTCCTATATCTTTTCACAGTAGTTAGTCATTAGGTAATCCTATACACCACTGGAAGATTAAAGGACTGAATCCAAAACAGTCTTTTTTCATACTTAGGGATTTATGTAAGTCAGATGTATACAATGTGATAACAATGAACCCAATCCAGTCCTAATCTTCTCCATTTCATTTTGCATGTTAACAGCTTGACACCGCATAAATACAAAACATCAACATTTGGACTGAGTTACCAGTAAACACTGGGGGAGTTTCTATGTGTGGTTATTTACACATGAAGTTGTGACGCACATGCACATTTGGGAGAACAGCTCGAAAGGATCAGGTTTGTGACCAAAAATAAATCCGAAATGTATAGGGCCATTTTTCATTTGGCTCGAGCACAATGTCTCGAGTAAAATTAGAACACACATGAAAACTCCCCCCATTGAAGTATTAGAAATAGATCTGAGGTATTACAGCCTTCTGTGTACATTAAAACCAGAAAGAAATGCTCCAAATACATTGTTAGCTCAAGGGACACAAGGACTTCTCTCACAGCCTGCTTGTCAGTTCTGTGAGTCAAACAGGCATGACACTACTGTAATGTAGCAGTACTGTAAGGTTACAATGCTTGGGATGAGACTAAACCCAGATATTCATTCGGATTTGTAACGAATGTTTTATCTAGAAAATATATATTTTGGGAACAAACTATGAGAACTGACAGATATAATATTGTAACGATTCCAGTGAGGGGGAAGGGGAATTTGCCATCCCAGACCGCTGTATAGTATCAACCAGGGTTTCCTGTCTGCGCTCTTAAGCAGAGACGAGCGAATAAAGTCTGCACTCATTGTAGGTTTCCATTATTTTCCAGTATGATTATGTGAAAGAGAGCACTGTACAGCAGGAATTGCATGCCCTGTACTGAATGTTTCAGCAGTTCATTCCGGGGGCAGTCGGAAGCCAGCCATTCAGGAAAGGGATGGCGTCACGGTACCAGGAGTCCCCGCCCTAGTACGGTAAGCAAAGTTTCATTCATGAATTGGAGGAGACGTGATTGAACTAGCTATCGGAGGGGGCGGGGCTGAGGGTACTTTAGGGGGACGTGACACCATAATCGGTTCCTTTGTTGTGGTTGATGGGAGGATACGAGGACTGTCTTGAAGGAGCGTTAAGTGTTTTGTTTGTTTTGCAACGGTGTGTGTTTTGTCTTTGTCAGACTGATTAGACGGATCTGGGAGCTGCAGCCTGAGGCCAGCGATTCACCCGGACTTCACCGCACCTGCACTTAACCGGCATCACTGTTTCCAGCACCGAACCTGCACCCGAGGACTCACTGTCCGGAGACGTGTCTGTGTTTGTGTTGCGTTTGTGTTTTAAGATTATTATTTCGGGACTGCAACCCCTTGTTTTGGGCGCTGGCAATACCCATTGCTGGGTAGAGCCAGCTTTATTATTTAATTGATGGTCAAGGAAATAAAAGGAACTTGAACGATGAACTTTGTGTTTTGTCCTTGTCTGGAGCACCTGCATCACCCATTCACCACGCATTTACAACCCACACGTTCACAGGGCCCCAATTCTGCTGGGGGCCCTACGCTATAGCGTAATTTGCGTATAGATTAATCCGGCCCTTTGGGATCAAACCGGTCTTGTATACTTTATGATACATTTTACCTGCAAATACACTGTAAGAACAAGAAAGTTTTTCTATCAGCTTTCTGTTTTATTACATCCAAAGGCTGGGAAACTGGCTGTGTGTTGCAGGTTTTGTAAGCAAAATGCATGAGTCAACTTTATTTTTAAATAAAGAACATTCCTCTTTGCCTAACACAAATGCCATAGGTTATGAGGAGAGAGACCAAAAAAAAAAAAAACATCCCACTGAAACGACATCATAACAGACCATAATTGAAATGGCAATACAGTAGTAGATGCCTTACCCATTAAATCACTGTCCTCAGGCAAATCACATATAACAGAACAGATGCAGATTGCAGTGTGGAATTTTATTCTAGTAATTCTAAGCATGAATAGATCTCAAGAGTATTGAGAACCTAGAATCATAAATCTTTTTCATTTTAACATTGAGCATTTGTCATGTGCAATGAATAAAATGTCAAACTTTTTCTATTTCTGAACCTGACTCAGTAGCACAAAAAAAAAAAAAACTTTCATCATTCTCATTTTCATTTCACTCCATGAATGAATTGGCTTTAAAGCGCTGAGTAAACATTCTTACCAGTGGTTCAGGTGCCGACACTAATCAACTGTGTATCAGGCTTATTTTGCAAACAGTGAAGCATAAAGGTATATTTCTTTAAACGGCAGGCTGCAAAAATGTATCTACCATTACCATATTTCCTCAGGTTACTGCCTGGCAAAAAAATCCACTTATTATCACCACGTCTCAAACGGATTCTATTAGGTGTCAATAGGCCAGTTTACATGTTGGTTTGTTTCACGTGAATGGACAACTTGGCAGTATTCCAGGAAATGCTCATGAAATCAACGCCCACTTACACATGTAAACAGGAGTTTCTCGTGAAAATGTTAATTAGCTCGTTCAAGTCCTTTCCTAAAGCTGCTATAAAAGTCACATGGGAATACGTAAGTTACCAGGCACTATCCATCAGCAAATCAAATCTTTAAAAACCATTAACGTCACACACGCTGAAACGTGGATTCTCTCTCGTGAAACTGTTCTCTGCTCATGTAAACAGTATTTTGGGGACTTTCACGGTTACAGCACGAGAATCTAAGTGGGCCATCAGCATGGCTAATTTAAATCTGACCCCCCTCTCCCTCTCCATTTGCATAGCGTCCGGGGAAAAGTAGGCGTTCCAAAGGAAATGAGAGGCTTTACATATAAACAGAAAAATGCACCATGTCCACGTTTATTATTATTATTATTATTATTATTATTATTATTATTATTAGTAGTAGTAGTAGTAGTAGTAGTATTAATAATAATAATAATAATAATAATAATAATAATAATAATATTTACATGTGTTGCATATGTACAGTATATTAAACTGTATATTGAAAACACATTTTATTAATGAATACCTAATATAACATATTTTGATTCCCATGTGTATATTTGTTATTAAATGTGTCTTCTCTTTTAAATACAGCTGGTAAACTAGAGTGTAACCATTACCTCCCCCCTACAACAGCTGGTGCACCAGATTGTAATTAACCTGTCCCCCTGCAACACTGCCCCAAGTGAACTCCATTTAATTATTGTACCAACCGTTACAAAAGTTTATCACAGTAAATTTGCACAATAATTTTGAGTTTTCTGATGCATTTCTCTTGGTTATACTATGCACATAATATGCTTTACCATACCTCTCTGGACTTTACCATGCAACTATGCTTTACCATTTTTTCACTGTTTTTTATTACACTTTGTTATGCTTTCACTATGGCGAACTTACAGTATATAAGGAAGCACCTTTACACCTACTAACCTGGGGGTCTAGCCAACAACACATCCTGAAATACATATTAGTAAAATGGATCAGAGATTTATTTTAACCTGATTAGTCAAAATGAGGTCTCTAATTTCTGGTAAAAGACAAATGTAATTTCTGTTCCAAATCAATCATGTAAATACAGTACTCATTTTTGTAATTTTCCCTTTTTCTGCTTTGTAAAACAAGCACATGTAGGCTACTAGATATTTGTAACCTTTTTATTTTTTATCTTAAATACTGAAACTTACACAAATACATGAAGCCTCACTTAAATACAAATAAAAAAAAAACATTTTTTTAAGCGGTAGATGAAAACAAACAGATAACAAACCATGGAAGTAGAAGATTTTTGTTCTACTATTAAGTTCCTGTTTAGGTTGATGGAAATGACCAATGACACAACATCATCCACTGCTGGTAATTTAAGAATTGATACAGCACATGAACCTGAGATTAACCGTCACAAAAACAAAAAAATCTACAAAAAGTGCAGAAGAACTCAATTTTAATATTGTAAAGGCCTCTGAATTACCTATTTCAACTGGGATAATGAAGCCTGAAGGCTACCAGACCACACATGGAATTCTGAGCAAGCCTTCGGCTCGGGTCATTTAGCTGCATGAGTCAGTTCTTACCAGGAGGTAAAGCCCTCTTCTTCGGGTTCTATTACTTAATTAATAAACTCAGTGCCATTACACTGTAAGAGACAGTTGTCAAAGGTTTTTACTACAGTAGTTTCTTTTTGTAATACTACACCATACACTACCTCCATCTGCCTTGTTAAAGTTTCTGAGGATCCGTAGCATCCAAAATGCAGAAAGTAGCACAGGAGAGGATCTCCTAACAGATCCGGCAACTCACATACTGTGACATAAGATCCAGGTTCCCCGCTAACTGGGATCTGAACCAATGAACTTGAGACGCAAGGGAGTGTTTTACCTACTGAGCTAAATTATATAGAACATAATGTCATGTGCGGTTACAAGTAATGAAACCTTTGCCTGAATGTCTAATTAACTTGTTATAAATCTATTGGTCATGCATGCAAACATAGTACATGCATAAGGAACTTATTTTAAAAAGTACACTGAATTTTCACAGGGACACATACACATTTTACACTGCAGCAATTAAAAGTAACTTTTATAACAACCTGATTGATAATCAGTTTCATGCTTAAATTCATGATTATCAGCTGCATGTTTACAATATTTATTCTTACACACTTAATATCTTATTATGTGTGTCCTGTATGATTCATTACTGTTGATTCTGTAAAAATCGTTATTTACCAGGCTTACAATTAGTCCAGCACATATTGTTCACTGTTTCTGAAAATATATATTAGCTGGATCAAATTGTCAGAGGCAACCCTTGAGGCTGGAAATAGTTATTTTAATTTGTAAGCCTGGTAAATAATCTTCTAAGCGTTTGGTTGTTAGTAGTTCATTGATCCCAGAATCTCATCAAGCAGCTTCTTGAAGGATCCCAGGGTGTCAGCTTCAACAATATTACAGAGGAGGTGGTTCCAGTCCCTCAAAATTCTCTGTGTAAAAAAGTGCCTGTTCTGAATGCCCCTTTATCTAATCTCCATGTGTGATCCCTGTTCCTTGTTTCTTTTTTCAGGTCGAAAAAGTCCCTTGGGTTGACATTGTCAATACCTTTTAGAATTTTGAATGCTTGAATCAGATCACCGCGTAGTCTTCTTTGTTCAAGAATGAATAGATTCAGCTCTTTAAGCCTGTCTGCATATGACATGCCTTTTAAACCCAGAATAATTCTGGTTGCTCTTCTTTGCACTCTTTCTAGAGCAGCAATATCCTTTATATAACAAGGTGACCAGAAGTGAACATATATTCTAGATGTGGTCTTAATAATGCATTGTAGAGTTTTAACATTACTCCCCTTGATTTAAATTCAACACTTTTCACTATATATCTGAGCATCTTGTTTGCCTTTTTTATAGCTTCCCCACATTGTCTAGATGAAAACATAACTCCAAGGTCTTTTTCATAGATTCCTTCTTCAATTTCAGTATCTCCCATATGATATTTAGAATGCACATTTTTATTGCCTGCATGCAGTACCTTACACTTTTCTCTATTAAATGTAATTTGCAATGTGTATGCCCAGTTCTGAATGCTGTCTAGATCATTTTGAATGACCTTTGCTGCTGCAACAGTGTTTGCCACTCCTCCTATTTTTGTGTTGTCTGCAAATTTAACAAGTTTGCTTACTATACCAGAATCTAAGTCATTAATCTAGATTAGGAAGAGCAGAGGACCTAATACTGATCCCTGTGGTATTCCACTGGTTACCTTGCTCCATTTTGAGGTTTTTCCTCTAATCAGTACTTTCTGTTTTCTACATGTTAACCACTCCCTAATCCATGTGTATGCATTTCCTTGAATGCCTACTGCATTCAGTTTGAGAATTAATCTTTTATGCAGGACTTTGTCAAAAACTTTCTGGAAATCCATTGTTGATGTTGCATCCTCATAAAAGTCAAGCAGGTTAGTTAGACACGATCTCCCTTTCCTAAAACCATACTGTCTGTTTCCCAGGATACTGTTACCATACAGGTAATTTTCCATTTTGGATCTTATTAAAGTTTCCATAAGTTTACATATAATAGAAGTCTTATTGGTCTGTAGTTACCTGGTTCGGTGTTGTCTCCCTTTTTCTGGATCGGTATTACCTTTGCAATTCTCCAGTCTGTCGGTACAACCCCTGTGTCAAGAGGCTGTTGCATGATCTTGGTTAGCGGTTTGTAAACAACTTCTTTCATTTCATGCGCTTCTTTCCTGTGATTAAGCAACTAGCTGCTTCCCTTATTGACCGACATGCTTTCAACCAGTAACATGCTTTGACCACAAGTCTCGCCAACCAATCTTATGCTGTTCCACTTTCTCCCTGCTTAGCCGGGGACACTGTCTTGACTCATTTCATCCTCTCCTCCTGCTTTTGCACTGCTGTAACTACCAGCTTCCTCCTTTCAGATGGTGTTTTGTGCCACCGGGAGAGCCGAACTCAGACCAAGGCCACAGTATATTTTTTAGCATTAAGAGATGTGATAAATAGTAGCTCCATTAAATTTAAAACAACTTTTTGCCTGTCATTTGCCTGCCAGGCTTATGTCCATTGTAAACTGGAAGGCCACATTCATTTTCCAGGATTTAGCTGTAGGTGTGGGACACAGGCTTTAATGTTCCTGATATGTGTCAACAGGGCTTTGCAGTACAGTAACATTCTTTTAATATTGTAAAAAAATATCTATTTTATCTTTAAAAACCACATGGGACACTACTCCTTTACTCCTCTGTTCAACATCAGTTTTACTGACACAATCCTGAGAAGCATATACAAATGTAATGATGTAGAAACAGAAAAGAAAATGCTAGGTACATAAAACCTGCATGCGTGTTGACACTTGATACTATTAATACCACCTGGCCTCATTCAAATTGTGACTGGAGGTGCAGATGTATAATTAGATTGGTTGCAGATTGAGCCAAGATATGATCAGCTCCCAAAGGAGCAAAACAAACAAGATAAGAAACTGTAATTATCTGATGAACAATGAGTGTATTGTATACTGTATAGTCAGCAATGATAGCTGTATGTTTAATAAACCTGTAGCACAGGGCACAATCTTTATAGTTGTCTGCATTTGCAGTTGTGCTAAATATAGAAATACTAAAAAATAAATTAAAACAATTCAACAAAGAACATTTCGACTAGAAGTCTTGCTAAATGTCTTGAAAACATTGAAAAGATATGTGGTCGAAATGTTTGAAGATACTGAAAAAGACTTCCAATTGAAACCGTTGTCATTGTGTTTACTAATTTTCTTTTACGTAGAAGCAAATAGTTACCTAGACATTTCACACAGGCCAAGTCCATCATTTTAGGCCCCAAGCTACCAAAATGTTACGAAATGAGGGAACTATTCTGAATTAGTAAATATATTACATTCTTTATTTGTTTACCATCTATTAAAGAAAGTGCTTCTTGTATTACATTTTAATGTTAAACTACTATAGCTAGGAAATTTATTTTTTATTAAAGTTTGTTTTTTAAAATGCTTTTATTGAAGTAGTAACTATTATATTGCAGATTTTTTTACAATTCTTTGCACTTGTAAACTGTGATTGTGTGTTATTGAACAGGACCCCCTTGCAAATGAGATATGCAAACTGTTTGGCCACTTTATTAGGACCTGTACTTACTATCGGGTTGGGCTACCATTTGCCCTTATCACAGCCTTGACACTTAGTGGCATAGACTCTGCAAAGTGCTGGAAATCCATTCCGTAATAAATATTTCACTCAGCCGGTGGAGGATTGTGATGACAAATGTGTTGTTCAAGTTCATCCCGCACATACTCAATTGGACTGAGTTCCTAGCATTGTGGTGGCCGTGGAACATGCCTAAAGACTCTGTCATGCTCTCAAACTATGAATGCACAGTTCTGCCATGGTGGATGAGTGAAAGTAGCCATCACCACCAGGGTACAAGTGCAGCATTGCTGGGTGGGCTTAATCGGCAGCTGTAGGGATCACATGTCGCATCACAGAACCAACCTAATTTACATCTCTAATTCAGGGTGATAGAAAATCCAATCTGTTAGCATGTCCTAATAAAGTCACCAGGTGGTGTGGATCTTGGTTAAACAACCCAGAATGTAACTCAGTAGGATTACTAGTGCTGTATTGGTACTATATCTACATACATTTTTAAAAAGCACAATCACTACTAATGTTTATATTGACATTATTTAAAATATAGGTTGGTAGATGTATGTATTTTAAAACTATTTAATGTCACCATGTATTACTGTTTATTAATAATCCCATTCACACAAGCATTGTATGAGGTGGGGTTGGATGAAGCGCTGAAAGAGTTTCAAATTCGTGCTATTTTATCTGTTTAAATGTTGGTCCATTTTTTTCATCAATCTTAAAATAAAGTGTCACAGTCTTTGTTACTGCATTACATGAGCAAAATGAGCAACATTTGTTAACTGCAAAGGCATAGGGCCATAGTCTTTTTAATTGTTGTTTTTTTTAACTTGAAACATCACATTGAAGTATTTATGACTTTGTCTTGTAAACTATTCTACACACCTGGTGAAAAGTGCTTCCTTCTGTTCTTATCATAAATTTACACAGCTTCAGTGTGAGCTACAATTCTCCTTTTTGTGCATCTGAAGTAATAACTGAAGAATTGTTTTATTTGTCCTTAAAACTCATTAAATGTATTCTAGTTTTATCCTTCACAGTTTATTCTCCAAATAGTATTGTGGGCTGTATGGAAGGTATTCCAAACCCATCACCATGAGTTACTGCCTGGTCATATTTCAAGTGTGTATACTGTAGTACTGTATCTGGAATGATTCATATTTTATTATAGTATGTTCTGAATCAAGTCATACATCTGGGTCTTCAGGAAAAAGGTCACAAAATCCAATTTTAATTAAACCAATTCTTGTTTCACCACCCCCAGTCTGCAATAATGTTAGCATGCTGTCGGAATACAAAAATAAACCTGCTTTTGGTGTTTTGAAAACTTTTGTATCTGTTTGAACCTGGTGTGATGTAGATGTCAAAAATACCCCATTATCTTTCACATGTTTATTTGGCACCTGTATATTTTATTACTATAATTGTGTGTGTGTGTGTGTGTGTGTGTGTGTGTGTGTGTGTGTGTGTGTGTGTGTGTGTGTGTGTGTGCGTGTGTGTGTCTTGATTTTAGACCAGTCACTGTTTCCTTTATCATTATCCCCGATTGTGCTTTTATTAAAACTCTTTAACCTTATTGGATGAACCAAGTTATGTATTGCAGAGAAATATTTTGACTAATCCTAATCAATTTTGACAACCTGTCAATCGTAAATCTGTAGTGACTATTTGCTGCGATTGTGTGAAATGTATATTTATAGTCGGCCCTGAAAAATGTGTTGCTGCTACTTTTAAACGTGTCGTGCAATAAATAAACTTAGATTATTATTTTTTTTATCTATCAACTGATTTTTTTTGGCGACCCTGTTCCCTGTATGTTAGATTTGCTATCTGAATAAAAATAACCTGATAATTACTACCTGGTTGGTTCCAGACAGGAAACAAGGCCCTGAAGGGATGGGCACAATTTCACTATCCAGGTGAAATGACCCAGGAAGTGCAAGACACATTTTCTTTAACCTAGTGTATTCACCTAGAATTTTAGGAGACATAATTGAATATATATATATATATATATGAACATAATGTATGTTAAATAATAGTAGTACAGTATTCCATGTTAGATTTTGAAATGTCACATTTTTCCATTTTTGTCAGTTTTTCAATAAGTATATGGAGAACTATAAAGCTGTATGCAATTCAGTATGTTAACGTAATATTATTCAGAAGGTTTTATTCGACTTAGTGTAGCAAAATTAGTTAATTCTAGGGTGATGCAAAACTTTTGGCCGTAGCTGGAGTACCAGGTACATGTACAGTATCATGTTTTAAAATGAAAATCCATGGTTGCTAAAACACATTTGAGACCTACTTATATATAGTGAACTGATGTGCATGTCTGAGAAAATGTATGGAACATTTTTGTTAGCTGCAATCTCTAAGTTACATTCACACATTTGTGTATATTCTAGTCAATAAGGAATATCTACAATTCAACAGACTGACAAATAGAATAATCAAAAACACATCAAAGAATTAACAAATTCAGAGATGTACATGTATTACATTTTGGTACAACTTAGACACAATACTGTCCATACATATCGTCTTTTTACTAATGCTCTGAAGTAGAGTAAATACCCATGTTTTCCTGTAGAACAGAACTGAAAAAAAGCAAAAAAACTAACAGGACACCACATGCGCACATATTAATTTCATATGTGCATGATCCCTGTAAGCATTACATAATGTGTCACTTATAACATTGAATGATGTCCAATTGTGAACATGAACAGAACATAAAAATATACTGACATACTAATATGAGAAAAAAACTGTCACCAAATTTTTAATTCTATGGAAAATATACTTGTTCCCTGTAAGTATTACTGGATAAGTTTATAAATAAACTAGGAACTGGTTCATCTCCAGATACAGTGTACATTCACTCCAGTTTTTACAGTCCAGCATGTGGTATTTTGGCAGGAGTTCCATTACAAACACTACTATGAGGTGCTGTCCTATGAAAAAGCCTGCCTTGGTGCTGTCTTCTTTGCCATTGAACATAGGTGCTTTCTTTCCAGGCTTTTTTTAACATAACAACCAGATGGGGTGGTGGACTTCTTGGCTATATTCAGAGAATATGTCACTGTTTCCTTCTCTACCTCACTAGTAGTATTCTTCTGTGGTATTGTTTTAGTTTTTGTTGTCTTGGTTGTAGATGCTTTAGAGGTGACCTCTGATCTTGGTTTTCTGGTACTGCTTGTTGATGTGCTCACTGCCTTCATTGATTTTTTGCTGTCTTTTGTTCTTTCAATTTTCTCATAGCTTCTTCAAGTTTCCTCTCTTTTTTCCATGGCCTTTTGTTTCAGGTTTGTGGGTTTTTTTTGTGTATTTTTTATTTTTTATTTTACATTATCGCACCTGCTAAAGCCAGTTGTTGTTTACATATAGCTAGTAAATGTGTAAAGGATTGACATCAACGCAGACTCTGGTCCATTCTATGGTAGAGTACTGCACACCTGTTTGGTGCAACAGCTCTCACAGTGGGCTTGTTGATACCCAAATCAACATTGCGCTGCGTGTGGTAAGCGGCTCCCTAAAATCTACACCACTGCCGTGGCTGCCAGTGCTCGCGAACATCCCGCCATCAAACATCCTGCAACACATAGGGAGTATAAGAAGATCTTGGAAAATATCCCTTTGAACACCAACATCAGATCCCTGCTACCCTCCCGTCTAAAGTCGAGACGGCCATTCAGGACACATGCCTCGACTCTTCTGTCAGCCAAAACAGACCCCGCCACCCAATGGCTCGAGATGTGTGATAACAGTGTTGTCCCAATCAAGAACCTTATCGAAGATCCTATGAAGGAACAGTCTGGCTTCTCCTTGCTCCGACAACAGTGGACCACTCTCAACCGCGTCCGAACAATGCATGGGAAGTGTGGATATTTCTTCCATAAATGGAAGACCAAGGACTCACCAAGCTGTGAATGCAGTGAGGTGCAAACCATGAGGCATATCACTGATGATTGCCCAATACACGCGCATTCTGGTGAACAAGTGGACTCCACGCAGCTACCCCGGCTTACAAAACTAAACGTACAACTGTAGCCCATTGCTTTTCAAATGCCATACGAACGCAGAAGATTATCCCTTGTGCCGGGGATATAGTGGAGGCGGTCACAGATACGCATTTCACACTTCACACATTTTTCCATATATCTGGATAACCACTAAGTCAATTGTCATAACACTTTGTATTAACATAATTTACCATAAATTATTTAGAATAACAGATTCTGAGGACATACAGGGATGTCTGGCTGTCCATTCATCTGTCCATCTGTATGTCACGCAGATTTTTGCATATTACTGGAGAGCAACTTTTTATGCACCAGATTGTCCAGTTGGATAGCTATTGCATTTTTTTTCATTGCCTTTAAAAAAATAAAACCGAAGTAAATTACAGACTGGATTAAAATGCTTTGAGAATACAGTAGATGCCTATTTTATAGCTGTCATTATATTTGTTGTGCTGTGTTTTGCATCAGACTGTTGTACTGTAGCTTGGCAATACAATAGTTAAAGTATCTTCCTGTGAGTATTTTTTTTATCTGTCCAAAGCAATACAAATCCACTTTACAATATAATATGAAATGTAGTCTGCCTGTCCGATTGTACACAAATGCCATTGTGTATCCATTAGATATCTTTAAGCTGTTTTTAAGCTCTCCACTGACAGGAGTTCAGTGTTATTTAAATTATGGACACATCACGAAATGTGTTGTTCTTTAAAAAATTACATAGTATTATAATGACTAAGTATTGTGCCAGGATATCTAATGGATTTCTAATAAACTTCATATTTTTTTGCCAAACAAAACTGCAGGGATTTTCAAGTACAGCGCAATATAAAAATGTATTAAAACAGTTTTTAAAAAAGGAACACAATTCTTTTTAACAAAATAAATGTTTTTCTTTCTTTTAGGAAAATAGTTGTCTACATTATATAGATCTCATTTTGAACTATCTTGCATTCATCCAAATCCTAAAACAGAATGACCAGGTGAATCCCATTGTTACGGTGCCTTGCTAAGCAGCTGCACTGTTTGATCTAAGAAAAGTAATTCACTGAATTCAGCAGCTTTATTTGGTTTAAAACATGTTTTTCATACATTGTACTGAACATAATAAATAGTGGTAACTACAGTACTCTTTGAACATTTATGGTGTATCCTAGATACAAAATAATATGGTCATGTTTAATTGAAATAGTTATACCAGACCATATGTAGGTATTATTTTTTAGGGGTGGGCACCAATGTCGATATTTTGATATGATATCGATATCGTTCTATCACTCTATCATATAATAATAGACGTTTGCCCTTAAGTCAACACCGCACGACCAGCGTGACAGTAAACATAGACACAATGAAGCGTTCTTACCTTTGTAAACAGGTAAGTTAATCATCAGCAGATGTGTCAGCCGCACGAAGAGCACAGCGTGTGGTTTTCACTAACTCTACTGTGCAGAATAAATTAATTTTTTTCTAGGAAATTGGGACTGTCCCAACCATATAGGGACTGTTGGCATGTATACATTAAGCACTATTGGGATTATTTTGAGATATGCGCATGCGTCAGTGGTTCATTGCATTTTTTCCATGTGATTACCTACACTATTAGTAATGTATTTTTAAAATGCAAACTTTTGG
Organism: Acipenser ruthenus; assembly: GCF_902713425.1. NCBI lineage: Eukaryota > Metazoa > Chordata > Actinopteri > Acipenseriformes > Acipenseridae > Acipenser > Acipenser ruthenus. The sequence goes on from NC_081201.1 coordinate 24,307,323, forward strand.
TATTATAAATGAGATGTACTTTTAAAACATCTAAACACATCTCAAAATAATGCAATATTCAGCATGACACCATACTTAATACTTTTAGATGTGTCCTGCATTAGAGAAGATTCAATTACTTTCCGATTGGCTAGTTTGCGCAGTGAAGTACACTATATAAATGTTTCAGTTTTGAGTTAGCTGATGATGGCATGGAATAGTAAAACAATATAGCAAGACCTTGTTTTTCTCCATGGATATTAAGATACTAAGTTAAAGTAAGTTATTGCTTTTCTTGTGTAAATATCTGTTAACGTCTATATGTATATGTTTCATACTGCAATAGTTTTCTGTGTTTGGGAAGACTTCGATATTATCGATATCGAAATACGTGCATGATATCGATATACAATTTTCAAATCGTTGCCCACCCCTATTATTTTTACAGTTTACTCATTATATAGTTTAGATTTGTATGCGTACATATTTATTTTGCTGGTCTCAGACTGCCTCCTTATAGAAAACAAAGAAAATAGATGATGTACACGTACATTTGATGTATGTTTTTCATGACTATGGGATTAGACTATCAATATACCATAGGAATAGACCCGGTCTCTCATAACATAAAAAACAATGATTTATGTTTTGATAGATTACTTTTTCATAGCTTGGTATTTTGGTAAGCATTTGCACCCAATAATTTTTATATGCAGGGTTCTGATCTTTCCATTGCCAGTAGATAGGCAAGGGATATCCTTCTTTTATTATTTGCTGTATTTATTCATGATATTTCATATGTCTTGCAGTAGCACATACCAAAACCACAGACGCATGTTTCACAATGATGGAGAGTGAAATGTCTTTGTTTGCAATCCCAGTCTAATTAATGACCCAGGACTGCCAGAAGTTATATATAAGTGAAATAAATCAGTACCCTCTTGACAGTTGTCCAAATCTGATCACAGGTCACGGTTGGGAGCTTCTGCTTGATAAAGAATATCAGGAGAGGTTCTTGAGGCCAGTACTGCATTGGATGTTAGGTTCAGAATGTCTATCCTAACACATTAAACATCTCCTGTTTTTTGGCTCACTCAACTCGTGCATTGATTTGACATGTTGGATTAAAGCTTGAATAGTTGCAGAACACACATAAGCATACTTTTGAAATGGGCAGTCCAATGGCTCTTTGACTAGGAAGCAGCATCAGCACTATGAGCAGTTGCAGATACAATATATTCAGTCAGACTAGTCAGAGTTTAAATAATTGTGAGAGACAAATAATGATTTCCTCAGCCTTTGAATGCAAGACAAACTGAAAAGGCACATCCCTTTTATAAAGTCCTGATAATAATGGCTAGGCTTACAGCCAGCACATACTGTAGTCTGAGGTCTGGGGGGCAGTTTTTGTTGCTATTCTTTTCTTCCACTTGAAACACTAAGTAGACAAAGAGCACTCACAGACTTCTTTAACAAGCAGATAATTCATGACTAGAAAGTCAAAAAATGAACATTAATAATTTCTGGTTTTAGTTAACTTAGAAGATTAGCATTTACGTCTACAAGACAGGCTTGATCAATGGGGTGTCTAAAGCAGATTACTCTGTAGCAACGAAGCTGAAGACCCTAACCCTCTGCACTTTAGACATGATGCCTTTTGATGTAGTTGGTTAGTAGCCATGCAATGACAGCTTTTGACAGCCTGTGAATCAGCCTGCAATTAAGGCTTCAGACAGCTCTTCAAAGTTTTCTATTATAGTTCTGCAACTCTAAATGCTGTTGATGAGGCCGTGTTGTTGCAGTTTCTAAGACGGTGAGAGAAGGTTTCAATCTGGAATGTTGCTAGCATGATGTTGTGGGGTACAAAGACCACACAGTAACATGTTATGGGGTTGTTCATTTACAATTGCTCAGTTGCTTTCAATGTGAAGTACTGGTGTGCCACACCTTCTCAAGATGGCCAGTTTTTATTGCCACTACGCTATGCAGTACATTCCCCCACCTGTGATTTACATTGGTGCTACCTGCTGCACATAGGAACTTACAGGCATAATTCCATCAGACACTAGAGATCGCATGACCGGGACCATCTTTCGTTGGCAAAACCTTCCTGCCTTGAAACATGTTCTGCTTGGTATGCTTAATGTGCGGATCTAAATGCTGAAACATAACAGAGACCCAAAGGTACTTCAAACTTTCTACAGTATTACCAGGGGCTTGCATAAAAACAACTGGGCAGTTCTCATAAGAGGACCGTCAGAAATATTTTGGTCATGAATATAATAATATAACAACATAGAATAAGCATTAAACATAGAATCTAGAAGTACTTGCATAGTTGGGATCGACAAGCCATGTGTCATTCTGAACATTTTTTTTTTTTAGGGTTACCTTGCCACTGCTAAAATTAATCAATAAAATAAATAAAAAGAATATCTTTGCAATACCGTACATAAACCAAACACTTTACAGACGCAAGTAAAATATTTGTTGAACGGTAGCAAAGGATGTGATAAGAATGAGCATATGATTGACAAAAAAAAAATGTAACAGCTAGTTTTGTGATTTATTTCAAGCTATCTTGCCCAGCTCTGTAAAATACCTTCCTTGCCATTCGCTATGTTGTCGTTGCTAGGTGATTATGGAATATGCTTGCTCATTTGAAAAAGATTTTTGATAGGAAAATAATTTTTCAAATAAAATGCAAGTCAACATATCTATGTTCTCTGACTTTGCCATAAGAGTTGTAGTCTACATGTGGATCTGTGGACCACTTAATTGAATCGCTGAGTATTATCAATAAATTACAACATACATTTAACAGTCCTGGTTAATATGATGTAAAGGACCATGTTGGAAATCTGCACATCAGTGCAGTGCACAGCTTTTATATCTTATGCGCAGAACATCCCTGTCTAGTGTTGGGTGAGACAGAGCAGTGGAGCAATGGAAAGACAAGGGTTGGACGTGATCTGCACACCATACGGTTCCAAGAGTAACGTTTTGCCATTCAAATAAAGGGCAGGATTGTCATTTTAAACATTTGTTTTTCTTTTGGCAGAATGCATGTGAATAACTGAACAGAAGTATTTACATTTACTTCTGTGGTGCAGTGGTTAGGGCTCTGGACTCTTGACCAGAGGGTTGTGGGTTCAATCCCTGGTGGGGGACACTGCTGCTGTACCCTTGAGCAAGGTACTTTACCTAGATTGCTCCAGTAAAAACCCAACTGTATAAATGGGTAACTGTATGTAAAAATAATGTGATATCTTGTAACAATTGTAAGTCGTCCTGGATAAGGGTGTCTGCTAATACATATATAAAATAAAAAAGTGTCACAGTTCCTATTCCCAGAAGTGAAGAAATCTGAACTTTTATTTTTAACGCATCTGTGATTGTGTGGGTGGTAGTAATGAAAATGTAAAAAATCACCAGTAGTTTTTAATACATCCCTTTATTAGGGATAGCATGTAATGTAAAAGGGCTGCCATTTTGCTAAACTAATGCATTACAATTTAAAGTCTCACAAACCAAGAAGTTTAACTACTGCAGAAAATCATTTAGTAGCTATTAATTTACAAACAACCTGTGGTGTGTTATATTTGGTTTGGTGCATTTTTTTCATGTTCAGCAATTAGGTATAGTTCTATGACTCTGAACACAATTTATTGTTTGCATATCAAGCACCTCAAACAACATCCTAAGGTGATTTCTTCTGTTTGTGTGCTAATAATCAAAGGTTAAAACAACCTTGTTATAATGATTTAATAAGTCAGCCTGTGACATATGAAAAAGCAGTAATATGAGTCAAAAGGTTTTAGCTCTATCCCCAAGGTTTGACTCTAGATACTGCTGAATCTTTCTGATAAAAATACATTTGATGTTTTAATAGTGTGCAATATTATTTTAGATGTATGTGATTTATACAGTAAGAACGGTCACCAGTTAAGGGAAAAGCACCATAATAAAATACAGACCAGAGGCAAAAGGGTGACTTGGCCGATACCACATGCCTGATATATCAAGATATATTGCGTTCTTTGCCCTCTGCTTGAGATAATGTATTCAGTGTATTTATCAAAACTTTCTCACTGTCACACCAAAACTGTAAGAGTACAGAACCATTAATTTCTACTTTTTATAGTGTTGGGTGTATGTCTTTTGCCTGCGTTTATAAAAGTATCCCAGAGTAAAAGTATAACAAAGTGTAATAAAGCATAGAGAAAGCATGGTAAAGCATACATACACATTGTAAAACCCAGAAAGGTATGGTAAAGCATATTAAAAAACATGTGATAAATGCATAGTATAACCATGGGAAAAGCATGTGAGACCTACAAAATGACCATGCAAATTGACCCTGGTAAACTTTTATAAGAGTCTACCGGCAGCGCTTCTTGCTGAGGTCTGGAGTGGAGGGTTACGGGTCTGTGCTGGGCAATGTCGTTATTATTATTACTATTATTTATTTCTTAGCAGACGCCCTTATCCAGGGTGACTTAAAATTGTTGCAAGATATCACATTATTTTTACATACAGTTACATTATTTTTTACACATTATTTTTACATACAATTACCCATTTATACAGTAAGGTTTTTACTGGAGCAATCTAGGTAAAGTACCTTGCTCAAGGGTACAGCAACCCTCTGGTCAAGAGTCCAGAGCCCTAACCACTACTCCAAACTGCTGCCCTTACTACTCCACACTGCTGCCCTGTTAGCACCAACAAAGAAAAACACCTGGTAAAGTTAAAAAACAAGAAAAAAAGCAAGTTAAAAATACCTAAACGCCATTGAATGAAACTCTTCACTGGGTTTTGCTTCAATGGGTGTTTTTCTACTTTGAGAAATGGTTCTGAATTTCCCCCTGTGTGTCCCAATACTTGTTGTAGTGTTAATTAAAGGGTCGGGTGCAAAGCTGGAGAAGTGCAGTAGACCTTTTACTTTGTATTTTGTTTTGTGTTAAAATAACAAATTGAAGTGCATAGTAGGTAAGATTATGATTTTAATATGCATTTTAATCTGGCCTGAATTAAACCAATCAAGAGATAGGCTGCCACCAACATTTTTATTTAATCCAGACACCCCCTGTGTTTTTTTTCAACAAATAGTAAATTTGGGGGCTCCCGAGTGGCGCATCCGGTAAAGGCACGCCGCGTGGAGTGCAGGATGTGCCCTATAGCCTGGACGTCGCCGGTTTGAGTCCAGGCTATTCCATTGCCTACCGTGGACGGGAGCTTCCAGGAGGCAGTGCACAATGGGCTGGGCGCTTGCGGCCTTGCCTGTAAGCTGCCCGGAGCTGCATTGTCCTCCGATGCTGTAGCTCTGAGGTGGCTGCATGGTGAGCCTGCAGTGTGTAAAGAAGTGGGCGGCTGATGGCACACGCTTCGGACGACAGCGTGTGTTCATCTTCGCCTCTCCCGAGTCAGCGCAGGGGTGGTAGCGGTGAGCTGAGCCTAAAAATACTGTAATTGGACATTCTAAATTTGATTGTGTGTGTTACAGTTAGGGATGAAGTCAACAATGTGTGTGTGGAGGGGTGTGGGGGTTGCTGGTTTTGTTCTTTTCAGTGGACACGCATATCATTTTTTCACTTATGTTGAACTACAGTACGAGCAAGACTCGTACTGCACAGGGAGTTTCTGTTTATTTGGATTTCCACTAAAAACTCCTGATGTGTGATGTTTGTATGCTAATTACACTGTGTGTTTTTTTTTATGATCTGTATTTGTCGGGGAACTGATAAGTCAAATGAGAGTTCAGGAGAACTTAGTTGGGTATTCTGTTTAGTGAAGAATTTTTAAATTTAAGCTAACCTATTTAATCTGTATCTTCTATAATCAAGTTTGTCCTATTAATCATCAACTCATCTAAATTTGAGGTGTCATTTATCATGTTTTATTAAATAAAAAATGAAATCACATAAACAATGCAGATACTGGTTTATGAATGGACAAACAGGTCTGTACAATAGATGACATCTAGATTAACCACAGACAGAAAAACAATCAAACAAAGAGGGATAGTCAAATAGGCAGATTGACAGACAAAAAAAGTATGTAATAAGCATTCAGTATCTTTAGAGAGAATATTAGAAGTAGATTAACCTTTAGCAGAACACAGCACATTCAGCCATGGCAACACAATGGGTTTTGTAGTAAGGACAGCTATGTTGCTAGGCAGCTCCAGGACATCAGCAATCAGAGGGTATCAGCAATAGCAAAATGAAGGGGAAATGGTTGCCAAGAGACGCAGCTGTAGCCCGATAGTGATGGTCAGAGGGAAAAGACTAGAGAGGCTTGTCAAGTCTGAAATATTAATAATGGATTATTATCCCTAGACACCTTCCATTACCTTGCGTAGACCATGTCAAATCGAGTCAAGATTGTCATCAGGGCAAACCCATTTTAGTGGCCAGGCAGTGCATTTTTACAGTAACAGTGCGCCTGATATGGTAGCACATCCTAATACCTTCAACCTACAACGTGTAAACCTAATGTGGATTTCTTTCACTGTATATTTTTGGTATTGTACTGTATATATCAGTAGACAAGTCTCTACATCTCCCCTGTGAGATCAATATAGAGTTAAAGGGAGATAATGGAATTAAAATGTTTATGATCAATAAAATAGATCCCATTGTCTAGCAATGATATGGAACCATGGTGCTGCAATGGCAGTGTGTTTTTGGCTCAAGCCATATCAAAATACAAAGTTCCCATGGTACCATTCTACCAATGGCTTTTAACGTTGAAGCTGTCCTTGTGCTTCCATTGCCAATTCGCATTGACTTGACTGACATTTCAAGACACAAGTGAAAAATCTTAATGCTCCAAAGCTATTTTAATAACCCCAGGGTTACCGTGCTTCAATTAGGGATTAAACTTCCAAACTATGGCAAACACTTGTTCATCCCTTACAGTTTTACCAGTATGGCATGTCAGTAATTGCGTTAAAGATAATAAATGAGGGAATGTTAATTAAAAAAAAAAAATCATTGGTATAATAATCCTGATCATTAGGCACCCAAATGTAGAGGCATGGTACTAGGGAGAAGGAACTCATTAATCACTGTGTCTACTTGGCTTTGAGTAATTACCAAAGTGCAAAAAAGTTTCAAGGGTATTTTTTATAAGAACAGATTTTTACGTTAGAGGTGTTGCATAGGTCATGGAGCAGTCTTTCTATGGGAGGAGACTGTCTGCCTACAACTGATTAAATCCTGTGCCTATCCTCATTTATCAAGTGGCAGCCCTTATTAATTATATGACACCTTGAGAAATACAGTAGAGGACAGGTTAGCAAATATTTTACCTTTCTATTAAACTGATGACAGGGAATGCATAACTTTATAAATTTCGCCCCTCCACAACCCCCATATGATGTATTTTTTCTATAGTTAATCCATATAGTTATTCGATTAAGAATTAATAGTTTTCCAATAGGCTGTAATTGTGTTAAGTAAGTATTTATGATTTTAAAGTAAATGTAGCAAAACAAAACAATGCCAAAAACACTTCCAGTAGCTACTTACTGTTGGTCTCAAAGTAAAGTTTTGAAAGAGCACGTGTTACAGCAAATATGATATCTGGTACAACTTCGAGATCTTATTCTCAAGATATCTGTGTCATTTCATTGCCTGGCTACGGCTGCCAATGGCAACAAAACAGGGCGATTCTCCTCCTTTTAATTTCTCTCAAGCAGCTGAGTGCGGCTATCTGGTCAGGTTTTGCATCCAGTGTTGCCAGAAATTTAAATACGTTTGTAGCCCAAAGTCAACCAAATACCAATATTATGTTGCCTAAACTAGCTCTAAAAGTAACCCAATAAACATGGTATTTTCCAGTTTCTTGCTACATTTTTATCTTCAGGCATTAGAATGATCAGAACTCAGCAGTGCACAGACACGCACACTGTGTAGCTATGGGTAGCAGAGTGTTTAGTGTATTTGGAACTGCGTAAGCAAAGGTCTTCAAAGGGGAAAAAAAAAACGTTTTGTAACCAGGGTTAAGCGACTAGTAAAGCTATTTACCTTAACAAATACATTTGTTTTCCCTATTGTAATTTATACAATACATCAATAAACCTTTGCATTTAAAACGTAAAGAAAATCTAACCTACCTGAATTCTGATTACAGGTCTGTGTGAGGAGGATATATATCCAAGAATGAATGTACAAAATTTTTAAAGAAAAGGTCCTTTATGAACTGAAACGCATAAGTCTTTAAACTTCCATTAACCTATTTACACCTTGAAATGGTTTGCATTAGCCATGTTATACATGCTTCTGTCAAACTTTGCCAGCAGCTCCTGAGGAGGCCTGCTGTAAATGAGGCTGAAGTTAGATTGTTTCTTTGCAGTCCAGGTCAAACATGGAGTATGTGTCTGACAGCAGTTTTAGTCCTATTCTATTTCAACTGTCATTTTTAAGAAATGACATCCGAGAGAACACTATCTACGTTTAATTCGCCATCAGACTTCCACTCTCTCCTATATATTTTGTATCCGTACTGTATATATCTTCTGTTACCAGGCGCGCGAAACATATGTTACCCATAATGCAATGTACGTCATAGCCACAGAAATTGATGCTTGTTATTGTTACAATGTTTAGCAACAGTGATGTAAACACTAAGGGTTGTGTATCAATAGCTTAGTATGTTGCTTTAAAATATCATTAAGATGCTAAATATATCCAAATGTAATACCTGCCCAAAACTAGCCCAAAAATTTGGCACCCACCCAAAGCCATTTTTTCACACACACACAAAAAAAAATAGAAGCCCAATTAGGAGTGCACCCGCCCAATATGGCAACCCTGTTTGCATCTCATACTCAATGTAGCCAAACTGGCTATAGAGGAAGTGTGTCATCACGTAGCCAGAAGGTGCGTGTAGAGAAGAAACTGACAGGGAAATTGCTGCCGTTGTGGCTGGTTTGCTTTCATATAGGTAGAGCATGCATATGACGTTTTCTTTATTGTTTTTCTTTAAGCTTTACTGTATTCACTGAAAGCATAGAAATTTGTTAAATTGAACAATGTTCATCCTGCTTCAGCACACAAGACAAAAGTCTGAAGCCGCATTGCTTTTTTATGATCCCACAATCCCCCAAGTGACCAGCAATAATTTCCAAGGTTGGCCAGGTTTGGAAAAAAGCACTGAAACGCTCATTTAATTTCGGGCAGCCGAAGCCTGTAGCAATAGGCAGTGGAAACGATGCAGAACAGAAAGCATGGCTTAAAAACAGAGATTTGTTAAACCAAGTGTAGTCCCAGATATCATATTTTAAAATAAAAATACAAGTTTACTTTTTTTTCTAAACTGGAACTTGAGACATAAATCATGAATTTAAGTGCACAGCAGGTAAGATTTATGGAATTCACTGCAGTCTCTTTCAGGTGGTGTAGCGCAATGTTATTGTTCATATTCTTCCTCAAAGAAATGATCTGACATTTGTATTTCTTTAATCTCAAATATTGGTTACATTGGACACAAATGTAGTCCTCCCCATCCCTCACTGTGTGTTCTGTTCTTACTGTACCAAATGATCTTCAATGGCAATGCAGTGGCACAGCAAAGACATGCAATGGTTTTGAACTAAGAGGCAATGGTAATATGGCAGCAACAATGAAATGAGCTATTGGTAGATACAGGTGGTTACAGGACAGTTTCATATTTTGACAAACCAATGGCATCTCAACTGTATGAATGAACAAAAACACACTGCCAATCCATTTCAGTACCGTGACTAGAAAGTATGCATTGGCTCTATTGTGTAACTAGTGTATCATGCATAAAATATGGTATAACTCTTACTTTAAGGATAATAAGCAATGGAAGACAGTATGCATATCAGTGACATTTTTTTCAAGACATTTGCACCATTAACATACTCAATATGATGCATGTCATGTTAAAGAGTTATGATGGCTGACTCAGATTTGTTGAACAAAGACAAAGTCAGCTGGTTGTTTTAAAGTTCTCATTATAAAGGAGATAATTAATCTCAGTCCAATAACTTGTGTCAAATGTATAACAAATATATGTAAGAAAAATCATCAGTTCTTGACATAATAACCATGTGTGACAGACAGCAAATGAATCCAAGTCAACAATCTCCCTCCCGACCTGTGAGGGTGCTGTGTAACAGGAACAGTGTGCCCTGGACTGGATGGTTTGACCGTTCATTCCAGGGTCAATTTGAAGTCAGCCATCCAGGAAGGGGGTGGAGCCACAATACCAGAAGTCATCGCCCTAATTCAGTAGGCGATGTGTCAGTCATGGATTGACGGACACATTGCACTCGCAGTGCACTCGCAGACGTGATTGCACCCGCTACCGAAGGGGGTGGGACTGAAAGTATATCGGGGGATGTGGCAAAGCAATCTGTTCCTCTGTTATGGTTACGGACTGACCAAGAGGAGTATAAAGAAGCCGTGAGTGTTTAGTGTTGTTCTGTCTGTCTATTAACTGTTCTTGTTTGTCATTTGTAGATAGCTAAATATCTGGGAGCTGTAGCTGATAAACCAGCATCAAACCCAGACTGCACTGCACCACTGTTAAGCACTTGTTTCGTATTCACAACACCACTTGCACCCAGAGCACTCGCTGTTGGAGTGGAGATCGTGTAGGTGTTTTAAAGTGTGTGTTTGTTATTATCATTTTTCGGGACTGAACCCTGTGGTTTTGACTGGCTGTACACATCATTGTGTATAGTCAGTCGTATTATTTAAAAGCAATTAATAAAGCTTTGTTTTCACTATTGAACTGTTGTTGGATTGTTGTTACTAAGCACTGCATCACCTCTACACCTGTGCACTACAAACCACTTTGCCACACCATGATAGAGGCCTTATTATTGTATTTACTATCAGCATACTCCCAATTCATTAAACCGTTACAAAGCAAATTACAAAGGGTGAGTTTTGTCAGCTTCAGGTGTAATAGGGGGAATAAATGTCAACTGTTTGTCCCAGTTAGCTGGTAAAAAAGACTATTACATTAATTATGACACAAATGTAAAACTTAAATGAAGAAAAGGCCTATATTGTTAATAGTGATATCGTACTAGAAATTGTCTAGCCTTCACTAGCACAACAAATACAAATGACTTCAAAATAAACATCTCTCTAGGACAATGCACCCTTATACAAAGGTTCTATTTAATTGATCTAAATACAGTTCTTCCACCATTTTTAAAATAGGTTAAAGTCAAACAATATGCAAAATTATAAACCTTAACTGAACAAAAGCTTGTCTCGTGTTATTAACTATGTTAGAATCAAGCACTAAATAAGAGTACAATTTAATTCCTCTATGAAATATACATATTGGATTACTGCAATCATGTGATTTCCTAATTTTAAATTGTCACTTTGTGCTTGCAGTCAACCTGACTTCTGTTCTTTACAGTAATATACTGTAAATCACGTTAGAAAAATTAATCAATAACCGTCAACGATATATACAAATTCCAGTGCATCTTATCCTTTCTAATAAGTTGATGTGAGGTAAAAGAAAACACACATTTACTATAAATGTTGCGTGTAGGATACCTCTTATTAGAAACGGCACAGTAAGAGACACCCTACACACATTTATAGGAAATGTTTTTTTTTCTGTTGCCTCATATTCTGTGCCTCATAAATTAGGTTGCTATATTTAAAATTACTGTGTATAAGGCTTGCTTTAAAAAATGAAAATTAATCTCATACCGAAACTTGTCTTTTTGAACACACAAAAAAGAACATACAGCAGCTGATTGATTGCAAAAATTCAGCATGGTAACCCATTCCATAAATTAAGTACCGTCAGGAAGGAATAGCACACCAGAAACTGGGGTAAGTGAAAGCGCTGATGCGCAACTTTAATTGAACTAATTTAGTTAAAACATTTAAACAAAACAAAACACTTTCCAAAAGAAAATGGCACGTTGGCCAAAATAGACAGACAAAACTAAACACTAACTAAAACAAGTATCGTGCTGGTATTGATCCAGCATAAGTAGCAATTATTTTCTTTTAGTTTTGATTCTCAGCTCCGTCTCTCTCCCGTTCTTTCTCCCTGAACACACTCCCCGTTCAGCCAAAGCTGCACATCTTTTATAGTGTGGCCGAGGGATCAACTGGCTATCAATTACCTAGTTTACCCCTCTACAGCCAGACGCATTCTCACGATTTTATCTGGATGGGATATTTTAACCCCATCCAGGCTGCCAAACAATAACAATAAAACGGCGTGTTTTTACACACAAACATTACATTTTAAATAAGAATAATAATACAACAAATACAATGACAAAATAATACATATGCAGACAGGGGCAGGGTCTACCCCATCACAGTATCCGATAAGCAGAAAGTGTACACAAAAGTGTTTTTATCTCAAACATAAATAAAAGCTGGACTGTAACATCAGCTTTTGCTGACAACTACAACAAAAATGGGTTCATATTGATGTCGGTGCGACTTATGATACACCGCATTCAAGTATAAGGCACACCTTCTATGTAACGTGCATCCTGTGTATAGGTCGATGCAGTGCATCTAACATTTGTAAAAGGGTGCGCATAATATTCTAATAATTATGGTACTGGTTAGTGTTTATTTTGTTAACTCCTTTTAAGATTTTAAACACTTCAATCAAGCCCCCCCCCCCCCAATCTGTATTTGTTTTAAATGGATTCAGTTCTCTCATCTGCATAATGTAAAAAAAAAAAAAAAAAAACAATCACAGGTTGAAATAGCCAGACTAAGACATCAGTCTCAATGCGTTGATGGAAGAAATTTTCAGTGAATGTTCATTTGAAAAGGACATATAAAGTTGGGTGTCAAACCTAGGACTTCTGAAAACACAAAAAGCAAACAGCAAACCAGGAATAATATGGATATCAGACATTTCTAGTTCTACATACTGTAGAGGCGGACTCTGACCTTGGTTTAATGCCTCAGTAACAGACTGGATTGAAGCCTTCATGTAAGCTTACTTTGATATGAAACAAGAAACTTGTTGTACAGCATGTGTCTAGCCGGTCTTTTTTTATTTAAATATCCAAAGCTAATTTTTGATGGGTTTGTATCTGTCATGCATCTGTCACAAAGTGTGTGAACGCCAGTCCCGACAGAATTGATGCTGCCTTGTCTCTGACAATAGGGTTTACTCTCCTTGAGTCAGGTGGAGATCCACATGCTGCTGGCTGCTTTCTGCATATGGAATAACTTGATGCATATGTATAAGTATATGTGTGCAATGAGCTCTTCCCTGAAGGCATCACAGCAATAAGCACATCAAACACTGCTTGCCATAAAAGCCTAAGGAAGTAGTAAGGACTTTGAACACGGTATACATGTGAATACCTTGTGAATGGATATTGTTATTCGTGTATTTAGGCATTTAACCAGAACTGGGGTATGTACTACAGCCTTTAATTAACATTGACATGGAATGTTCTCAGATCAAAAGATCTGAGTTAACTACAGAGTAGACACTTTGAAAATATGGCCATTGGTGTAATGCACAGCCAGTTGCTTACAAGCAACTCGTAGAGAATTGAGTTGCAAAATTATAGCCTCAAATGTATATGCATTTAATGCAATTTCTGCCACATTAGGTGACGTAAAATCCATTGCATAAAAAATGGTTTAGATTATATGTTTGTTGTCATCCATAGCTATAACAAACTCAATGACGGCCTTTGTGGTAATACTAAAAGAAAAATTCAAACATTTCAAGACATTTCTCAAGACATATAAAAAAAATGGAATGTTTGAAATAAAATAGTAGTTTATTTGTATATCTGTTCTGTGGTCACAGTCAAACCAACCAGCTGGACCTAAGGCCCCAGTTGACTGTTTTGATGTAATTCATACTTTTGCAACTGATGCTGAGCCTGCTAATAGAAAATATTCTAAATCAGTCTTATTGGACAATGAGGATGATAATCAATAATAGTCGTTTATAAATAATACATAATACAATAATATATATTTTTAAAAAAACTAATAAAACCATGTAGTCGAAATAGTGAGGTACAGGACTGTGTGTGTATTGGTTATATCGACTCTGATGGCACATAAACTGTTCACTTCTATTGATGCCAATATTCCCTCATACACAGACATTTGCCATCCTAAAACCCGATAATAAGTAGGTTATTTTCACATAAAATACAATTTTCTTTTACTGCATCTTCAGTTGTGCCTGCTCATTTGTGGATGCTAATTTTCACATTTCATATTAGCTACAGGCTGTTACAATAATTAGAATAAAACTAACCTATTACAATACATACTCTTAACTTGTAATACCAAAAGAAAAAGTCCACCAGTGCTATTTAATTGAATTCGGTTCAAACTCACTTCAACAAACACTGCTAACAGACAAATATGTAAATTCATTGAGGTACTTAATTTAGTTTTAGGAGAAGCTCTGAAGATCATACAGTTTCTTATATCAAAAGTTCCAGTTGCAATATCTTCATAAATGCCTCAATTCTATAGGAAAGCATTTCTGTTCCTTACAGTTATACCCAATCATCTGTTGGAGAAACATATCATATCTAATAAGCCTAGCAGTGCAAATTAATTCCTGGCAGAATACTTTATGAATAGTTTTGCATATTACTAAATCCTCTTCATAGGCTTGATGCTAGAAGGATTTTTTAATTCAAAATGAAAATGAACAATTTGTAGCTTTCATGAGCTGAAATTCAAATATCAAACAGTGAAGATGAACACTTTATGATTGGTCTTTGTTAATGTCTAAAAGCAATTTCTTCAAACACATACACTATATTCATATTTATCAAAGTCTTTTCTTTGTAATTTGGGAAAGGAAAATAACATTCGTAACTTCCAAGCTGTTTATGCTAATAGTTTCGTATCTATTTTCCTTTCAGTATGAAAGCTGCATATTGATCAATCTGGGCCATAACATATATTTTAACGGTGCTAATTATGAATGAATACTGGGTACAGTATGCATTTTAATGATGCTAGATTTTGCTTACCAATAAAGGGCAATACAATTTTCAGCTTCACTGTTTGGTATTTGCCATTTCTGTTCATGAAAGCTACATATTCAGGGCTCTACATTTAGATTTTTTACTACTGGCCCCTTGGGCCACTGAGGTAGTGTTTTTACTGGCTCGGATACAATTTTAACTGGCCCAATAATAAGTACAAAACTGTATCACCTTGCTTGGCAAGTTAATAGCAGAGTAATGCATTAGGTTGTGTGTTAGTGCCATTCAAAAATAAAATAAACAATCTAATGGATTATTGTTTTTTACCATTTTGATTATGCGTATAGCATATGTTTAAATGGTAACAGCTGATCTATTTTTTAAATCTGGCTTTTTGTACGTTTACCATGTTTTGACTAGATGACAATATAAAAAATAAAACGAGTTATCATCTGGAATAAATTCACCCGATGTTTAATTTTTAAACTATTATTGTGTTATTTTATATACTGTTATTTTTGGCTTCAGAGTTGCTATGGCATCAGTAAATTAAAGAAAAGAAAAAACCTCCCCGTTTTTCACTGTGGAAATCTGGTAATCCTAAACTACATGGACAGTGCGAGAAACTGAAGTTCTGGTAGAAATTTTGGTCAGAAACCAAAATCTTGCCGAACTCGACAAAGATTAGATAGGGGAAGGAAAGACGCGACCCACCAGCACCCCCGAAACTCAACCTAAAGGTTTACACTAACCAAAGCTACAATTTGCTTTAAAAATATAAGGAACCCGTATTTCAATTATTTAAACTGCTGTGTTTACTATAAGTAATAAAATTGGGCTTACTGGCAATTTTAAGATAAACTACTTAATAAATTACTTTTCTTAAAAATAAACATACATATATTTTTATTCCTATTGAAATTTCTCAAAGTTTCTATGTTCAATATGTAAAAAAATGTGATGGTGGACACCATCTTGTTTACCTTTTCACTGTTGTAATTCCTACACTGTGTTTAAGGTTTGTTTGGGTGTCAGAAATATATGCACAGTGCAGAAATTACACAACAGCAATGAAAAGGTGAACTGTGTTAAAACAGAAAGCCAACAGAAATATTTATAAGTTTAAGTGCAAATGTATCATTTTTGTTTTTAAATTTAAAGTGCCATTTTTTTTCTCTCCAATTTAGAATCCCCAAGTATTTTACCTCACTGCAGCAACTCCCCACAACAGCTCAGGAGCAGTGTGGGTAGCAGTGTGGAGTAGTGGTTAGGGCTCTGGACTCTTGACCGGAGGGTCGTTGGTTCAATCCCGGGGGGGACACTGCTGTTGTACCCTTGAGCAAGGTACTTTGCCTAGATTGCTCCAGGAAAAACCCAACTGTATAAATGGGTAATTGTATGTAAAAATAATGTGTAAAAAAGAATGTGATATCTTGTATATCACATTGCTGTTGCTTAGCAGAAGACCTTATCCAGGGCGTCTGCTAAGAAATTAATAATAATAATAATAGGAGGCTGTGTGGAGGTCCCTGGTTCAAATCCCGGCTCACTCATTGTGTGACCCTGAGCAAGTCACTTAACCTCCTTGTGCTCCGTCTTTCAGGTGAGACGTAGTTGTAAGTGACTCTACAGCTGATGCATAGTTCACACACCGTTGTCTCTGTAAGCCACCTTGGATAAAGGCGTCTGCTTAATAAACAAATAATAATATTCACTTTAAGATCACTGGGTGTGTATTTTGCCTCCCCAACCTTCAGAACCCCCATAGAAAATGCACCCCTCTGGAAACCCCAGCAAGAATCGACAGCTTTGCACAGAAAGAACGACTCACAGCCAGGTGAGCCACGGGGTACTCTGGGAATGTAATGTCTTTTGCGTGTATTTTATCTGCTTACCAAACTTTTAGAATTCCACTTCACACCATTGATCAGCCCCTCCCCCAATAATATCTTTTGTATGCATTCAGGAATCATAACAGGGCTATCTTTATAGAATTGTGTTCCTGTAAACTGTGCAGAAATGCATTTAAAGATGTTTCATTATTTTATTTTCCTAAAGACCAACATTTATGCTGCATTTTGGATCGTTTTTATTACCTTAGGCTTTATACATTATATTAACACCATATAGTGGGGAATTTCAATGAGAAATTGCATTTTAGAAACACATAAACAGAATAATCAGATTAAGAGAAATGAATTTTCGGTATATATGATTATGTTAGGGTATTAGGAGAATATTTATGGGGGTTAGAATTCAAAATATTGGAATCAGCATTTTATGCCTACAGGAGAGATTCCCACTTTAAATACTTTTATAGATAAAAATACACTTTGGGGAAATTCGAAATTCCCAGGATTTCTGGGTGTACAAACAGTACTAAATGCACAACCAATTACACAATTAAAATAAGAATTTTTCCTTGAAAGCTTTTAGTTTCAACTACCTTAGTCTTGTCATAAAGGCCATGGTTATCCAGGATCATCTTCTTCTCATAATGGGCATATCGTCTCAAGTCTCGTTCAAATTGCTAAAAACCGCAACAAGAAAAAAAAAAAAAACATTTCCGTGAACGTTCAAACCTGAAATGTCTCCATTATCACAGTTTACCTTCCCCTCTTCCTTAAATCAGAAAAGCTATTGTATCACATTAACTTTTAAGCATCTTATTTGGTCATACTTCAGTAGGTAACAATTCATCAGGTAGCCTGATTATTATTATTATTATTATTATTATTATTATTATTATTATTATTATTATTATCATTATTATTTATTTCTTAGCAGACGCCCTTACCCAGGGCAACTTACAGTCGTAAACAAAAAATACATTTCAATAATCACAGTACAAGTATTAATATAATTAAGAGCAAGATTAATACAATTAAGAGCAGTACAGTACTTTATGGAACATCAGTGACACACACCTGAACACAAAACCCATAGAAAACAAAATGGCTACTGGCTTCACAGTTTGAAAATGGTCCATATTCAGGACAGAGAAAGCAATGTGTATTATTTAAATTGCAGTTGAACAGACGAATTAATGACAGATGATGAATTTGGCTGGAGACCTTGTCCATGGGTGCTGACAGCTATCCGCAACGTTGGTCGACTAGTGAATACACGACGACATCTTGTAGTCTAGTGCCACAGATAGGAAGTGGCTCGTAGGGCCACCTCCCCCCAAAAGACAAAGCAGCCAAACCATGACTGCCAAAAAATAGGAAAAGGATGAATGAAAAGTAAGCAGCTGAGACGCTCAAGGCCAATTGCACCAGCAAAGGATCTTACTACAGGGTTGTGTACTGTGTCTCTGTACCGCAGAGCTGCATTCCATGGTGCAATTGACCTTGCATGACCTTGTCCAGGACATCTAGTGTAGAAACCTGCAGTTTGATAAGAATTTCCAGAATTTGAACACAACAGAATGAGTTGCACCAAATCAACCAGTCACAGGGCTTTGTTTTATCTCCAGGTTCCAGCATTTGGTCAGCTCCTGCAGTCTGGACTTCAGTCAAAAATCTTCCCTGCCACCACCTGATATCATTAACAGCCATGACTCCCAAACCAACAACAACACATGGTGTTATCATCTGAGCAGCCACTTGACCAGTTATCAAATCTGAAGTCTAAACGGGGGAATCCACAGATTAATTACAGAACTGCTTTTTTTGTATCTGTTTTAGTACATTGCACAGCTTTTTACATCACTTGTACAGTACTTCAGCTTGTCATGTACACAGAGTACATATCATGCAGCAATATATTTAACAACCTCCCATTAAAAACAAGTTGACCTACTACCTAAATATTAGTAGCTGACACAACATGCATGCGGGGGAAGGTATTTACAGTAATGAAAGATATTATGAAGAAAGAATGCCCCGGCAGAGTATATTAATCCCAGTGGGTAAAAAAGAAATAGCTAACTTTCAGTCAAAACATGGTAATTATCTTGATACTTCTGGCAACTACATGTCAAGAACACCTATGGTAGCGTGTATGGTATCTGTAGATTAATGAGCACCCAGTCTAAAATGATCTATGAGGATTATATTCTCTCTCAAAGACTAAATATTTTCTGCATTTAGCTATCTGCCCTGTAGAAGTAACATAGGAAAAGTGCTACTATTGGCCATTTGCACAGGACAAGGCCCTGGGATAGGGAGTTAAAAAACAATTGTCCATAAATGTTACTGATGAGAGGGGCAGAATATAATTGGGATCCATAGTTGGGTAGAGCCAGCATTATTATTTCATACGGTCAAGGAGACCATTAAAAAGAAAAGATTGAACTTTGTGTTTGTCGTTGTCTGGAGCACCTGCACGTTCACAAGCGTTTATCAAATTCGCTTGCCACAGCGAGATGGCTCTCACTTGGGAAGCCCAGTAATAGACTTGAAAATCGGATACTCCCAGCCCACCCTCACTGTAAGATCTGCATAGAACTTTGAGTCTTCCCCTCGGGAGCTTTCCCCCCTCCACAGAAAGCGTGAAAGTAATTTATTTAATTGGGAGAAGAGCTTTTGCAGTAAAGGTATACGTAGTGCTTGAAATAAATACAAAAACGTTGGCAATACATTCATTTTAATACAATTAACTCTTACAATCAGTGAGATAGGCAATGCCTTCCATCTATCCAACTCGCCTTCAATCTTTTTCAGTAAAGGAATATAGTTAAGTTGGCACGTGTCATCTATTTGACTGAGAATCTGCAAACCCAAATAAGTAAGTTTGTGGGGAGCCCACGTCAGGGGCAAATCTTGATATGACCACCCCCCTGCAAGTGAATTTAGTGGCATAATAACGCTTTTTGTAATATTAATTTTATATCCAGAGAAAGACTCATATTCTTTTAAGACTACAATCAGTGCAGGCAATGATTGGTCTGGTTCTGTTAGAAATAACAAAATGTCATCTGCATACAGGGGTATTGTATGGAAGTGCTCACCCACCAGTACTCCAGAACTATTAGGATGGGATTTTATTGCCATGGTTAGAGGCTTTATTGCAAGGGCAAAAAGAAGAGGTGATAAGGAAGAGTCCAGTCTGGTTCCACGTGATAAAGAAAATTGGGGTGAAATATGAAATCTGAGTTAAAGAGAGAAATGGGTCGGTACCAGCCACATAATTTTGCATCTTTATTTGGTTTTAGCAACAGAGTAATCAAGGTCTGTTCCAGTGATTCAGGCAGTTTACCAGAATCCATTGCATGCTTAAACATGTTCAGAAGCAGATTAGCTAATTTAGGAAAGACTGTCTTAAAGAATTCGATGGGAAATCCATCTAGACCTGGTGATTTACCACCAGGTAGAGCTGTAATGCCCTGCCGAATGTCTTCCTTTGTGATTTCCCTCTCCAGAGAAGCACTATTTTCACTTGACAGAGTTGCAATAGTCAGCGTAATTAAAAATTCTTGAGTTTTAATCTGAGACTCTGCTTGAGATGTGTATAAAGATATAAAAGCTAAATTTATATCTTGAGGGTTTTGAAGAGTTGTATCATCCTGCTTGTTTATTCTTTTGTAATTTACCAGGCCAAAAGTTTCCCAATGTTCATAGTATCACTGTTTGGTTCTGATAAGAGCATTTTCTGCTTCACAGGTGGTTAGTGTATTAAAAGCTAATCGTTTTACTGACAGTTTTTGATATATAGTCTTGTCATGGGATTTAAAATGTTGTTTTTCTAGGGCTTTAATCTCTCCCTCTAGAGATGTCACTTGGGATAGGTACTGCTTCCGTTTACCTGCAGAATAAGAGATTACCTGGCCCGATAGATATGCCTTTATCGTTTCACATAGAAGTACAGAAGAGGTTGAAGGGTTCTGATTTGTTTACATAAAAATCTCAATATGTTAATTTACAAAGTTAATGAAGGCAGTATCATTAAGTAGATGTGAACTAAATCTCCATCGTCTAGGGCTTTTGTGTAGTCCAGAGGCCCTTGGACAGTTTGGAGATGCCTCTGTCTAAATGAAGCTGCAGGATCTTTTTACTGTTGTAATAAATACAGCTCAGCGGAGAGTCAAGAAACACGTTCGCCTAGCAGGCGGCCATTTTGTCTCCAGCTATTTTTTTTTAATTAAGTCTTTCACTACAGTTTCTTTTTTTAGATATACACTTAATACTGAGAAGAGAAGGTATTACTGTACAGAGATAGGAGTCTGACAACAGCATCCCAGAACAGTGATGCGGATCTAATGAAAATACTAGTTTGCCCTTAGTGGGAAGATGGATTGACTGCTCTGAGAGTTGTAGCCTCTAGACTTGAATGTAGTAGACAGTTCTTTCTGGAGGCTACACGTCTGTTCACAGGAGTGTCATCACTGGTTATTTCTAGAGTAAGTAGCTTTAAAATGCAGTAGCATTTATTTGTTCACGTTTCCTTGTTCTATATAACTGTTAAACATTCAACAGTGATACATTAGAAATACTAAAATAATACATATAAATTCAGTGACAAACATTTCAAATCTTTTTCAATGTCTTCAACTGATTGTAACTGCCTAGGTCTGAACAAACTTAATGCATTCAATGACAAACATTTCGACTGAAATCCAGAACTGCTCACAATGATTGCAAACCTCATACAAAGACTTAAATTGAAGACAGTGAGACATACTAAATTAATTACTGTCAATTGAACAATCTGTCAAGCTCTTTATAAGCAGTTATTAGGGTATATTAGTAATGGCCATCAAAAAATACAGTGTACTGCAGGGAGAAGGCAGGATGCTGCAACACGTAATGCAAAAGGATACAGCTTGAGCGGGGGAAGTCTGTTTTTAAACACAAAAAAACTATATTATATATAGATATCAAATTATATATAGA
Organism: Acipenser ruthenus; assembly: GCF_902713425.1. NCBI lineage: Eukaryota > Metazoa > Chordata > Actinopteri > Acipenseriformes > Acipenseridae > Acipenser > Acipenser ruthenus. Next base: position 24,329,103 of record NC_081201.1, read on the forward strand.
TATCAACAGTTAGGGTGACTGAATCATTTCTAGCCACTGTTAAGAAACTATTCTATGGAGCAAAGGCAGAAAGATTACAGCATCATATTCAATTTTAGCATGAGGAATAAAGGACTTGGCATTCACAACCACAGTGGATAAGCTCAAAAGCTTGTTAGGAGCAGCTGCAGTACAGGCATGGAGTAAAATGATGATTCAATCTCAGTGTTGAAGCAACTTAATACAGATCCACTCAGAATGACTAGAAACATAATTAAAGAGTAAGGAAAAGTAAACCAAACAACAAGAAATGACATTTGATGGTGTCTTGAAAGTATTTTGTTTTATTAGTTTGTTTCTGTGATCTACACAGAAATGACCCTTGTTACATGGTTGAACTACTCCAGTCTTTTTCTTGGTGACTTGTATTTGTCCTATTCTTTAACTTACATGACTATGTACCACTAACAGTTTTAAAATGCATGCAATAAACAGACCTCATGTTGATCCATTTTATATTGATTCATCATTGATGCTGCCTTAATCAAATCAAAATACATTATCTACACAATCCCTATGTTTATTACACACATTTTCAGTTTCCTAAAAAAAAAAAACAGCTAAAATGCAATTACATTATCTGCTTGTTACCTCTTAGTAGAACTCTCACCATTTTCAGTGATTTTCTGCTTGTTTTTTATGATATGCATACATCAATTCAAATACAATTGTACAAATTAAAAGTTGCTTGCTTCTAAACTCACTAGGCTGACTTTTATCATTATTTTGCAGTCATAACTAAAAATCTTCGAGGTGCAATGAAAGTGAATAAACTTGACAAGTTAAGAGCCACTGTGAGAAGAGATTGCTGAAACACATCCCTAAAGCATATAAACAAGGTTACATCAACCTGCCCAATTACTTTGACCACACTTTTAGATATTTGTAACCGCATAATTCACCGTTAGATTTGTATCTATGTTTACTTCTATTACCTGTTGTGTTTAAATGAAAGATTACAAAAACACAGAAATGTTGCGTTAGGTTGTACAGTCTTTAAACTTGTTCACTAAGCAGATATAATTTTAAAGTCTTATTTTTTTAAAGAAACACATGATCATTTTTGAAAACTGGAGCCAAACTAACAAACTAAAATCTGGTAACATTCTTAAAGAAGAATGCAGTTGTGTACTAAATGTGAACACAAAAAGTTTTGTTGACAAGCAGCAAAAGGAGCCTGGATCTGTTTTCCTCAGATCACAACTATACTGGAATTTTGAAACAGATGTCATCTTCAGAATTTGATGCAACATATTCTAATGAGCATGTGTGGCAAGGATAGAGTGGTGTAGCTTTGAGCTTTGAGCAGCACACAAATAAACAGAGGTACGGGGCTTAAACTAATGCAGTATCATATGGTCTGATTGCAGTTAGACCCTTCGAGTCGTTTGAATAGCATATTTTTTAAATGTCTATTGCTATAAATTTGGGATAAAAGCAGGGGTAAAATAATTGGGCAAGCAAATAACTGATAATGTGGTGATGTTTCTAGTTCTAATAAGAGGGAATGTCATCCATAACGATTAAACACTAACAAGTGCTGAAAATACAAAAATAGTGTATGTACTGCAAAATAGTATATGATGTGAATCTCAATCCATTCCAACATTTGCAGTATATAAAAAAAATATTTCCAATCAAAACATTTTCATTGAAAGTTCATTTTAGTGTTTCTAATATTTGTAAAGAAAATGGATTTAGAAGCATACACTTGCAAACACTCCTTTAAATATTTCAAAACCAGTTTTTTTTTAAACTGTAGGGGGCACTTTAGTATCTGTCCACTTACCCTTGAACCACTCCAGCCCAACAATGCAAAGGCAAAATTGTCCACAGGAGGGACAACCAGATCCACACGGATAGCCTTCCAGTCTTTGCCACCAGCAAATTCCTCCTGCCCATCGCACTTCACAAGCTTCTTGTTTAATTTTATAATCGCGAAGCACTTTTCAAAGTGATCCATTGCCTCAAACCTCTTGCTGGGCAGCTTGGTCTTGTCAAACGTCGCGTCGACGATATCATAGTACAGCAGAATGCCCTTGAGGGAGAGTATGAGAGAGCTGATTAGATTAACAGAGCTGATTAGATTTATTATAAATATGAATTAAGGCAAAACTACTCACTCTAAATTCCAAGTCCATGAATAGCTGTGTATTATGCCATTGGGGTTAACTCTGATCTCATTGCTTTAATGACTATTTTTAAGGCATGACATTTTATTTATTTACTATTTTATGGCATTTTCAGTCATTCTGAGTGGTTCTTTATTTAGTTGCTATAATATTAAACTGTTGTAATTTTTCTTTAAATCTGCCTTCACCTGACTTTATGCTGAGACTGTGCTTGTTCCATTCAAATTGTATGGCAATGTGATCTTTCAACTCTACCAGTCCCACTTACTTTATATAAAGAGAGAGCAGGTGAGGCGAGTAGAGTTAAAATTTAGTGACAAACATTTTGATTGTAACATTGAAGACACTGAGAAGGACTTAGTCAAAAAGTTTGTCATTTCTTTTAGTATTTCTACATTTAGTGCTACTTAGTGTTCAATACTCAGAGATAATAGGGCAGCAATGTGGAGTAGTGGTTAGGGCTCTGGACTCTTGACCGGAGGGTCGTGGGTTCATTCTCAGATGGGGGACACTGCTGCTGTATCCTTGAGCAAGGTACTTTACCTAGATTGCTTCAGTAAAAACCCAACTGTATAAATGGGTAATTGTATGTAAAAATAATGTGTAAAAAAATAATGTAATTGTATGTGAAAAATAATGTGATATCTTGTAACAATTGTAAGTCACCCTAGATAAGGGCGTCTGCTAAGAAAATAAATAATAATAATAATAATAATAATAATAATAATAATAATAATAATAATAATAATAATAATAATAATAATAATAATAATAATAATAATATCCTTTTAGGAGGCTGTGTGGTCCAGTGGTTAAAGAAAAGGGCTAGTAACCAGGAGGTCCCCTGTTCAAATCCCACCTCAGCCACTGACTCGTGTGACCCTGAGCAAATCACTTAACCTCCTTGTGCTCCGTCTTTTGGGTGAGACGTAGTTGTAAGTGACTCTGCAGCTGATGCATAGTTCACACACCCTAGTCTCTGTAAGTCGCCTTGGATAAAGGCGTCTGCTAAATAAACAAAAAAATAATAATAATAATAGATAAAATGTCACATCGTCACATTTTCATGGAATGAGGTAGACTGTTCAATCAAAGTTTAGTCCATTTAGGATTCAGACAAGCTTAAAGTAGTTCAATGCCAGGTAAAGTTATATTTAGAGAAAAAATATTTTAAAAAATAATTATAGAGACACAGAACCCAGAAACAATGACCATAAAATAGTAAGTTACGTTAAAAAAATTATATTTGCAGCTACTTATAAATTCAACTTCATTTTAAGAAGCATAATCTCAAAAAACATGCAAAAAATATGATTAATACAAATTTACAAAATACATGTGCCTTATTGGTTGTCTAAATAATGGCATGGAAATATATCTTCTGATAAAAACATACCATCCACTAAGCACAAATACTACAGTAATATGAATAGAACATCATTTGATCTCCAATTACAATGCAAAGGCACTAGTCCAATGTTTATTTACAAAATAGCAACTATAGACATGTATAAAAGTGGTAACATTTTGACCACTGGCTCCCCAATGGTACACACTGGTAATTCAGTGACATTCCATGGTATCGGCATCAGTGTGCTACCGAATTAGGAGCTCTGTGCAATTATTCTTACAATCCTTTTGTAATTCATTTGGTCTGCTAATGGTGCTGAATTTAGAGATCAAGTTGCTAAGGGTATGAACTGTTACAGTTAATGAATGTATTCTTCTTGTTTATATTTACTTTGTATATCATTTTCATAACATCCTGACCCTGGAATGTAAAGCATCCTGATGGCCTCTCAAACATGTCTCTTTTCTAAGATCAGCTGGTACACCAGAGTGTAACCATCAGCCTGTCCCCTGCAAATACTCCAGTGGATATAAGAAATACATTATTTGGTCTAAGTAGTATTTCTTACTAATGTATTTCTAACTTCCATTTAGGGCAGAGTGTTGCAGCTGGGCCAGGTTAATAGTTACACTCTGGTGTACTGCTGAACTTATAGATAGTTTTACAAAGTCACCAAGATGTGATAACTAAAATGAAAAACGGTAATTCTTAATAACAACAAGAATATTGTACATTAGCTAACTGATCTTTCATACATGTGCCAAATTGCTCTTTATTGAAAATAGCCTCCTCAGCATTTAAACAGACAATATAAAAATACAGCAGAGAGAGCTGCTGATTTAGTGTATTTTCTTTTCTTTTTTGCAGGAGCCTTTGTTTTATACAATCTTGCTATAACCTGCATAGCGGGTAGTATTGACAGTGTTTATTTTTAATATGCTTGTAGCTAACAGAATAATTCCATAAATCTTACCTGTCATGCACTTCCATTAGCTACACAGGTCCCATATGTGCATTTTGAAAGAATCTTGTTACAGTTAGCAGTTTGAAAACATGTTAGAAGGTTTTCCCTTTGATAGCTTTGCTTTCAGAACGCATGTTACTGTTTCACATCCTAAGTCATTCCAACTTGGCTTGTCTTTAGGATGTAATAACATGTTACCGGCTGCAAAGCATATCAATCAATAAGAGAAGCAGCTGGTGAAATGCCCAAGGAAGTACAAGACTACCTGAAAGCAAAACTTGCAAACAGAGATTTATTTGACCTTGTATAGATAATGTATTGTGTTTTCAAATTAAAATATATGTGTGCTAAAATTAGTTTCTTTAAAAACGGTATATTTCTGATCTATATAGCAAATGGAAGTGGACAATAGATATGATTTATTGAATTTATGTTAGCTACAACTTTTTGCCCAAATAGCCATGTTATAATTGACATTTTTTTATTGAAGTGTAGTAGAGTTTTTTTTTTTCAGTAAAGACAATAATTTATTATTTTGATTTATGTTTTTTAAAAAGTAATGCTGATATTGATACTTACTGTAAATTATGAAGTAACATTGCTACACAGCAAAAACTTTGAACTAAATTTCACCCTATGTAAACACCAATATAGCCAAATGTAATTCCTCTCCATAACTGCTACTGGATATACTGTAGTATTGTAATGACCCAGCGTCTGCTTTACTACAATGGGACATAATTTTGTGTTCGCAGTGTTCTAGAATGTTCTTTGGCCCACAGCCAAGTTAGTTGCTGCTGCAGGTGTTCAGTGACGCCAGAAGCGAGAGAATTTCCACCAATCATGAGCTTAGCTTGCAGAATCGAAGAGACCCTATTGCAAGGAGAAAAGGGATTGACACTTTGCAAGAACAAGGGATGGGAGATGGGGCAGATTATGCATGCTTGGGATTGGTGGGTGATGTGCTGGGGACGTGGATTGGCCAAGGGCATATAAGGAAGTGAGGGCATTTGTGCCAAGGAGATCAGGGATCAGAGAGCTAGTAGATGCTCTGTGTGATTTGACTGCAGTTTGGTTTGGCATGGCACTCGGCCGACAGTGTGTTTTATTTTTGTTTAACAGTCATGTAACACTATGTTTCTCAGCTGTTGCTGTACTATTCGCTTGAAAGCAGCACTCTTTACTTGCTGAGTATAGAATCCCTGCCTGCAATAAAGCATTGAATTTGAGAAACTGCAATACCCATGTGAGCTTCATTTCCCACCCGTCGCTACATTATTATTTTATACATGTACAGTAATATGTAGTGGTCACTAATAATATGATAATACCACCAGAAATGCCTTGGTATAAAATGGCATATACCACCCAGCCTGTATCAGGTGCAAATACTGACTCAAATGCAAGGAGTGAAAGATAAAGTAAATCAGACCATAGTCATAAATAATTCATTATTTAAATACACATGTGTGGCGGAGTGTCCCGCCTCTATGTATTATTATTTGTATTTTTGTTTACAGCGCGGGTAAAAGCGCCGCGTCTTTTATTATTATATTTAAAAACCCCGTGAGGATGCATGGCTGATCAGCTACTGATTATTTAACTAGCTGACAGTCATGCATCCTTACCAAACGTGTGCAGACTCTGGCCGAGGGATAATAAGATAATTACTAGTTAATCCCTCGGCCAGAGTATATAAACCTGCAGCTCTCTGCACTCGGGGTTGGGTGTACAGAGGAGAGTACGGGGAGCGGAGAGAGCGAGCAACATTTAAAAAAACAATTGCTAAAACATGCTGGATTATCCAGCACGACACTTACTTGTTTGTTTGTTTATTCGTTTGGCCCTCGTGCCCTTTTGTTTTGTGTTTTGTTGTTTATTAATAAATACGCTGAGTGCCGGTGCACTCAGCTTCAACCGCCCATCCATTGTTTTGGTTTCTACTTCCTGGTCCGTGACGTCACCACTGCGAGCCAGACTGTCACAACATGTTTTTTTTTTTTCTAGTTTTATATTTTAAATAAAGTTTTGATTGCATGTTTTTAACATGACAGAGGGTGGGCACGAACTGGCAACCATGGACCCTGCAAGTGAGCATCTTAATCACTATTCAAAAGAGCCGGCAGGGGTCAGACTCCCTAATGGCATTGCGTCACACTACACTGTCTGTTACACATTCAACAGCGGGAAAAGAAACCAGCAATCGACTGCAGTAGTTTATTTAACAGACTAAATAACAAAAACAGCCTTTAAATAACTCATGAACTTAGTCTTTGTTAATCGGGCCAGGGTTTAACATGAAAATTAGCTTTTGCATGATTTATGTCTTTGGCTATGGACTGTCCTTGAACTGTATTTGATTTAATTAGAATACTTATACAAATTAAAAATGATCTGAAAGTGATGCAATGACCCAAATATACCACACTCTTAAGTAACAGGGTCAATTTAATAGATAGGTACAGACGTCTCTGAATGGACATGCACATACTGTAGGTCATTTTCAATACCCAAATTGCATCTAATTTTATTGCTTCATTTTCCAAAAGGAACTTCATAAGTGTGATAACAAAAGCTTTTTTCATGAAAAATCAATTATATATGTTTTTAAACAGATGTTTAAAATTGTATGTATCTCATGTAGTATAATTCAGTAATATGTCAGATGAGAATAAATCCCATTTGCAACCAGTTTTAAAATCTACAGTATATTTGCATTAACAAAAAAAATAAAGGATATGAACTTATGAAGAAGCCCTTATAAGAGTTTTGAAGGGTTGGGAACAATTAAAATAGACACTTAATGAAAAGCTTATTTTTTTTTTTTTTTTACAGTACTATTCAGTTCTGTATTAAGCATACCCAGCATTTCATAAAAGCTACATTTATTTTTTTAAAACATACAGATCACCCCCACACTGAGTGAAATCAGTGTGACCTTCAGAGATGCTCCTGTAAGCATATTAAATCTGAGCTCCTTTCTAAAAAAAACAGTTTATAGACTTGAAAATATTATGGCTAAATGGAGACATTTCACATGCAGCCCTAAGCAAATGTATTCATATCTCTGGCAGGAAAAGCTCATTAAAGGTAACCTTCTGCAAGCCAAAAGGGTCAGCTTTATTATTTCCAACATAGGGTCATAAACAGGTTACGTTGTAGGAAGTATTAACACTGGCTGTTAACAAAATTCATTGACACCTAGTTCAATCAAACATAAAAGTCCTGGACAAATGACATTACTCTTTGACTTAATATAAATATATGATCCCTGTATAGTAAGTGGTAGAATATAATTTTAAGTCTACCCTTACAGAAATAAAGTATATTTTCTAGTATATTGCCACCCACAGGAGCAATTACTTGTAAGCAGAACTTGTACAGGTACTCGTTCTTACTTGTAAATGGGTGGGGCTAAAACCGAAAGGGCTGTAGACATGTATTACTGGCCCTCAGTAAGTGTCCAGACAGTGCTTTAACATTATACTGTATTGACAGTGATTTGAATCATTCAAAAGGTGAGGATAAATATCCAGATGTCCTAAACAGTTTTAGGAGTTGTACTCATGTTAAACCGGTTCTCTGTAAAATTAACATACTCCTTATGGTTACTGATTTACACTCTTTACTCAGCCCACCCTTAGCATGCACCACCCTGAACTTCTGAAACATCCTCTTGTTTTACTGATAAAAGATTGCTTCTCAACAAAAATCGGAGCTGTTGTTAATGTTACCTGGGTCCCCCTTCTATCCAAATTCACTTACTTGAGGACTTTCAGCTTGAGTTGTAACTTACAATTAGCTGTTACTGAAATATGTGCATATTTAAATGTGAACATAACCAAAAGTGAAGTCATTAACTGTCTACATAATTAATACTGATACACAGTCATTATTATTGTATATATTACTGTTTCATATACAGTATAGAAAATACAATTCCCAAACACAACCGTGCTGTATTGCTTTCTCTTTACTTTGGATGTAGAACTGAACCAAACTAAAGTGTTATCTTCTGGTCTTTCATTTGAGACACGCTGGTCTGTTTAGCCTAGCTGCTGGGATGGGATATTCATTTCATCACCCTGAGGTGTCATGATGCTTTGCTGTGTGGTAGTGTCAATCACACCTGCTGTATGCCTCCTTGTATACTGTAGCTGTCACTCTCACATCCTCTTGCTGCTGTTCTGTAAGACCGTGAACGCATGTTGCAAATTAAGGCCAAATTAATGCAATAGAATATAATAAAAGTGATGGAGTTTTGTAAATAGTAGAAGGCATACATGTGATTTTTAATTCATGTGTTGCTAGAAAAATGTCACTCTGTCTCAATATAATTATGCATAGTTACAATGTGTAAACCGTAACCTAACCCTTTTCTGATACAATTGTGTACTTACATATATGATGCAAAAAGATTGAAACATGAAGTACATTGCAACTATGCATAATAACATTGTAATTATGTGTAAGTACACATAGATTTACTAAGTAACTACTATGTAAATACACAGTAATTAGAGAAAAAGTGTTATCTTGTTTCTTTACTTTTAAGCACCCCGGAATACCTCAAAATAAGTCTGCATCACCATATCAGTTTTACTTAAACAACTTCACCAGAAATTGGGTTATCTTGTTTGATTTCCTAGTTAGGGTTGCTTATAAACAGCTTTTCATTTATATATCCACATATGGTAGCAAGCTCATATTGGATGAATCACAGTATTGTGCTGTATTTGTAGTTATATAGTGAAATAAACAAGGCAATACATGGAACAATAAACAGATAATAGCTACATTAAATATATATAGAGAGAAAGAGAGACGTATATTTATCAATGTATTTGAATATATTGACACAGTATATATTGTGTTATACATATATTTCAGTGATAACCAATCTCCCAAGTACTGTAGATAAAATCCAAGACAGATTTCAAGTCATATTCTTCTTTCCGCTCTGAGTTTGACCAAATTAGTGATTCAGTGACACGTTGTTTTGCTGTGATGCCAATAGAAGCCTCAGTTCAAAATAATTCACTGTGAACTATTAGAATTAGCAGCACACAAACACTTAATTCTTACTTTATACAATTATATGTAGTATGCTACTGTAGAGAAAGAAGTTTTGTTGTCACTACTAATTTAAAATAACCATAATTCTTTAGGAAAGGTAATAATTTAATTCTGCCATTGCATAGAAGTTTGATCCATATCAAGTTTTTCTGTGAGTCTTAATTGGAAATGACCTGTACAAGATGCTTGCTTGCTTTGTCTGATTAATCTCTAATTAACTCACACTAAAAGCCAGAATGGCTCAAAATGCTATGCAATGGGAGTCTTAAATTATACCCTGAAGTGTGGGGCTACTTTAGGTGGACTATATCAATAATCTAAATCATTTAATCCCTGGAGGCTGGGTTCAAATCCATGTTTTGGTCTCAAATTAACCCCCAGGGCACGAGTCCACATCACTAAACCATTGTGCAATACAGCACTAATGTTTCTGAATAAGAAAGAGCCTAGTGGCTCTGGGCCAGTGGCATTGCCTAATCACAATAATGCTACCACCTGCAATAAAAAGCATAACACTATTGCTTTCACACCATGGGAAAGTTAGTTGCCATTTTCAGTAGTAAAGCTTCTGTGGAAAGTTTCATATCCACACTCTATACTTGCTTTTGTGACAAAAAAAAATATGTATCATGCACGTTTACAAGGACATTTTAAGAGAGAGAGATATCTTTCTATCCCACAGGCTAAAAAAGACTGAAATATTAGGCCTCTGTGATAGCTTACTCCTTGAGGGTGAGATTGTAGATGACAAGGTTACAAGACTTAAAGTCAGCCTCTGTTACCGCCACTTAATCACTGCATCTCCAGTCTCGGTGGAGATCTGTCAGATTTTGCTGCATTTATTTCACAGAAAACAGGACACTTTCTTCTCGTCCTTTGATACCAGACCTTTAGCCTTTTCATAGAGGCTTTCAATTATATAACTCTGTCTCCCCACTTTTCTTGGTAAATATATTATGAAAAATGTTTAGGAAAAGATGCAAAGGGTAAAGCTAGTTGTCAATGGATTTGAACCTCTGAAGTGAAGTAGCAAAAATGTATTTATTTTAAAAAACTAGTGATGATCCTGCAGCATGCTTCAGAACTAAAGATGCCACTGAAATATATTTTTTTAGTTAGCAGTTATTACCTGGCAGATGGCATTGAATGAAACATGTTTATTGCTAAAATCTCAGTAATATTTATTTATTTATTTTGATTTTTTTCTGATTTAGAAAAAGGAACTGCCTAAGTGAGCAATTGAGAAATCAGCCGACAACATGGATAGGCCTATTGCCACCTCTCTGATTTACTGCAACCATAGTAACCATAGTAACCACTGAGTTGTCTTCTCTTTTTCTTATACAATTTGACCTCTTTTGTCTAACCTCCTCACTCCAATACATGCCTGTACATCAGTGTTGCAACCTCCTACTACTCAAACATCATACAGCCTCATTATTTGTCATCTTTGAAGTCCCCACTTATTTCTATCAGTGCAGCCTCTCCTACACTTCTCACTTTCTGTTTCTCTGTGAACAGGCCTTCCTTTCTCCTAAATTGACAGTTTCCTTTGACCATTTTTATCCTGTGATTGTAGGCTTTATAGCAATAGAATGAAAAGGTTGAACGAGTTTCTTTCCCAGAAAATGTTATAATCGTTTACATCTAAACCATTCAGCACACTGTGTTAAGTAAAACAAACAAACAAAAAAAAAACACACAGAAAAGTTACTTCCTTCCCTTAATAATAATTATCTTATACTTATGTAAAATATAACTTAACCTACAGTTAATTTATGGTCAAAGGAATACTTCATTAATTCTTTTTTTAAATTTTTTTTATTCTGATATCTTTGTTACCATGTCCTTAATTTTTAAATTGATCCAATTAAACCCTTGACACCTGTTAAACCTGGAATGAGACAAGCTTCCAGGACCAGTCCCCTACCATTGCACTACTGTTTAATCTACATAGTGTAGTAAAGGGGTAGTATACTAATTTGTTAATTCGTAGAAATTCTAAACTGAACCAATGGCGATGATCTGGTTTTAGAGGTAAGAGTTTCTGAAATACTTTAAAGTTAGCTAAAGGCAGTTGGACAGATCTACTAAGGTTTGGCTCCTACTGCTTGTTTCATAACTTGAAAATAGAAACACAGATGTGTGTAGGAGCCTTGCAGTAACCTTCTGGTTCTGAAACATCATCAAAGGTTTATTTCAGTTGGGAGGTAAAACAATTGAGAAATTTTGATGTATAAAATATACAAAAACATATTGTTTATTTCAACAACAGTCTTAAATGCTTCTATAAATATCAAACTGGATCTAATTCACAAAAAAATAGACAAAAACTTTGAGTTGAGTCTTTGAGTTAATACTTTGAGAATTGGGCCCTCTATATTTCCTAGGAAGAAACACGTCAGTGGCTGACAATGAAGTAAGCAAGATAGCTGATGCTTCATGCAATAATGAGGGCCATATTGTCTAATTATGTAAGGCACAGATAGAAGATGGTTCTGCCTAAACATGCTCTTAATGAGCCCCATTGTGTGTGCTCATTCTGAGGATGGTATCCCCCTTGCCTGCATCCAATTACATCATGAAAATTGCTTGACCTAGTTTACGAGCAAATGGGAATAAATCAGTGTTGCATGTGTTGAATAAAACAGCATGATAAATTCACCCCAAGACATCCAAGTGCAGATTCTCTGAAAGATTGGAACACACTTGTGCTTGTGTGGTTTCTAAGTTCCAAGTCTTAAAGGAGTGATAATAACCATGGCTTTAAAATCTATTTTCCTACTGTACTTCCTATTAGCATTAGTGGCATTATCACAGATCCCTTTTTGTCCTTAGCTTGATTTCTGTACAATACTGTTAGAAATCGGAAACATGCTGGACGTGTAGTTAAATAAATGTTACATGAATGGTAATGACCCACAGTCCCGTGTGAAGCTAGAGTGTTCATACTGGGAATTTTTATGCAGTCCAAGCCTATCCTTGCACCTCCAACCATGGAAAATATACCTTAAAGTACCAGGAATCACCCCTTTTTGTGACATAATGTGTAATGCTGAATTTGAAAAAAAAGAAGCACCAAGAAACCAAGAAGAATCAAAAGACTTCCCACACATCCGATTCCAGCCCAGCGCTGGAATAAAATTAATATCTTTGGTTATGAGCACTTGTTATTTGAGCAAGAGCGTTGCAACAAAGAGATAGGAGCATTTATCTCCAAAATTAATGAGATAAATACATAAATACATTGTTGTTATAACGATGTTCTTTAAAGTCACACTAGTATTTGTTTATATGAAAACACATTACTTACTTGATGCTTGAGTTCATTTATCACATTGTGTAAGATCCCTTCTCCCTTCTCTGTCTCTGGAGTGGTAATCAAAAAATCCACATCATGGCCAAACTCCTTTCCTCTGCAAAAGACAACAATCAAATGTGAACATTCGATCAGAATCTTGCACACCTCTGAATGCACTCGTTAAGGGGTTATAATAGCCAAAGCGTTCTCTCATTAACATACATTATGGACTGCTAAGGACTTTACAGCCATCAGAGGGCCACTTTTGCCTGCTATATGCTATGACTAATGAAAAAGAAAGCCAATTCATTACATCAGTGTTTACTATATTGAGTTTCTATGGTACTTTAACTCGTTATCACCTCTGAAAGGCACCTCTTGAATTCCATTCAATTGCAAAGTTAAATCGGTGACAACACAATTGGCCACCAATCTCAGCCACTTTAACAGTATTATCTTCATCAACCTTATGCCTCTTTTTACAATGGACGCGTTGTATGTAAACAGACCTTGTTGTTTAGCCAATTCACTTCTCCTTGTGCTGATATTCCCTCATACACGTTTGCCATCTTATAACCTTATAGTAGGAGGCTGTGTGGTCCAGTGGTTAAAGAAAAGGGATTGTAACCAGGAGGTCCCCGGTTCAAATCCCACCTCAGCCACTGACTCATTGTGTGACCCTGAGCAAGTCACTTAACCTCCTTGTGCTCCGTCTTTTGGGTGAGACGTAGTTGTAAGTGACTCTGCAGCTGATGCATAGTTCACACACCCTAGTCTCTGTAAGTCGCCTTGGATAAAGGCATCTGCTAAATAAACAAATAATAATAATATAATTCTCTCTTATTGTTTTGTTGTACAGCAGATTTTTTTTTGTTTTCCAATCTGAGACTCAGGTTCAAGTCCATTCTTCCTGCTATAACAGGAAAACTGTCCCCTATGTGTAAAATAACACATACAATCAGGCCATAGACTGGATTTGCACTAGGTTTCCATATACTTGGATGGAACCACCCATGACATTGCAAAAAACTGAGGATACTTAAGATCAACGTATTGATTAAAACTTTGAATACAACTTTTACATGTTTACATTAGTTGATTTATGTGTGTACTCACAGCAAACAATTTGTATTTTATTGTATTATCCCATATTACAATGCGTATACTTTAATGATTGTAATTTTAGAGACTAACTTTAATCCCCATTTTTGTGTTTAATTATTCAATACTTCCTCTCTGTGCTATTGAATATTTTCTAAATGGTATAAAATGAATAATGAATAATAGATACAGTACTGTAAAGGAATAAGGGAATGAGTAAAAAAAGTATTTACAAGCCATTCCATTAAAACACAAACAGACATGATATTGTCTCTTGCTTTCATTGATTATACTGTGTAATCTTTCTGTGAATTTTCACACTAGGAATATGATTATTACTACACATTGGGTGTACTCTTTCCTATGCAGTTGAATTAAAACTGTTTTAAGATACCACTAAGTAAATACCTAATTTAAAAAAAAAAAAAGATTGTTAGGCTTGATTTGTAATTCCTGGGAAATATTCATCTTAATGATATGAACTGACCATGACCTAAATTCTTATGTGCTTTGGGCATTTTGGCAGACTTGTCAAATTTAAGCTTATTAAGTGACACAAATTGAGGGAAAGCAACAGAAATAACTAATTCCTGTGAATATTTTGGTCATATTCTCTATGACAGAGGTGTCATCTTTCATTTGACACACACAACTGAGGTCTTATGTGCTTTATTCTGTACACTAACTAGAATCAGTGTACCTGCACAGTTGATTGTATATTTACATGGCTTTGGTGGATTTGTGCTGTTGATGTGTGTGGCAAAGCACCCCGCCCCTGTGTGCATTTGTGTTATGTGTTGTATGTTGCGTGTGTAAATGTTGGTGTATAGATTGGTACACGGGATATAAACGGGTCTGTGTTTCACGTGTATTTAAAGTGTAGATTTGTATTTAGGCACGAGGAGAGCACAAATCACTTCACGTGCTGGTTAAATGTAATATGTGAGCACGGGGTTGCACAGAATTAATTCACGTGCTGGGATTCAAGTGAATAATTAATTAGTAATTGAATCCCAGCACAACAGTATATATAGATGCACATTTTCACTCAGTGGTGGTGAGGTGTTCGGTGAGTGGAGAACGGGAGAGAGAGAAGGAGAAACGTAAAATAAGAACGTAAATATTAGTGTTATCTGCTCACCGTGTTTTGTTCGTCTGTCTGTGCACTGTCTAGTCCGTTTTGTTCGTCTGTTTATTTTGGCTACAAGTGCCGTGTCCTGTGTTTTGTTGTTTCAAACCTTTTATTTTCTGTCTGTTATTAAATGCTGAGCGCAATCACGCGCTCAGCTTTACCAAAACCCCATCTCTCTGTTTATTTATTTCCTCCATCTGGTCTGACGCCACCCACTCTGGCCGTCTTTGTGACACGTGGTGTCCTGCGTGGGATCGACAGCGCCTCCAGGACTCAGGCCAGAGCAGGAACCGCATGTTTTGGAAAAAAAAAAGTGTTGGATTACAAAAAAAAAAAAAAATATATATATATAAATAAATAAAATGGGATGGAAGGAGGATAAAGAGGTGAAGGACAGGGAGGAGGAGTGCCGCCTAAGGGCCAGACATCCACGGCGATCTAACAAGCCAACGCCGGGGTGCCTCCTCTGCGACCAGGATCATCTGTTCGCCAACTGTCCCTTCCGCAGTTATGAGGAGGAGCCTGAGCGTCCACAGCCCAAGTGGGAGGAGCCTGAGCGTCCACAGCCCAAGTGGGAGGAGCCTGAGCGTCCACAGCCCAAGTGGGAGGAGCCTGAGCGTCCACAGCCCAAGTGGGAGGAGCCTGAGCATCCACAGCCCAAGTGGGAGGAGCCTGAGCGTCCACAGCCCAAGTGGGAGGAGCCTGAGCGTCCACAGCCCAAGTGGGAGGAGCCTGAGCGTCCACAGCCCAAGTGGGAGGAGCCTGAGCGTCCACAGCCCAAGTGGGAGGAGCCCGAGCGTCCTACGCCCGAGTGGGAGGAGCCCGAGCGTCCTACGCCCGAGTGGGAGGAGCCCGAGCGTCCTACGCCCGAGTGGGAGGAGCCCGAGCGTCCTACGCCCGAGTGGGAGGAGCCCGAGCGTCCTACGCCTGAGTGGGAGGAGCCCGAACGTCCTACGCCTGAGTGGGAGGAGCCCGAACGTCCTACGCCTGAGTGGGAGGAGCCCGAACGTCCTACGCCTGAGTGGGGGGAGCCCGAACGTCCTACGCCTGAGTGGGGGGAGCCCGAGCGTCCACAGCCCAAGAGGGGGGAGTCAGTGCGTCCACAGCCCAAAAGGGAGGAGTCGGTGCGTCCACAGCCCAAAAGGGAGGAGTCGGTGCGTCCACAGCCCAAAAGGGAGGAGTCGGTGCGTCCACAGCCCAAAGAGAGGAAAGTCGGGGCTTCCATAACCCTAGGAACCAAGCTGCCAGCAGAGGGAGAATGCCTGCTGGTCCCACCTCCACCAGCAGAGGAAGAATGCCTGCTGGTTTCCCCTTCCGAGGCAGAGCCGCACCAGTCCCCTGCAAGAGAGGCAGAGCAGCACCAGTCCCCTGAAAAAGGGGGAGACGACATGCTGCTCCCACCTCCGTCGCCAGGAGACTACACGCTGCTCCCACCTTCACCGGCAGGAGCAGAGCAGCCGGAGCTGTCTCTGCCTCCGCCACCTCCACCGGCAGGAGCAGAGCAGCAGGAGCTGCCTCTGCCTCCGCCACCTCCACCGGCAGGAGCAGAGCAGTAGGAGCTGCCTCTGCCTCCGCCATGTCCACCAGCAGAGGGTGAATGCCTGCTGGGTCCCTGTCGACCAGCAGAGGGTGAATGCCTGCTGGTATCACTTCTCCCACCAGCAGAGGATGAATGCCTGCTGGTATCACTTCCCCCACCAGCAGAGGATGAATGCCTGCTGGTATCACTTTCCCCACCATCACGAGGAGAGGAGCGGGAGCTGCCTCTGCCTCCATCACCATCAGGGGGAGAGAAGCAGGAGCTGCCTCTCCCTTCACCAGAAAGACCAGGGCGTGAAGCTGGCGGCCCTCCGCAGCCCTTGCATAGGCTGCTGAGGGAAGCATGGGTAAGAATCGCCTGGTCGCAGAGGCCGAGAAGAGGGCCAACACCCGCATCCCGGCTGGTCCTGACTCCCTGCCACGCTTCACCCTCGCCTGGGGCTGCCAGCCGTGCCGCATCGCCTGGGGCTGCTAGTTGCTCCGCATCGCAGCAGGAAGTACTGTGGCCGGAACCCCACCAAGGGGAGCTGTCGGCCACGAAGAAAGTGGGGGAGGTCAGGAGACCTGCTCCCACTGCAGCAGTTTCGCTGCCGGAGATCGTGGGGGAGGTCCGGAGACCTGCTCCCACTGCAGCAGTTTCGCTGCCGGAGATCGTGGGGGAGGTCCGGAAACCTGCTCCCACTGCAGCTTCTTCGCTGCCGGCAGTACTGTGGTGGGAGCCCCACAGGAGGGAGCTGCCGGCTACGAAGAAGGGGGAGGTCGGGGGACCACCTGCCCCCGCAGCTTTTTCGCTGCAGGACGGGACCAACAGGCTGTCAGCCGTGCCACTACCAGCAGGGGTGCTGACAGCATGGCCAGCCATGGGCCCACTGAAGCCTCCCTTCCCAGCCCGAGACTTTGTCCTGGACTGCTGGATTTTTAAGGGGGGAGGTGGCCGTTGAGGCCATGTGTGCTGCGCACAAGGGGGGGGTATATGTGGCAAAGCACCCCGCCCCTGTGTGCATTTGTGTTATGTGTTGTATGTTGCGTGTGTAAATGTTGGTGTATAGATTGGTACACGGGATATAAACGGGTCTGTGTTTCACGTGTATTTAAAGTGTAGATTTGTATTTAGGCACGAGGAGAGCACAAATCACTTCACGTGCTGGTTAAATGTAATATGTGAGCACGGGGTTGCACAGAATTAATTCACGTGCTGGGATTCAAGTGAATAATTAATTAGTAATTGAATCCCAGCACAACAGTATATATAGATGCACATTTTCACTCAGTGGTGGTGAGGTGTTCGGTGAGTGGAGAACGGGAGAGAGAGAAGGAGAAACGTAAAATAAGAACGTAAATATTAGTGTTATCTGCTCACCGTGTTTTGTTCGTCTGTCTGTGCACTGTCTAGTCCGTTTTGTTCGTCTGTTTATTTTGGCTACAAGTGCCGTGTCCTGTGTTTTGTTGTTTCAAACCTTTTATTTTCTGTCTGTTATTAAATGCTGAGCGCAATCACGCGCTCAGCTTTACCAAAACCCCATCTCTCTGTTTATTTATTTCCTCCATCTGGTCTGACGCCACCCACTCTGGCCGTCTTTGTGACATGTGTAATAAATGAATAACTATCTGTGCTCTGATGAGCTGAAATGACCATGAGTGTTGTATACTGCTCTATAAGCACGCAGTTCAGGAGGCTGTTATGCCAAAACATAACTGCTAATAATACCACATTATTAAAGTTACGAATGTCATAAGTAAATACAAGGTTTAAAGAACTCAATAGTAGAACTCAAAAGAGAAATTACAGAGTTGCACAGCATTTTCAAATATTGGCAGAATGAACTGAGGATTTAGAACAAAGGAATACAGAAGTGAGTGCAGACGCAGAAGGAGTTTTTGTAGTTACTTCCACGCATACATCTGTTTTGATCTTCATACCAATAACTGGTGTCAGAATGGTAAAGATAAGTAAAGCTACGTGAGGGGAAATATTTGTCAAGCAGTATCAGATGAGATAGCAAAGAAGTCTGGAAAGGTCACCATGCCATGCTTAATTGCCTATAGAAAACATTTAAATGTTCCACATTCAGAATTCAATGAGGCATGTCAAGTTCACAGTAAAGTGGAAAAAGTAAGTAGTTTAATCACAGACTACAGGGAATATGCTTTCATCTGATCTCCTTGCTGTGGTTCACATGCAAAATAATACTTTATCCTTTGTGAGACAGCAGGGAGGGGGTTAAATCCTCCCTGCAGAAAACATGTGCAAATGCACATTGGTTGATGTAATTGTTTTGTTTTATTATTTAATTATCCCCTGCACCTGGTGATCATTGTAAATCAGAGCCAGGTGCAGGGTATTTAAAGAGAGCAGCCAGTCTGTTCTAGGCTGCTGAGAGAGAAGGAAGCAGGATAGGTGCTCTGCTTCCGAGCAGTCGGGTGAAGAAAGGTAGTGTAAACCTGTGTGGTTTGTTTCGGGGTGAAGATTTTGTTTTGTGTTCCAGGTAAACAGCTTAGCTGTCCTGATTTATAGTTTAGGTTCCTGTGTGTGTAGTTAGTGCTCGATAAGAGCTAGGTGTTTATTTGGTTTTGTGTGTTTGATATTTGTATTATTAAAAATAGCGCACCAGCGCTGAAAAATCCATTTCATTGTTCTGGGTCGTATTTTTAAAGGGGCAACGAACCCGAGTGAGTTGTGCTTTGTCACATATGGTGGAGAATGCGGGCATAGTGTGTGGGCACCCCTACGACCCAGAAAATGGATTTTAAAGAATTGATCGCAATGATCAATCATAACACCGCTGCTCAGAAAGAGCAGACAAAGAAGTGGAGACAGGAGTTGGGGCTACCGGATCCGGAGCCGACGGAGCTGGACCTGCTGCTCCAAAGGTGGGAGCAGGCAGGGGGTGCCCCACTGACTCAAGCCCCAGAGCCCAGAGGCGAGGAGCCGCCGCTTCCAGAGCCCAGAGGGGAGGAGCCGCCACTTCCGGAGCCCAGAGGGGAGGAGCTGCCGCTTCCGGAGCCCAGAGGGGAGGAGCTGCCGCTGCCGGAGCCCAGAGGGGAGGAGCTGCCGGAGCCCAGAGGGGAGGAGCTGCCGGAGCCCAGAGGGGAGGAGCTGCCGCTGCCGGAGCCCAGAGGGGAGGAGCCGCCGCTGCCGGAGCCCAGAGGGGAGGAGCCGCCGCTTCCGGAGCCCAGAGGGGAGGAGCCGCTGCTTCCGGAGCCCAGAGGGGAGGAGGTGAAAAGCATACCTCCACCACAGCCCCGACCACCACCCCTACAGTCCAGTTCGGCGCCGCTGCGTCCAGTCCCTCACCCCTTGCTCCTGGACACCCTGCCGGTCTTCCTGGACCTCCCTGTGCTGGACCTGGAGCCCAGGAGTCTGCAGCACTGGCCACAGCTCTGCCCCTGGTTACCTGCTCCGCTCTCCCCGAGCACCCAGACGTCGCTGGGCTGCTGCCAGACGTCGCTGTTGCTCCCCCTGTTAGCTGCTTCGCTCCCCCTGGGTGATCGGACATCACTGCGCCAGTTCCCAGGGGAAGACCTGTGTCCACTGCGGCATCCTCCAGTGCCCCGGCCTACGCTTCGGTCGGCCCTGTTAGCCCGGTGGGGTCCTGTGTCGCCGGTTTGCGGTCCCTTCCTGGCAGCGCCGGAAGGACCGACCCATCCTCAAGCCCGCCCGTGGAAGAGGGCGGCAATGGACATTGCTGGACTTGAGGCTGGGTGGTCTTTTAAGGGTGGAGGGAGGTGGCCGTGGTATGGCCGGTGTCTTGAAAAGACATGGGGGGGGATGTGTGAGACAGCAGGGAGGGGGTTAAATCCTCCCTGCAGAAAACATGTGCAAATGCACATTGGTTGATGTAATTGTTTTGTTTTATTATTTAATTATCCCCTGCACCTGGTGATCATTGTAAATCAGAGCCAGGTGCAGGGTATTTAAAGAGAGCAGCCAGTCTGTTCTAGGCTGCTGAGAGAGAAGGAAGCAGGATAGGTGCTCTGCTTCCGAGCAGTCGGGTGAAGAAAGGTAGTGTAAACCTGTGTGGTTTGTTTCGGGGTGAAGATTTTGTTTTGTGTTCCAGGTAAACAGCTTAGCTGTCCTGATTTATAGTTTAGGTTCCTGTGTGTGTAGTTAGTGCTCGATAAGAGCTAGGTGTTTATTTGGTTTTGTGTGTTTGATATTTGTATTATTAAAAATAGCGCACCAGCGCTGAAAAATCCATTTCATTGTTCTGGGTCGTATTTTTAAAGGGGCAACGAACCCGAGTGAGTTGTGCTTTGTCACACCTTCTACATTTTACAGTGTTTTATTTTATTGCATGTTTACCATCCTGCTGTGTGTGTTGTCTGGCATAGAGCCCTGCATCGGGTCGGGTGTCCGCGGGTGACCCACAAAGCGGGTCGGGTTAGCAGTTAGGGTGCAGGCCAGATAATGTAATTTTTGAGTGTGAATTTGAATAGCCAAAAATGTTTTCTGTCCTTTCAGCAATACTGGTCTGTAACCCTTACCCAAATAACGTGTTAGAAGGTAAATGTACTGATATTTCCTGCACTAAAGCAGGAGGAGATTATTGAGGGGTCAGCTGACTAAGCTGTGTTCTCAGTTTGTGTTCTCGGATTCTTTTATCACGTCTGCTTGGTGATATTAAAAATGCCTGTGGACGAGGTGAAACAAAAGATAGCGCAGGGTTTATATCATGTAGTGGATAATAGTTCGAGAGGTAAATCAGAAGTGTGAAATTCTTTTGGAATCATAGCGAATGAAAATAATGAACATGTGACTGGATTTGTTGCTTGTAAAACCTGTCATCATTTTTTTTGTGTATAACAGCTACAAAACGCAGGCAGTAGGTAAAGGACAAAGACTTGCGGGTTCGGGTCGGCTTGCAGGTTAAAGTGGGTAAGAAGACTGTGCTGCAGCGGGTTGCAAGCTCTGGTCAGGTCCTATAGTAGGGTTGGAAGTGGGTGTAAAAATCGGACCCGCATAGGACTCTGGTCTAGCATTCAAGCATAAAACCAGAAATGTTGCCGCTTTTATGTATGGTTTAATTTACTGTAATTTCGTGCTGCAGCAAAGGAATTCTGGAAACTGCATTTCTGCAGCAAAGCTAGTAAATAACTGTGGCAAAGTGGGTTAGTATGTGCTGGTGAAGGCAATGCAGCAGTGCAGAAGAAACAGACAGACAAAAATGTCCAGGTGCAAGGGTGTTTAATGATGTTGTTTTCCAAAGCCTGACGGCAAAACAAACAGTAAACAATAATAAAGGTCCCGATCTTTATACAACACACAACACGAAACACATACACAAGTCTTTTAGTGAGTAAATTAGTGCCTGTGGTGCAAATACAGTTCTTCATGAAAGAAGGGAAGTGCTGGTGTCCGGTTTGGTGCTGGCCTTTGGCGACAGCTCCGGATCATGTTAGCTGTCTAAAACAGTAAAGGAACAGATCACTTTACTACGTCCCCTTTTTATACCATCACCCATGACCCCTTGGTCAATGAGCGCATCTGCTCCTCCAATCCGTGGATGCCACACCGTTTCCCGTCCAGGTCATTGAGTTTGTATACCGTAGCTCCATCCCCTTTCTAAATGGCCAACTTCCACCTAACCCTGGGAAGAAACTGTCGTGCCATTAAGTCCAGGGTACTCTGTTCCCTTTACACAGCGCCCTCACAGGTCAGGAGGGAGATCTAACACCAAGAATCATTCGATCTCTGTCACAATAACCCATAGAAATATGTGGTCCAACTTAAAATATATATTTTTTATATAGTTATTCGTGACCTTGTGAGTAAAGAAATACAATATTTCCATGTTAGATTTATATTATGCTATCATTAATTAAGTGAGAGGGAAAAAAGAGATTTGAGTGAAAATGCAATTGAAAAGGCCCAAGTGGACTTTATGCTCAAGGTTCATGGCTTGGGTTTTGCAAGAGGGAAATTAACAGATTATGTTATAGTTAAAATAAACCTAATAATCCCAGCCACAATCGCAGTAAAAATTTTAATTGTTTAAATAGGGTGCATTCTTCTATTCTTATAGCTTGGAAGAGTAAAAGAGTACTTCAGTTCAATGTAAGTTGCCGTGTTTGCAAACTGTCCATTTCGCCCCAGAACTAAATTTTGCCAGCGGACCCTTTTCTTTAAGCATTCCTTTCACATTCCTCCACTAAACTTAATTCAGAAGCAGAACAAGCCGCAATAGACCTCAAGTAAAATGTATTCTCACACACATTGTATAAATAGATTTTTAAATTGCTTTTTCAGTCTTTTAGTGTAACATCTCCAATTTATAGCTGTCATACCAACTGCTTTTGGCAGCTAAATAAATCTATTTCAAACTGTATAGCAAAACACAAATTTTAACTATTTAGTAAAAGATTAATTCTATGGAAAGAATGAAATATAATCAAATCATTTTTTTTAGGTTAAGTGTATTTACTACACAATTAATATGATCATTAATATAATAAAAAAAAATCATTATATAAGGGTTGCTAAGTCTTGACTAATTTCGTTTGTAATCCCCAGAGGGCATTATTCAATTAAAGCACTACTACTTGTGGTAATTATTCAGAACAGAGTTGTTTTCTTATTATTTGGGGATCACGCATTGGGTTGGGCTGAACGGATGACACTGGACAAGGGGGCGGGAGTGAGTGTCGTATACAGTAAGCGGGTCTTGGGTAAAGCTTGCTGTTGGCAACAAGACCAACAGGCAAGTGTGAATTCTGTTAACATCATGCGGCCCACAAGGGAAAGGTATGGACTAAGCCTCTGCTCTGTGCTGTTGTGTTTAGTTTTAATTGATGCTACAATTCTAAAAGCCTGTGGTCTTTCAATGGCTGTTATAATTACAAAGCAATTCACTTTAGCATGCCATCACAACAGTCATTAGCTTCAGAATAATTAAAGAATGATGGAATATTTATAACTCTGCACCCAGTAAAGTTACCCAACCAGAAACTGACATCTCATACAAAATAATTCCATAAATCTTACCTAAATCTTACTTCTTGTGCACTTCCATTTGCACATAAAGAAGTCTCAAATGTCCAGTTTTGAAAGAAACATGTTACACTAAACATCTAGGGAAAATAAATTAAATTAAAAACATGATATCTGGTACTACGCTTGGTTAAAGAAACCTCATTTAAGACCCAACTTGACAAAGTTTTGAGATCAATCAGCCACTAGGAACTAGACAAGCACAGATGGGCCGAATGGCCTCCTCTCGTTGGTAAATGTTCTTGTGTTCTTGTTGTTGCACTTGCTTGGTCATTTCACCTGGATGGTAAAATGGTCCCCTCCCCTTCAATGGCTTCTTTCCTATCTTTAACCAACCAGCTGCTTCCCATTTTAACTGACGTGCATTCAGTCAGTAAAATGCTGCTCAGGTGAAATGACACAGGAAGTAAAACAGATTTCCTGTGAATAAGGTATAGAAACTAAGCTATAAAATGTGTTTCTTTACAAAATGCACAATTACTTTATTTTGTTTAAAATATGTAATTTGAGGGGTATTCTTTTCTTTTCAGAAATAACTGTGCTATTAAACAATATTTAGGTTCATGAATGTGACCAATTATGCAGCACATTGAATATAAAATGATTAATGATCTATTCGTTCCACAGATGAACTATTAAAGAGGCCAATAAAACTCAAGTGATTCAGCAAACTGCAAAGCACCTGCAGTCTCTGGGTATTTCCTACCACATTCTTAATTGGCAAAACAGCAAACACTATCTCTGCTTTCCACAAAATCATTTAAAAAATATTAACCGTGGTGTGCATGCAAATTGGGCATATGCAGTTTCCTGTCATGCAGTTTTCCACAATAAATAAGAGAATCAATGCTGAAAATCCAACGATTAAAAAAAAAAATACAGATGATACCTTTTTTTTAATTGAGTTAGCTCAGCTGGTGCATGTGTGTATCAGAGCAAAAGCTACGGAGCATTTTAGCTGCCATACATCTGTGTATATTCTGTATTTAAATCACCGTTGTCAGCAAAAGATAAATAGCTTTCTTTCCATTGATGAAATGTTCTATTTCTAATGGTGGATCTTGACAACTGAATTATTTAGCATTAGTTACCTCTGAAACCATAACCTTTTCCTTGAGAAGTTAAATACAGCCAAGATGGAACTTTTGCTATTAAAAAACTAATATGCTGACAAGACTAAAGCTTTTCCATGCATATTATTGATTTAATTAATAACCGTTTTATTCTATTTAGATCTTCGTAGTTGCCCGTAATATACCTGGTGGTGTAAATTAAAGGTCACGGCAACTATTATGCATGGACCAAACGCTACAGTAAAAAAAGGACTTGAAAATTAATTGCTCTGAAAAAAATAGGGAGAGTGCTGCTCAGAAAATATTGTTGTACCATAAATTTAGCAGTAATTCAACAAGATTTATAACAAATCCTGTTGAAAAACATTCATGAAGACAATATTTCACAAATGTGATGCACATTAATGCAATAATGTTTGACAATATATTACTGTATTGTTTTATACTTTTTTTATTTAGAAACTCCTCAGAATTGATGTTGGCAGAGCTGTCTTGTGAGCGAACGTTTTATTAACATAATGTGCAAGAAAATAAAGTTATGTGTTAGAGGGCAGCGATTTTTTTTTTTTTAATCATTTATCATTTATGAGCAAAATATCACCTAAAGTGGCCTTTTTCACTGTAACCCCGCATCTCTGATAAAATCCTGTTCGTCAGTTAAATAGCTCACGGTGGCCAGGCGTGACATTACTAAATGGGGTTTTATCTTTCAATGCAGACTAGGATTTACAAGTGTCATCTTAGACCAAACTGGCAGCCTCTTGAACCCGTGAAAACTGCCATTTTTGCAGGAAAAATACACTTTTTTGCAAAGATGGGGCCTGATTTACCAACGGTTGTTAGGCAACTTTGAATACATTTTTTCTTACAGGTATTATCCCCACAATTTTCATTTATTAGTCACACAGTCAACAAGTATGTCAGTTACTTACATCCCCTGCCATGGCTGTAAACTGAAAATTAGAGCAATGACAAAGAAGTTGATGGCCATGACATAAATGTTGTAATGATAATTTACTAATTGGTTACTGTAACTTTAAGTAACATATATAACATGGGTTAATGAGTAGACTAAACAACAGAAGTACCTGACTCTGCGACATGTATGTTACAGAATGGTACTAGGCTGATGTATAAGACTACTAAAAGAAATGTGCTCTGTGCTTCTACCCACAATCCGTGTCTGGAGTCTCTAAACTGCCTAGTTACTATCAGATGCTGTGACACCAGTGCATTAGATGTGATTCAAATCAATCTATGTAAGTATTTCATTTTCAGCTTTGTAAACCTCTTAGTGTCCTTTTATTTTAGATTCTGTCCTTGTCCCCTGCTGTCTGGTGGATGACTTACTTTTGGCTCGGAAAGCATAGCTCTCGTCATTGTTACAGTATCTGCAAGACTCAATGAGCGACCCAAACTATTAAATAGGCTTCCTACATATAAAAACATAAAACATTAATTTTAACATTCAAACAGTGCTGTTGAGTGTTGAATGATAACTGTAGCTGTAGCTATGGCAACACTGTCCTGTACATCTGACAGTCCTGGGACTATGTCTTTATTTTCTTTTGTTTTTCATATTCAAATGTTTCCAAGTTCCAGTATTTTGTCATTTCTCCAATGTGTATTGGAGATTTGGGAGTTTGCTAAAACATCACACAAGCCCCTGGGTGGAAAGCTGTGTTTTATGGGAATTGACCACACAGAAATACCTGAACTTATATCAAAATGAAACATGCCAAATCCAAAAGATAAATCTGTTTGTACTGTACTGTCAGTACTGTCAGGGAAGTTCTGGGGCCCGGCTTCACTACTGGAGGCGTTGACATTGCAGTTCCTTTTTCTAAAGCCACCGAACCATCAGCTTTTTCAATGTAGCTGTCAAAACTGCTGTGCAATGGAATATGACTCTCTTGTTTAAATCTTACAGTTTCTGACAGCTAGGCACCCATTTAATTCCATTTTGATAGTAATTGTGATGTTTCAGCAGGTAAGTTGAGAGCTACGTGGTAACTTTATGGTTGGCAGGTTGGATGATTTCAAATCCTGACAGTAGAAGAGTATCTCCATATTATTCAAAAAGTGTAATTACACAGAGCAGAATAAGTGAATGGTACTGTAGTTGTGTAAGCTTTATACACTGCTCCCCCTTTCTAACTCTAAAGTTAGGAGCCATAGTAACAAGTGGTAAAAGAAAGGGGCTTGTTACCAGGAGGTTCCCAGTCCAATCCCAGCGAAGCCACTGACTCACTGTGTGTGACCCTGAGCAAGTCACTTAACCTCCTTGTGCTCCCTCCTTTGGATGAGAAGTAAAACCGAGATCAAAGATTGTAAGTGATTCTGCAGCAGCAGTTGTTGATGCAGTTTTACCCCCTCTGCTAAATGACTAATTAATAAGACTGTGCTAATTCTGTTCTGCCTTATAACGAGTATGAAAGTGCTAGTGTAATGGCATTATGGGGCAAATGGGAACCACGACCATCCCTCCTTATAACTGGTTCCATGATATAAAGGGATGCTTATTAAGGGGGAGCACTGTACATTATTTTGTATAGATGGATATTTGTTCTGATGTGTATAAAAGCTTGTGACTCTTATAACTTGTGAACAGCTTGTTGAATTCAGTTGAAAATATGTATATGCCTTGTGGGAGAACAACATTTTGTTATAACAAACCCTTTCCCTAAAATACCCATCGACTGGCCATTTGTACTGTATAGCTGTGAGGATAGCCATTTGAAAGCACACATTGGGGTAATTTGCAGTGTTAGGCAACCTTACTTGTAGTTATTTTTGTTTTCATTCAAATAATTAGTAAAAATTGAGACATTCACTACAGTCTTTAATTTACTACTATTTTTTAACTACTATTTTATAAAACTGAGTTTTGAATTTAGTAACTATTTGCTAGGTACAAGGGTTTTGGAAAATATAAATTTACGCAATACACTCAGCAATTGTTAGTTGTTTGCAGTCTCTTTCAAAATTGTTCAAGTTAACATGTAAATGAGATCGAGCCCCTAAAGTATGTTAATATCTGGTGCAAACCTCATCAAAAAATCGATGGCGGCAAAGTCACATTTAGGCACAAAGCCTATGAACCATAATCAACTAGCTTGTGTGGCTACACCAGTGCTTTACAAAAAAGGGCCTGTGGCAGGGCTGCTAGTGGGATATTTTATCTGTCTTATGTGTTTCACAGACAGCGGACAGCCTAGTGTGTGGCAGGTTGGAAGGGCAGATGGTTCTGCAGCAGAGCGAGTCACTGTGAGTACCCCAGGGTGCTGAAACCAAAGTCACCTAAAGCCACAATCTGAAGATGTCAGTTCAGTTCCAGCCCAGCTAGGAGACTTTTCTTAAAGGGGAACCCACCCATACCTATGTTCACACTAAACTATCCTCTGATATAATAGAAATATGATATGATGTGTCTTTTTTCAATTTCCAATTTAAAAAATAGTTAATTTAGCGATTAAATCTGGATTTTCTTGAACCTTCTTTTAATTCCACAAACTCTTACCGTGACGTCACAACGTGAACAAATCCAACATTCTACTACTATTCACATTGAAGACAACGATACAATCTGTGTTTTACTTTTAACTTGTAGTTCGGTTTTTGCCATAATGCCATGCCGATGTGTTTTAGGTGGATGCAGCAATACAAACCAAGATGCAGAGATACAGTGTACTTAATGTTTAAATCTTTTTGCATGATATAATCCTAATCCTAACCCCCCCCCCATCCCTAACCATTTTCTGATACAATTATGTACTTACATATATCGTGCATAAAGATTTACATATTAAGTACATTGTTACTATGGGTAATTCCACATGTATTTACTAAGTAACTACTATGTAAATACACAGTAATTACAGACACGTAATGTAAAGTGTTACTCATATGTTGTATGTATAACTGACAAGGGAATGTGAAATGAGAGGAACAAATATACAATATAGCTATTCTACAGAAAACAAAATGGCAGTACGCCACTGCATTTAAAAGGAAATAAGGCACTGGTTATTAAATGTCATGCTGTTATTATGAGTTATGAAGAAGCCTAAGCTATGTTAGCAAACAGCACAGCTGCAATTTGAAATCACCAGTCTACTAAATTATTCCCTGCAATGTAGTAATGGGTTACACACTTCTGATGTCTGCTTGACCACTGGTATTATCAGACACTGAGTACAGACTTCAGTTCGCGTATTGTCTTTTGCAGTAACCTCATCTACTTGTTTGGCACTAATACCTTTCTGTCAGTATAGCTGCCTTATCTGGAAGCACTTTACAGTACACAGTGTTCATTTTCACAGAACCAAAGCAGCATATGATACTTCATCACTTCCCAAAGGTTATCTGTCAATCTCCATCCATATTTTATTCTCAACAGCAAGCATACTCCTTGCCAAAATTACCTGTCCCTTAAAAAGAGTGCACTTTTAGAGGGTGTTTATTACACAAGGAATAATGCACACCTAACTACATAATAAGTAACTCCTTCGAAGGTTCTGGTGTCACTTATTTATATATATTTTTTTTTTAAAGCACTATATTTTGCTCTTCCACAAATTTCTCTCTGTCTTCCTCAGATAAATCTTGAAATCTGCAAACCACTGTTGTTTGTTTTGGAAGCGACATTTTGTTGTGTGCCTGTACTGGTATTAACAGAATCAGATTTGAAAAGCTGATGTCAGAAAAATTGATGCTTGCAGTCTTATTAACTACAGGGGGCACGTGCAATCTTATTACACGCATGTAGTGAAGTAACTACTGATTCGTAATTAGATTGTAATTAGATTGTTAAATATACATTATAGGAATATTATAGTTTAATTGTTTCAAAATTGCAGAGTAATGGTCAATTAAGCCATGATACAGGGTCGCACTGCAGTCTTTATTCATATATCATGAGGTCATTATTTTAGAATTACTTGGTAATTACTTAGTAATGATTACAGAGTTTGCACATTTGGGTTAATAATATATTTTTATTATGCTCATGACATAATCATTAAACTCCCAATGTGGCAGTGTTACACTGCTCTTTAACTCCACTATTACCATACTTGGTAATGTAGTTGGTCTTCTTTTGTGGTTTTAGTTATACATTTTAACCATTTTATTCACTGTTCCTACTTGCAGTGGCGGTATCTGCTGCTGCTACCAGAGACCGACCCCTGGGTGTTAGATTTGAGGTAGTGAATTATGATAATGATGTAATTAGGTCTACATCTTAGCAAAAATGTATTGTTATTAAGGCCACCCAGCTAGTCTGTGATACAGCATGGATAGTGGTGAACTTGTACTTCAGGCCACTTCCCCTTTCTCTTCATGTACTGAACTGTTACCATTTCTGTTGCTGGTCTTTACCACTCACTTTACTTAACTGAAAAGAAAAGCATGAAAGTCTCTGTGGAAGGATGGTGGGCAATTCACAGAGACAAAACTTTAGTTGAAACGCTGCTCCGGCGCACTGATTTAGTTTGGCCTGCAGAGGGCACTGTTGTCCGTGGCCTGAATAACGGCAACGGTAATCAGGATCACAGAGTTACCAACACTGGTATACAGTCCGGTTGATGCTGGCGCACTCGCAGGTGCTCAAAATAATAATGAAAACAAAAGGCAAAATGAAAAGGGAAAATAAAACACAGTAATAAAACTACAAAATAAAGGTGCTGTTTAAGCAGTGCCCCCACTGCTGCTAAGCCGGTCACCTCGGGATCTCCGTCCTATGCTGTTATGCACTACTGGGGTGGCCAAGGTTCCCCTATCACTACATACGTCCCCTCAGGTACATAACAATATATTTTAATAAATAGTTTATTTATTGCTGGCTCTCTTCCTCAGCCATGCTTGCCTGTTTTGGTTGCTCGCTCCAACCACTGGCGTTCTTGCCTGGGCTATGTTTACACTGGCCTTCTCAGCCAGCATCTCTGTGATTTCCCAATCACAGCCACCCAAATGCATAACCAAGCGCAGTACTTATGGGCCGAGCAATCCCCCAAGGCCTGCGTCTCAGCCACTCAGAGAGATGAGAGGGAAAGCCAACACCCTCTTCCCCACCTCTCCGTGTCACTGCCATGACTGACAGGCGGATCTACGAGGCTGCTGCCCCCTTCCTGCAGTACCACGCATGTGCCAGATAGTCAGCACAGATCTCCCCCCTCCCCCCGTTACAGTCTCCATAACTTATTTATTAATTATTATTAGTGCTGTATAGTGTAGCTGTATTTGAGGCGTAGCAAGGACACACACACACACACTTCATGAAAATACCGTAAAACTTCAAATAAAAAATTTAATTACATAATAACTGCATTAAACAAATATGCATTACATGTAGGCCTACCTTAAATTACGTTTTCTAGTATTATTACTATTTAGTAATCCTGAGAGTCACTTTCATCGCTGTCACTTATTAGCAGTTCATTATGCTCAAGCTCCTCCTCATCTTCCTCATCTTCAAAGGCAATGACAGAGACCCGGTGTTTAATAGAGACCCGCTATTTATTTACAATATTTGTCAGCAGACCCGGCACTTTTTGGAGACAGGCGATTATTTGAGACCCGGCAATTATTTTAAGTTGTACAGTACTTTTGAATCAAATATTAAAATATGTGAAATTGTAAACAATTCCAGAACTCAGGAGCTCCGTACATAAAAAAAATGTCTGGCCTATCTCATAAGAGGAATTTTCCATATTGATTCAGTGTTCCTTAAAATATAACGTTTATTAACTTCACTTGCTAACATGGATTGTATATATCTTATCATTAGTAAAGCAGAGAGGCAACATGAGACTAAACTGCAATGATAGAGACCCATGTTAGTATACATCAGACAGTGATGAGCTGAACCACTGCAGCCCAAGAAAACCTACAAAGCATATTCAATACAGTGTCAAATTCTTCACAATATGGTTGATAGGTTGTTTTTTTTTTATGTATTGTCTTCACTTTACACTTGGTGGTGTCATGTTCCAAAAGGAAATGTTGATAAACAAAATGTCTCCTGTCAGTGAATTTCTTACGGTTTTAATAATATAATGCAAAAAAAGTATTCAATTATTTTGTTATTATACTTTTGTTTTATACTTTGTATTGTGTTTTCTCATTCAAACATATGAGAAATACTGAGAAGACGTATCCCCAGCCTGTGCCAATGATGACACTGGGATGCACAATACAGTACTTGTAGTCTTGAAGATGAATCCATTAAATTAGGCTTAAAACATCCCCAATCCCCTACTTTGGGTGATTTGCTATTAAAATTCCATGATTAAAATCTCTGGTCTGATCAAAAATAGAAAACTTAAAAGCGAAAAGAAGACAGTGATGACATTTGAATGCCTCATTCATTTTTACCTGCTGTGCTGAGAATCTCATTTAAACCCTCCTTCCAGCCCATTAAATAAACAACAACATTGGAGCCAGTCCCTGAGAGATACACACTATCGTTTCACAACAGCCTGTTTTTGCATTATTAAATAGTACCAGGACACAACCCTGTGCAGCTGATTGTTGGTAACCTTGTAAGACATTAGTAATTACACAAAATGATGTAGCAATGCAATGGTATACAGTAGATTAGGAAACAATGGGTTTTATTTTAAGACTTTTTAAAAACCTATTTTGATTAAATAAATGCTGTTTGTTTAAAAAAGGGTTTATTTTTTCAAAGCACTATTTAACCTAAGAGAATGTTATGAGAAAATGTTCAATAAATAGTCCATAAAACCATTCCTTAAAACAGGTTTATAAAAACAGTAAACGTTTATTTCTTTATTGACTAACTAGGAATAATTCATGAAACTGAATCATTTTGGATGGGACATTACTAAATTAAACCTAGCATTGAGTTTAAAAACTTGAATTATTAACCTTTAATGATTTAGAAAGATACATATACTTTAATGCAATAATAGAACAATGCAAAGAAGTGCAAGTTTTTTTCAGCCAGAATGGCCTGAATTCCTTTGTAAGTTTGCATGCGTATGTATCCCAAACTGGGACCCCCACTAGCTGAAATTTGTAAGAGAAATTGAACTAAACTAAATTAAACAAATCAGTTTGATCCTGCCTAAGCTTTTCCTCCACTCTCTATATATAAAAAAAAAATTGTAACGACAGGTAAGCACACATTTTAATATGTTGTACCAGATATGCTATGTATAATTGCATCCTAATATCCTCTTAAGTGGAAAGAGGTCCATTAAGGAGGGTATAGGTATGACATAGTGGATCATTTATCTTAACCAATGTATTCTTCTTGATGTTTACATTGGCTTTATACTGTACATGATTCTCTGGTTTCATCACACCTTCCCATATGGAAAATAATATATTGCAGTGTATGTCAAAGCAATAAAAATATACTTAAAATACAAGGTAGTATATTGTCACCTCTTTCCTAAATATATGCTGTGTAGTGCAATATATTTTTAAATATGTCTCATACATTTCAGAAAGCATTCCAAATATATGTTCAAATATTCCAAATACACATTCCAAAGGTATATTTTATAGATGGGAGAATTCTAAATATATTTTGGATTTCATCAAAATATATTTCAATACATTTTTTTAAAAAAAAATTAGAGGCTACTTTGCATGCCTTGGCATGCCCACGTTGTTTCTGTAACATACACATTTGCATTAGCGCCTTTTAACAATTCTTAAAATGTTATCCCGGGCCTAAATTTAATTCCTTACCAGACATTATATTTTACTAATATAGGAAAGCAAAAGAACACTTGTATATTGCAGTTTTGATTTGTATTTATCCTTTCCTGAAGAAGATTATTATTTATTAGCCGACACCCTTATCCAGGGTGACTTACAATTGTTACAAGATATCATATTATTTTTACATACAATTACCCATTTATACAGTTGGGTTTTTACTGGAGCAATCTAGGTAAAGAACCTTGCTCAAGGGTACAGCAGCAGTGTCCCCTAGCTGGGATTGAACCCACGACCCTCCGGTCAAGAGTCCAGAGCCTTAACCACTACTCCACACTGCTGTCCTGATGAATTATTGTCTTGACACAAAACAACTTTAAAAATGACATTACCTCACTACAAGAAATCAGTCTCCATTTTTTATTTTAATTTGTTCACGTTCATATTGGCAGAGAAATATGAGAGCTCCACAGTTTTCTTTTTCTTTTGACTCTTGGAATCTTCCTTTTTTGAAAAAAAGCTCTGGTATTATAGATTCATAGTTGCTGAATACATGTTTATGGCATATCTGCCCAGTCCCTGACCACATTCCGGCGCCTCCTTAAGACTCACCTCTTCAAAGAGCACCTGTAGAACTCCTCTGTTTGTATCCTGGGACACTATCACCCTTCATGTAAATGTGCTTTATTTTGCTCTTATCAGCCCCTATTTTACTGCATTTAATCCTGTACTTCAGAATACTGTAATCTGCCAAGTTTTTAACCTGTAGTACTTTGTATTTAATCACATCCTGATGTAACTATCACTATTTAATCATATCCTGATGTAACTATCACTTACCTGCTGTATTATTGAATTGTGGTTTGTCAAACTTGTACTTTACTTGAACAAAAGTTATTGTATTTCTTGCTCTTATTGTATTACTTGTATTGTAACGCTTGAAATGTTTTTGCCTACGATTGTAAGTCGCCCTGGATAAGGGCGTCTGCTAAGAAATAAATAATAATAATAATAATCTCTTGTTTTATCATTTATTTACATGTCTCATGTACATTTTGTGTGGTAATGTTACAATATGTTAGAAAATATTATAATATAAATAAAAATATAACATAATTTTATATAGTTCAAAGTATATGGAAGCATACTTTGAAATGTTCCCTTATATTTAATTTTATGGACAATTTATATATTTGACATATATTCCCAACATATTTCAAAGTATGTGGAAGCATACTTTAAAATATGTTCCTTTATATTTCATACTATATGTTGGGATATATTTTAAAATAAATTTCAATGTATGTCTAAAAGATATTTAAATATATAGGATTATATATTTTTACGAGGTATTTCAATATATTTTTGTGTCCAGTTTTTAATATTTCAATATGTTTTAAAATATATTTTTGAAATATATTTATTGTATATTTATTTTCTGTATGGGTTGGTAACTTTTTAAAATTCAAAAGTTTAAAACACCCCTGGTGTCAACATACAGCTGTGAGTAATATACTGTATGTAATCTTTATGTAACAGTTTACCAGAGCCACATATAGAGAGAGTTTGGCCAACCTTTGATCTTTCTTGATTGGTGAATTCCCGCAGGTGATTGCTCAATCCCTTTTACTTAGGTTACTCGGGCAGGCAAGTAGAAGAATGTTTTAATATAACTTACAACTTAGATTATTTTAAACTAGGAAAGACGTATTATTGTTTATTTATGTTCACGTTGATATTGATTTTTTTTACCTCGAGCTGGCATTAAGGTTTCCCTGCCACTTCAGACTTTCAGTGTGCAAATTCTTCTAATTTCCAAATATACAAACAAATTGTTGATTTATTTAACTTTGTAAGAGTTTGAAAGAAAAGAAGTATGAAATCAAGATCTCAAAATGAAAATAAAAAGAGATTTTAAAAATTGGTTGAACAAAATATATTCATAATATTATAATGATATATAGTGAAGTGAATATTTAAATTCGTTTTTGAAGGGAAAAAAAAGTATGAAACTAATTTACATAGTCTCTCCCGATAAATACACTGATGTGCTGTTCACTTATCTGATCGGTAACAGGAATAGTGAACAGCTCATCTTACTGTGCTGATTTTATTGAATATTATTGTGATATATTATTAGTTAACATAAAAAATAAACTTTAATATATTAATAAATAAATACAAGTCAATACAAAGTATAAACATTAAAGGTGGCATTTCTTTATAAGATACCGGCTTGTCATGCTGACCCAGTTAATGAAGAAACAAAATCAATTTAGCAAAGGGTGATCGACCAGTAATATTTTCTTTTAATAAAAATGAACCCAGCCACCATTTATAACTTATTACTGTAAATAAAATGTTTTTGTACCACAGATTTCCTCATTGATTTACATTGTGTAGTGTGCATGCGCGCACCTGTTTGGTGACAACATGGCGCCTATACCGACAGTTGGCCAAACTCTCTCTATATATGGCTCTGCGGTTTACTATTAAACACTGCCCCTAGTGGATGTAAGAAATACCAATAAGAACAAATGTAGTAGTACTTTTGAGGACAAAGGGGTGTTTAGTATCAAACCTATACCAAGGTTATATATATATATATATATATATATATATATATATAAAGATAAATATCATTTTGTAAGTCTTTTCCATTGTTAAGAGGAAAACTGGCATAGCTTGATATGTATTTTTGGGCTAAAAAAATGCAATTCAGGTCCTGCTGTAAACTTCAGTAATTTTTTTTTTTTTTAGTAACAGATTGGTAAACCTAGAAGGCACTTGTTTAATGCAGCTCTGAGTCAATCCTTTGACAGCAGGCTATTACAGGAAAGAAATATCATTACCCTGTACCGCTGTCAGGTACTCTAACAATGAGCTGGAGACTGTTCAAGAAAACCCTCAGATGACATCTTCCAAAAGAAGCCGCTTTCTAATTAAACTCGAATGGGTAGGAAAAATTACGAGATAAAGATAAAAGACAATGATGTTCCTGGTGGATAATTAGTTCTTAGCTGTGTTAGCTACACTTTGTGTGCAGGGCCAACACTGAGGAGTTAAAGGGTGGCTAGACTGCAGCCTGGATTTTTTGGAACGGAGTAGAAATTTATTTTAAAAAAGAAGTCAAAAGAGATCAGATTGTTTGAAATCCATATATTGCTTTCTTAGATCTCCTGCTTGACTGTTTTATTATGGACAAACAGTGAGGCAATTTGTGTTATAGTTTCTGTATTCAGTTAACTAAAGGTATGTTTGTTTCATTCAAAAGTATTTTTTTTATTTTTCTCATCTAATTGGAGACTGATCAATAAAGCAGCAGTCAATATTCCTACTGGTTTAAATGAATGTCCCTGGACAGGAGTAATAACTGTACTTGGTTTTCTTGAGTTTTGACTGGGGTCCCCCTTTAGCTCGCTGAGTGCTGCCCTCAAAGAGACAGGGAGCAGACAGGGAAAAGTGCTTGAACTAGGGTTTATATAGCAGGCTGATTGAAAAGATAAGATTGGGAGGAGCCTTAGCTCCTGCCCAAGAAACACCCCCTGGAAAGTTTGAAAAATGCCAAAGGATACCATTATAACACCAGTGTATTGTAGCGATCTTGGTTCCCGCAGGCAGGAGCATCACATAGGACAAGGCAATCCACACACAGGTGGAGGGCGGGCACGATCCCGGGACCTCTCGCACAAAAGCATAGCGCCGATACCGCTGTACAAAAGAGCCGGCTCCCTTGCAAGGAGCGTATATAGGGCTTATGTCTTTGTGTGTAATTACGTCACCTACCAGCCGTACTTCTGCCTTCCCCTGTGCACGCTACAGTATATTAGTGAGATAACCCTAGCTGAATAATTAGCAGATCACAGCATTACCAGCAATAGAAAAGACAAACGTATGAGTGGGAAAGTGTTTTTCACAGACGATTAAGTACCCAGAGAACATGGATAAAACAAATCTAAAAAGTTATAATTGTGTTTAAAAATAAATTTGCAGGAATGCATAGACCGCAGGAGGCAGCGACAGTAGAAAAGTGGAACCTCCAAAACTTCTTAAAGGGAATACTTGGGAAACATGAGTATTGGTACACCCCTTATGAACCTCATCCATTCTCACTGTGTTCTTAGATTTGAAGTTTAACTGTATTCAAACATTTATAAAAGCCATAGGAAGTAAGAAAAGAGGAATATTCCATAATATTTTTCATACTCCTAACATAGTTATAGTAACAATTAAACTTGACAGCTTAGCCCATTGAATAGCACCACTGCACCATTACCACATAGTCACAATATCAACAAAGGTTCAACCATTCTGTAAAGTCAAAGTTGAGTCATACTGTACCTTCTGAAACCACCAGTCACAACAACCAATGCATCAGGCACAAGCAGATGAACCGTGTCCTCCACAATCTGACCAATCGCACTGGCCTCATCCCGGCTGACTGCCCTTGAAATATCATCGTAATAGAGGAAACCTGTCAACAGCAGAACCCATTACAAACCTTACTGAGAGACATATATTAGAATTAGAGCAGGACAAGCCGATTATTTGCTTATTCAGATTGAGCTCTCCATAGAAATCAGATGCTGCCAATCAGGTGAGGATTATTGGTGTTGATTGGGCAGATTTACCGTTTCAAGAGAAACTAATGAAGAATCAGCTGCTTGGATTTCTTTTCTAAGAAAAGCAGCGATTGTCACAAATCCTAGCTGTGGTTTCTTCTCTTGTTTCACTTTGAATGGTAAATTAGCCCAGTCAACACCAATCCTCACCTGACTGTCAGCACCTGATTTCTGTGGAAAGCTAAATCCAAGTAACTGAATAATCGGTTTGAAAAGTCCAAAATAACATAATTTATAGTTCTTGGCTTTTTATTTATCATGTAGCATTAAATAATTGCACACAACTATCATAGTCTTTGTTATTTAGTACTTTTTAACAGCTGCTATACGTATAGCGGCACCACAATTTAAAATGTGACTCTAGGTATATTGCCCCAAACACAAAGCTTAAGCTCACATGGGGTGAAATTCTCAAATCTTTTCTTCCAAATCGTTTTTAAGATGTTTTACCCTAAATTAAATGTCTGAATTGTTTATTTCTGATTTGATGACTTTACTGGGTGCATTTTACTCATGAATGAATGGTGCTAATGATGATTTGGAGTAAAAAGCTTTAAGGATTGAGCCTGTGAGTTAATGAAACTTTTCCAGACCATTACAAAATATAGCAACAATTACCTTGAACAGTTTTGTTCTTATAACACTTCTTTGAAGTCAAAGCTTGGAGAATAGAATCAATGGCCACAAATATAGATTATTTTAAATCAAACCAAAGGACACCTTAGAGAAATTAAACATTAAGTACAGTGTAGGTAGCGCAGAACAATATTCTTTCTACAGCTTCTACATTTTCTGCAGTATTTGTACCTGCTAAATAATTCAAATGTTATTCACCATTAATTTGATCTACTTTCAGGTAGTTTGGCCACCGTGGATTCAAAAGCAAAAATAATTAGCTTTTTCTGTCTACCGGTTGAGTTTCACATTCAATTCAAAGTACTGGGTCTGACATTTAAAGTCATCAATGCAACATATCCTGATTTTATGAAACAGATGATACCACACATTAAACCAGATCCCCTGCTCTGTTTGAATGCTTACTAGTTAACTTACTTTTATAAGAATTTTGCCCTTACTTAAACATTAATCCAGCAGTATTTCTTTAGTTCCTGATATAAGAGGAAATGGCTCCTTACTTTAAGGGAGACATGTATATTTTTCTAATATTTCATTGCTTAATATCCTGGTAGATGTGTTCTGCATTATTCATATTGTGGTCTTTGTTTTTTGTTTTTTTTTTATCTTATTTGTTAACTGTCCACCCATAAGTGCCAAATACTCAATCGTGGTTTTCCGACTTTTAGTTTAAATGTTTGTCTTAGGGTCTTACAAAGTTTATTTTCTAAGTATTCTAGCAAAAATTGGTTCTGAAATGGTTTGTAATAGCAGATTTTCTAGAGGTGGGGAATCATATCAGTGTTGTACAGGCTTCCGTGCACAGTGTTTCAGCTATGGACGTCTTGCACTAATTTTCTGTAAAATAAAAAAAACAAGGCTATTTGTTTTCTTTTTGCAAGCTCTAGTTCGTTCTGTTTTGAATATTTATTTTCAAAATTTCAATGAGCATTCGAATATTCTTTAATTTTGAATTTGAATTCGTATCATATTACAGTAATATAAATAAAATCTCTTGGCAGTCAAATAAACCTGACACCTAATCAAAATACAGATTTAAGAAAGGAAAATAAATTGTTTTTTACATTTCTGATGTCATTGCGGCACTGATTTCCTTTACATGATACACTTATTTATAAATGATGTTATAGGAATGAGTGCGGACATGGCCATTTTTGCTAAGCACGTTTCCAATACTTGTCCCAGCACATGCTCTAGTGCATTCTACCAGTAGACATTATATACTATACATTCCTTTATCGATTTTCACACTATGATTTGCAAATCTGTAAAGAGAAAACCAAAAAACAGCTTTGTTTCTTGTTGAATTTTGTGCCAATTGAATGACAAGGGAAAAACAGCTGCTTTATCCACTTACAACATACAGTGAAGATAAAAGGAAGCCAAATGAACAGATTGCACACGGACCACATTTTTTAAAATTATTTTTAAGCCTTGCAAACAGTACCACCTGCAGCTTCAGCACAGCTCCCAGAGTCTTTGTTTGTATCTGCTTCCAGCTGCGTTGAGAGATTAAGATGCCTGCTTTCTTCCCTCGCCTGTCTGTTATGCTGCAGTACCTATTTTTTATAAGTATCTTGAGCGAGAGCACAGGAATGCATGGCTCTTATGTGCCCACAAGTGAAATGAAGTGACAGAAGAAACCAAGTAGGATATGAGTGCTTTGCTTCATACAGTAGTCCCTCTCTAAACCGGACATGTCTGGAGACAGACAGGTTGTCCAAAATAATAACCTGCCTTAATAAGAATGTGAGAAGCCAGGGAAAGCAGAAAAGTTGTCCACCATAACAAAGTGCACCATAGTGTACATAAAGCTCTTTGTCATTGACACAAAAACCTGTGAAGGAATTGCAGCCTCATTTTGTACAGTTGGGTGTGTTCCTTATTATTCCTATTATTAGTTGTATTATTATTTGTATTATTATTATTGTTGACGTTAATGAGAAATGTTCTAATTACCTGCTTTCTGCATCTTTGTGAAATGAATACTGCTGTCTGCTTTTACTTCTTCAAGAGACCGGAATCCTCTCCTGTACCATTTCTCAGCAGTCTTCAGTCCCACCCCAAAGACACTTGTAAACAACTGTCAGGGGGAACAAACCGTAAAAATCACTTGAGTGAAATGTTTATCAAGAATATTGAGTAAACAAAAATTGTATATTCGCATGTCTTCGAAATACCAGTTGTCTACCTACCTTAAATTATGTTAATTACTTTTTACCACTTTTAGCTTTATCGTCCATTCTCATAGCCCCTGATTAGCAATAATCTTGGAATACCTTACCGACGATTAGAAAGGGGTGTCAAAACTGAGTTGGATCATTTGCAGTGAAACTTTTTCTCCATCTTCAGTACTTAGTAATTCACTTTTTACACTGCAAGCATTAACCCCCCCCCCCAGCTATAAGATAAGTCTTAAGCAGATTCTGTGGTAATTGGCAGTAAAGAGCTGAAATGCTGCAGTATATTTTACTTTTAGTGTAACAACAGGGAATGTTTATGAGAAATTTTTCATGACTTCATTTATGTATAGTCAATTATAAATTCATGTATAGTTAAATATAAATTCTATCATCTACCACCTAAACAGCATCTCTTAATTAAAAATCAAGCCTGCAAACAAACATTTCTCACCTCACCCTCGACTTTCTTTACTTTATCCATTTGATATAGTTCAGTTCTGAGAAAGTTGCAAGGTGAGAATTATTTTTTTTAAGTCTTTTTATCGAGTTATCCACAGGGAAATCACTTGAACTTTTATTAAACAGGGCTTAGTTTTATATATGAGCTTCTTTTTGTGTTAACTATTAACTATAAAAAAGAGGACATTATTTTTTGACTAATTATGATGAAATTCATTTTTGATTTTATGTTCCACTCTTGTGCAATACCCTAACATAAACACCATAGTATACTATGTAGAATAATGAGCAACTCCTACTGTATGTAACCCACTGCCTGCATATAGCAAGCAGAAATTCTCCTTAAATTAAAATTTCTTATTGAATTCAGTTCAATAAAATCAACTGAGAAAATGAACTGTAGGCAATGATTTTTGTGTTCTTCTGATCCATTTATACAGTGTCGTTTTACAGCCAGACGACCAGGATTAGCATGTTTGCTACAGTTTCTTTGTTAAACATTTAATCCTGATGCACTGGGCTTATGGGCAGCAGTGTGGAGTAGTGGTTAGGGCTCTGGACTCTTGACCGGAGGGTTGTGGGTTCAATCCCCAGTGGGGGACACTGCTGTTGTACCCTTGAGCAAGGTACTTTACCTAGATTGCTCCAGTAAAAACCCAACTGTATAAATGGGTAATTGTATGTAAAAATAATGTAATATCTGTATAATGTGAAATAATGTATAATGTGAGATCTTGTAACAATTGTAAGTCACCCTGGATAAGGGCGCCTGCTAAGAAATAAATAATAATAATAATACCTGGGAGATAACTGTCTGCAGCTGCAGCTCAAGAAGGGCAGAGCCAAAGGCAAAAAAGACAAGACATGTTGTATCAGGTAATGACCAACTTGGAGTGTTTTAATTCTGTTATATGAATGGAAACA
Organism: Acipenser ruthenus; assembly: GCF_902713425.1. NCBI lineage: Eukaryota > Metazoa > Chordata > Actinopteri > Acipenseriformes > Acipenseridae > Acipenser > Acipenser ruthenus. Next base: position 24,371,314 of record NC_081201.1, read on the forward strand.
ATGCAAACTTCTTTAGGGCAATGGGTTGCATTTGTTTGCATGAACATAAGAGTTTCATGATTCACTTCCTCATAGGATAATAATTATTCTTCTCAGATCATAACCGACCATGACCATCAATAAGATTGCATGTCTGATTAATTTACATTTATTTAGCCTGAACAAACCTGAATTTCACCATATTGTAAACAAAACTCTGAAAGTTTGATTCTCTATGATTCAATTATTTATTTTTCATAATGCATGTATACAATTATTTTATTAGAGGGCCTCATAGTAAAATAGCAGTAGTTTCCTTTATTAATATGCTTTACTTTACCTCTTTGTGCATTTTAATGATCCCCTATGCTTTATCATGCTGTGCTTTATTACACTTTGCTATGAATTTACAATTTATAAAGGTTGCAATTGTTGAGCATATATCAAAATATACTTACAAACAGTTGTGGCTAACTATTTCAAGGTGTTTCTATGCAGACAGAAAAACAAGTCAGTCCATTCCATCATCTGTATGTAAAAAATGGCTTTGCACTTAGTGCAGCTTGATACACACAGTAGGGTAATGTAAAGTGTATTTGAATCCTGTAATTTTATAAATAAGTACTGCTGCAGTTTAACAGTGTAAGCAGAGGCATTTTGTAGTAGAAATAACCTACGAAACTTACCTTGAATGCTTTATATCTGTCATCACTTAAGACATGCTGAACTTTAGAAGAATGTCCACATTCAAGAATATCCTGAAATCAAACCAATTGAGTGCTGTTAATACTTAAAATAATGCAATAGCCAAGATTATCAAACACTACTTTTGGTTTGATCAGTCTGCGTCTCATGATTCTTTGATGCACATAATAAAATGTATTATATTTACTATAAAGTGAGCAAGAAATATGAAAACTGTTCCTAGGACCACTGCATTACCAAATTGATATAATTATTTATCACTAGTTTGTTTTTCCATTTACAAATGAATTTGGCCCATTAAAATAGAAACACATGCTACTAGACTGTTGTCAGGTTATAGAGCTACCATTGGCAGCCAGGAGAGCACTGAGTCAACTTGTCTAAATTGTTCTGGAGTGATACTGTATGTGACCATCCACAATGATAAGATTACAGCCCCTACTTCCTTCAAATTGAGCCTGGATATCTGCAGTGGAGTCTATCGAGTCATGATTTCTAGGATTGTTCCCCGTTATTTGGATATGAATTTCTCCAGAAATAAATTCAATATAAGAATTTTGTTAACAAGATTCAATTTCGCCTGCTTTTATACAAGCCAAATACAAAAGCACCAGCATTCAAAAAACAAAAAAAATCACTGAAAATTATTTTGGTTGTTGCTGTTACAGGTGTTTGACATTTGTTTTTAAATACCTGGAATATGTAGCAAATACTTTTGTATAAGTGGATTGTCCCACACTGATATTTGTTTTCCAAATGGTATCCCTGCTATGGATTCTTTAATATCTAAAAGCTGCATCACCTTTTTGAAAGTATGTTTTAGTCCAGATGGGCAATTGTATCAAATTAGATAAAGGGCTGATAGTAAGTGTTCTATTAGAAGGCAAATCCAGATCAGCACAAACTACTGATGATTCACAAGGAACAGCCCCAAAAGCATTGACTCTCAGTTCAATTGCAGAGAACAGACTGCACTGCAGATTGCCCCCCTCAGTTTCCCTGAAGGAATTAGAGATGGCAATGTGAGACTGACAGTTATCCCTCAAGGTCTAATTTAACACCCAACACTCATCATGTTGAATCAGTGCCAGTTGGGCTGTTCCACAGCCTACTGACAGTATTATGGCAGGTGATTCACATTTTTATCCCATGTGCAATGTGCTCATTAAGAACCTAAAATGCTGTTTTTATTAAGCAATAAAGTAACGTGTGTGTGTGTGTGTGTGTGTTTTTTAAGACCAAAATGTGTCTGCAAGACTGAACTTTTATTTTATTTTTTAGTATTTATTTTAGTATATCTTTTGACTGACCTAGGGAGAGAGGGGAGGGGGGTGGGGTATAATATAACTTGAGGCAAGAGAGCAAAGCTGCAGATTTCATTTCTAACCAAGGCCAGCACACTATGGGTTGTCTGAATGGATAGACACTCACAGCAGGAACACAATTCACTTGTCAGTTTCCTCCCTGGGCTCTTTTTACAGCGAAGGGGATAAGAACTAGAAAGCTCTGCACGTCCATGAAGTGTCACTCATCAGACATGTAAAACAATGGTTATGTTGCTAAAACACACAAGATAACACACAGGTGTCTTCTACCTGCTTCTCAGCACATCCATATGTATTTCTGGCCTTGCTCTTTGTCTTGCAAAAAACATGTTGCCCTATGGCATTTCAGCTAGAAATATTCCCTCAAATTCATCAAAATAAAGTCACATTCTGTTAGCTATTCAGATCTAGAAAAAGGTTAAAAGATGAGGCAAAGATATTTAACATTTTAAAAATGTCTTATCTCATTAAAGAATATTTAATTAAAGAATTGTCTAGATTTTATCTTAAACCGTTTAGATAAATCGACTCCCAGTTTAAAAACAAAACCCCTGAGAATTATACATTCTTTATCCATAACTAACACACAGTCATAAATTATGAGGTTAAACTAAAAGGTCAAGTGGATGAGCATTATATTTTTTTCAGAAAATTGTTTTGTTTCCATTCCCCAAAGCTAGATTCTAGCTGTAAGGATTCACGCTCCCTCCGCCTTTTAAATCTGCCAATCACTTAACCAATATATATTAATGCAAACAGCAGTAGATCTATTTCAACAGGTTGCCTCCAATTCATTTTAAAGAATGAATTTGTAATTTACAGCATGGATATAGTGTAGGCATACATGTATTATGAGCATCAACAATTTACTCAAAGCCTCCACTAGTGTTTTCTACTATTATAACAACCTTGACTTGCATAAAGAAGGAAAAACATTGAGTGAAATAGTTTGCATCACTCGATTTTCAAGGTGTGGTATCCAAAGCATAATCAACAAGTAAGAGAAACATCATCTGCAATTGACAAACCCAGGACTGTAAGACCCAAAAAGCTGTCTAACAAGGATGAGCAATACTTGAAGAGCTAGCCAGAGATTGAACTGACAACAGAACTGGCAGAAGGCATAGGTGTCATTGTCCATCAAATCAACAGCACGAAGGTCACTCTTGAAATCAGGACTTAAAGGATGTATTGCAGTAAGAATACCTCTGTTAAGAAAGGTGAACAAGACTAAAAGGCTAAAATATGCACAAGGGCACATAAATTGGACAATGGAACAATGGTGAAAGGTACTTTGGACCAGTGGTGTAGTCGAGCCGGAACATGCCGGAACATCATTCCACTACTTTTTTTCTATAGGCAGAACCTTGACTTAAGAATTAACTTAATCTTTACTGATTTGTTATGAAAATGCGTATATGGTGCCTGACCTGTCTAATTTCAGTGCCTGGACACCAATGAAGCGACATATTTTCTTCGTGGAAATCAAATTAGTCTTTCCATTGAATAGGCACTAGGAACAAAAACAATCAGTGTCCACTCCGGTTCCCTACATACCAGTTTTCATAGTACACTCCGAACCATAGTCTCTAATAACCGGCGCATATTTTAAATGTTTGCAGTTAAGAGTCAACTACACATTTCCTGCACAATCGTCTGATTTCAGTCACTCGTCCTTGTGATGCAATGAAGAGAACATTCTGGACTTCTATTACAAACTACATTACTACTTTAAGAAGGCTAACCATTTTTTTTTTGTAAAAATGCTGACGATGAAGACAGCAAAAGTGCATTATATGATGACTGTAGCCATAAGCAAAGCTACGACCCAGGGTTTGGAATGAACGACCGCCCCTTGTTTTTAAGATGTAATATATATTACAAAAGCATAAATAGTGCTATCAGGTCCAGGTAGTGGCGATGAGTTCAACCCTAACTGCCTCATTTAAATATGTGATTTGTGGTAGATGTGTAATATGTTTTACAAATGTATTGTGGTTTGATTTTCTATTGTGTACTGTACAGTGCTTTGAGATACTACTATATAAAAAAAGCACTATAAAAATGCAAGTAAATATGTGTATATTCCACAATATAGTGCAATATATATGAAGATATTCATGCCCACAACATAGTAAACTGTGTCCTGCAGCTTTTTATCTTAAAGTACTTGATGTTCTTTCTTTTTATCCACAAAGTCTGCAGATAGTTAGCAAATGTAGGGTTGGCTTTTATGAATTGCATTCAGCTCAAAGTCGCCTCTCTCATGATCACCAACATATTTAAAAATACAGTATGTTGTTCGAATCTTGTTGTGTCAACATTTTATTTTTTAAATTTAATGCATACTTTTATATTGTAAATATATATGTTGACTAATAGGTTACACCTTTTGTCGAAACCATGGAGACCACCACATCTAGATTCCCAGTTTCTAGGTATGAAATTCTTCTCCGGTAGTTCTACCGGTAGTTCTTTTGAGTGCAATATTTGTTTTATGCTATGCTGCGGATGGCACGTTTTTTAAAAGTCAGTAAGAAGACAATTTGTTGCTTTATTAGAAAGCTGAATCTCTACTTTAATTCATATCTTTCAGATATGAATTCTTTCAGAAATTACAGAAATCACTTTCTTTGTTTTTTTTCTCATTTTTTTAAACTACACCTTAAGTCTTCAACACACTGGAAGCAATGAGACAATCGAATGTGTTGTACGACACACAGCACGACGACAAAAAAAAATAAAACATGTATTTTTGATACGAGCCGTTCACACCGTGCAACGTGTGACACTGAAGAGACACAGAAGCGATGTGAAAAAAATAGGATTGGTGACAATTTTTGCGATTTTGTCGCGCGGGAGATACTGACCAATAAGGAAGAGCTTCCCTTGCGCGTCTTCAGTAAACAATGGTGGAAGAAAATATATTTCTTGCCGTATCAAAATACCCGGAGCTGAACAATAAAGGACACAAAATTCATAGACACAGCAATGAGGGAGAACATCTGGCAGTCAATTTTCTGGGAACTGGATGTAGCTGGTATGTATGATTAGTTTGCCTTTACTGAAAAAAGTATTCTGAACAGCTATTATGTATTCTACATTTTAGCTGTATAACAGGACTATCATATGTGTGAATTTTTTTCAGCTGATGATACAATGAGAGGAGAGTTGCCTATCGGGCACGCCTGTCGCTACTGGTGTGAAATGTAGTGTCGCAGTGAAAGTACCATTTTTTCGCAGGTCAAATCGCATTGCATCCAATGTGTGGATATCCTTATCCAGTTTTGTCCTAATCAAGACATAGATTTTTATAAACTAGATTACATTTTATTCAGAGCTGCTTCAATGACAGCTTCAATAACTTCTGCACTGCTGCACATGTTGAAGGGTCAATAAGTGGTCCAGTCAGTTTGGTACTGAGGTATCACCATGTGAAAGGTCTCAGACTAGACAGCAGAGAACCTGTCAAAAGAAATAGCAATTTCAAAGGCAATTGTAGAATATTACCTCAATGACAGCTTTTGTTTGGTCTCCCAGACAGGGTAGGCCTTCTAGGTCTTGCAAGCTGTGGATAGCGTGAGGAAGGGATTTCAGCACTGAGGTTGCCCTCATAAAGGCCAGACAAGGTCCTTCACTCTCAATGAACTCATAATTTTGAGACAGAATCTCAAATGCATCCTGTAGAGTAAAGCATGTCAGGAGAGATCAGAATTAATGCATTTATTTACATTTCAACCCTTGCTGCAATATCACAAGACATAAAGAAACTGTCCTTTTTGTATTTATTCTGTGTAGATTGAAATCTAGTAGCCCCGTCACAGCAGGTTTATTTATTTATTTTATTTATTCATTCTTTAACCAGGAAAAAAAACATTGAGACCAAGGTCTCTTTTAGAAGAGTGTCCTGACGAGATGACCATAAACAGACAGCAGTAATTTCACATCTCTAAAAACAACATCACTCTAAAAGACAATCTCATCATACATTCGATCTGGGATCAGAAACCTTTACACTTCAATAATTCTAAAATTACTATATACTATACAAAAAATATATATTTAGATAAAATAAAATAAATAAATCTTCTCCCAGTTATATTTGAAATATATTAAAATAAAAAACATATATTAAACTCAACAAACATGCACATGCACACACTGCTACTATGGCAGCCATTTTGATTGCAAGGAAAAATAAGAAGGCTAAGAAGGAAAAAACAAAACAGAAAAGGAAAAATCAGGATACAGAGAGAGAAATGGCAGCTGAAAAACACAGCAGACATATACTGTACAAGCAAAATTATAAACAATTAATATACACAACTAACTAACTCATAAAATAATACAACACATAACAACCCAGAAACCAAGTTTACCAACAAAAAAGGAAATTATACGAAAATAAAATATTATTTCTACTCTCAGTCAACACACTTTCCCATGCTGGGGGAACTGTATATTTAAAAAAATGTCTCTCTTTGATGGCGTATAGGCGGCTCAGCTCCAACAAGAATTTTACTTGATTTTACTTGACCATAATAAACACCCTGGAAATAAAAAGTATAATACACATTTGTGGTTCTATATTTACATGCTGTGTATCTCAAATATCCTTGTGTGTCAGAACTGCTGTGCTGGAGCTAATAGTCTAGAAAGCCAGTTATTTGCCATCACATTGTCTGTTATTTGCAAGTAGTTTTAGTTTTACTCTTCACTGCATTGGCATCTTACTGAAGGATCAGCCCATTACTGTGGGATTAGGCCCTGCAGAAATCCTAATACTGCTGTGAATGACTAACATTTGATTTTGTTCAGACCAAGTCCTTAATTATTTAACAACAAGAAATTGGTTGTAAGACCTGTAATGGAAATGACTGAAAGGTTTCCTGCTTACCCCTTGTGTTAATCAATACACTTGCTTTATCATACTGACTTACCAGGACCACTGTGCAATGTTTATTGAACTTGGGTAATCAATGTCTTTCTACACATCAGTACACGAGCAAGTCAGTGACGCATATACATAGGACTTGTCTTCAGACACATACAGATATATTGGTTTGTTGTAGTAAGTGGAAGTTGTTTAACACTTCATCCAAAGGTTTATAATACTTTAAATAATGTACAGTATATATATATATATATATATATATATATATATATATATATATATATATATAGGTTTCAGAGAAGGTAGAACTGCAGTGTACAAAAATGAAGGTTGATAAGAAGAAAAAATATTTAAAATATAAAATAAAAATAATGTACACAAAAAGTTTAAATGATAAAAAAAACATTTATTTCATGATGGCAAAATCCCTTCTTCAGCTGTGTAGAAAGAAAAGTAACACAGTGCAGCTAGCATGTTGACAAGTTGACAAGTTGCCCAGCTACTGTGTAATTGCATTTATGCATGAGTATTTCTCTATATGTTACCGTAAATATGTTGTTGTAGTTCTTCAATGTTGTCCTTCTCTGACATGCATATTGAGAAACTGTTCCCATAGTCTGAATCACTGGGAGGCTGTCAACCACTGGATGGCTTTCTGGGACCTAGAGATTTAAGAATAAAATCATGATTGTTGTTTCCTCCACTGCACATGTCGGTTTGTCTCTTTTGGCGTCCTGTTTCTTATTGCATCCCTCTGGCCTGGGATATACATACAGTGCTACATCTCCCCGACTGCCAGCAAATCCTGTGGAGATGATTCTAAATGTGACTCAGATGACTCATGTTGCCATACTACTGAAAGAAGGGAAAGTTATACAGTACTTCACTGCCTATACGTCACTACATCGCCCTGTTAGAACAGCAGCTGTTTTACAATTACTACATGTTTCATTATTACTGTAAAGCTATGCATACAGCAGTATACAGCATGAAGTATACTATGTAGTTGTATCTTATATTTTGATACAGTAATCAAAAACAAATCTAATACTAACCAAGTTAAAACAATGGCAATGGGTGACATTAGTTCCCAGATAGCACCATGCGTTGGCAATAGGTTGACATTATTATTATTATTATTATTATTATTATTATTATTATTATTATTATTATTTATAACTTTTTGTAAGATCAATATATTTAATATTTCCTTAACATTACAATGTAATTATTTTTATTCTCAGTTATTGCTGTTCTCGTCTATGTTAAAACCTTACAAAGCCATTTGGTTTCACCATATTGGGGCAACTTGGATGTTTAGGGGTAATACAATACTGTAAACAGTTCTCTTCAAATGTTTCAAATAATGACAGGGACTTGTTCTTCATACTATAGTTAACAAATGGATGGGTTTTTAACATAATATTCACAATATTTACAGGGTCTTTGGTATAAATGTTTCCCATAGTAAAAGCATAGCAAAGCATGATAATGCATAGTGAAAGCATGGTCAGTCTACAGTAGGTAAGCATTGTAAAGCCCAGAGGGGTGTGGTAAAGCATATTTATAAAAATGACAAACTACGGCAGACTATGGTAAGTGCATATTCCCAGAGGAAAAGCGTGGGGCCATGTAAATTTTGAAATGCATTATTAAATGTTTCTCCTAGGTTGAGTTCAAGGGCTTGAATGATGAAAGGGAGATGTCTGTTCTGCTTGTTAAAAGACTGAATGGGGACATCTTACTCACTCAGCTGCTCTCAGCTGGCCTAGCTCCCCACAGTCATGCAAATGTGCAGTTTCCAGACAACAGGGATGCTTTGCAAAATCACTGGAGTGCGCTATAGAATCTGGGCCTGACAGAGGATTCCAGCATTATTCAGTCTGTACTCAACAAGTTAATTGACAACAAAATTGAACAGGTGTTTGTAGCTGCAGGGTATACATGAGAACTGAAGTCACTCGGTGACTGGTCCATTCAAGCAGAAACTGAAAGCAGGTAGGGTCACAAAGAAGCTTGAAAATTGAAAGGAAGTGCATTCAGGGAGAATGGCTGTGTTGTTTTTAAATTGTTGAAGAAACATTTTAGGGCAACAAACAGGTATCACTAATTATTATTATTATTATTATTATTATTATTATTTATTTCTTAGCAGACGCCCTTATCCAGGGCGACTTACAATTGTTACAAGATATCACATTATACATTATTTCACATTATACAGATATCACATTATACATTATTTCACATTATTTTTACATACAATTACCCATTTATACAGTTGGGTTTTTACTGGAGCAATCTAGGTAAAGTACCTTGCTCAAGGGTACAACGCTAATGCTATTGTCTGTTTCAGTTTACAACTTCTCAAAAAATCATGTTTTGACTGATTTGCCCTTAATGTCCAACACAGCGGTCAGGAACTAGATAATTGACTGCAGCAACAGTTATGTGTCAAAAGCCGAAGCTGTATTTTTAGTTTTACAGCATATTTAGGCTATAAAATACAGCATATTTACTTATGAGTGTTTACGTCTCTTTAGTGTACAGTTGTTTTCTGTAAAGGTCTGTAACACACCAGGTTTTATTTTAAAGATTTAAATCGATTGTATATTTAGTGCTGGCAACATTTAGGGTGGAATTGGCTTTGTACATGTAGAGCAGATTGCAGGACCTTCAAATAATGTAATGATCAAAAATAAAAGTGTTTCCTTGTGTGATAAGCCCACATCAAACACTGACTTTAAAGTCACTTTATATTGCATTATTCCATAGAATGCTATTAAATATTTCAAAGGCCAAATTCATGAATATAAAACGGTACAAATCTGAACTATTTACTCTGCCTATATATAGTAAAACTAGTAACACTTTACATTGTGTCTCTAATTACTGTGTATTTATATAGTAACTTATTAAATGCATATGTACTTACAGTGTTATTACACATAGTTACAATGTACTTAATGTGCAATGTTTTTTTGCATTATGTAACCCTAAACCTAACCCTAACTCTTTTCTGATACAATGTATATACATATATTGTGCAAAAGATGTACACGTTAAGTACAATGTAACTATGCATAATAACATTGTAATTATGTGTAAGTGCACATGTATTTACTATGTTACACAGTATTTAGAGGCGTAATTTAAAGTGTTACCGTGAAACTTATACAAAGCTTAACAAAATGTAATATTGGTACAGTATGATAAAGATACTCTAATCCCTAGGTGGCACACATGTAATGAGGGTGAATTATATTTTTATTAGTGAAGTGCACAAACTGCATGTACTGTAGGTCTGTATGTTTGTTAAATTATTTTTTGGGGGGTTCCTAATGTACAGTAATGTAAGCATACTGCTGGAGTAATATTGGATCTTGCTTTCATGTCAATTGTGTTCAAGTTACTGTATTACACCACATATTCAAAAAACAGCCAGACAAATGCCATTACTTAACCTGTATCATAAAGAATTTTGCAGCCTTAAATTCTTCCATGTCATGAAAATGTTGTTGTAGAAGCAATGAAGCGTTCTTCATTTGTGCTTTCACAGAAGAGATTTGTTTTTCATATTTATATACTGCAAATCTGAACAACTAGCGCTGTTCAAAGCTGCACTTTTCAACCTTTTCCTTAGAGTGCAAAGCCAATGCTTTGCTCTTCTAAATTGAAGTTTGTGTTTCACCTTTTTTAACTGCCCTTATACAAAAAGGAAAAGAAATACCATTGGGATACCATTATAATGCTATTGAACAATACATGTTAAATGATTGTGTAATGGTCTTAATATGGTACCATGGTATTGCAATGTGTACTGGGTTTATACAATTGTGATTAAACTACTGTGGTACTATTTGGTACACTCTACTAGCAGCTCTTGTGCTATTAATGCATGTGCACCAGGTATAATGCATTACACTATGTAACACAATTTTTGTTCCTGGGTAGTAAGTGTTATTTCCTAATTGCTTATACCTCAAAAGTATAGAAAATTATTCCCCACAAACTTTGCTTTTGTGACCAGGACAGTGATATTTTGAAATTTACCTATTTCCAATGAGAAAACGGGCAAATTTGTGTCTTTTCGTTCACATAAAGTCAGAAAAAAACAACATATGAATCCAAATTAACATGTATTTATACTAAAGCAATACAAAAATGACTACAAAAGATTTAGAAGTGAGTAGTTTTTCGAGATTTACGATTATACTGTAAATCACTTTCACGAATCAGCCCCCAAATGTAGTCTTCCATCATGTTCTCGTTATACTGTCCTTGGTAGCGGCATTCAAAGTCCAGTATATCCTGGTGGAAGCGCTCGCCTTGCTCCTCCGAGTACGCTCCCATGTTCTCCTTGAATTTATCAAGATGAGCATCAAGGATATGGACTTTGAGGGACATCCTACAGCCCATTGTGCCGTAGTTCTTCACCAGAGTCTCAACCAGCTCCACATAGTTTTCGGCTTTGTGATTGCCCAGGAAGCCCCAAACCACTGCGACAAAGCTGTTCCAAGCCGCTTTCTCCTTACTAGTGAGCTTCTTGGGGAATTCATTGCACTCCAGGATCTTCTTTATCTGTGGTCCGACGAAGACACCGGCTTTGACCTTTGCCTCAGACAGCTTAGGGAAGAAGTCTTGAAGGTACTTGAAGGCTGCCGACTCCTTATCTAGAGCTCTGACAAATTGTTTCATAAGGCCCAATTTGATGTGCAGTGGTGTCATCAGCATCTTCTGGGGGTCCACCAGTGGCTCCCACTTGACGTTGTTCCTCCCCACAGAGAACTTGGTCCGCTGTGGCCAGTCCCGCCTGTGGTAGTGCGCCTTGGTGTCCCTGCTGTCCCAAAGGCAAAGATAGCAGGGAAACTTGGTAAAACCGCCTTGGAGACCCATCAGGAATGCCACCATTTTGAAGTCTCCTATGACCTTGATGCCATCTCAGAAAAATGCAGATATGTATCCACTTAAGCAGCTGGAACTAAACTGAACTGGTGGGCTTAAGGCCCCTGTATTTATACTACTATTTATATTACTGGAAAGTTCTAGAAAGTTCTAGAAGTTACTCCAAGTTTACTCAGCACTGAATCTATCTGGAATGTTCTGGAAAATAGGTAAATTTCAAAATATCACTGTCCTGGTCACAAAAGCAAAGTTTGTGGGGAATAATAGCCATTTTCTATACTTTTGAGGCATAAGCAATTAGGAAATAACACTTACTACCCAGGAACAAAAAAAAAAAAAAAATTGTTACACGGTGTTATCATTGTGATTCCACCGAATTGGTATTTGATATGGGTGGTAAAAGCTGTTTTACAAAATACAGTGCCATAGTCTGGAGTCTGGAGGTAAGAGCCTGTGCAATTTGTATTCTGCCTTATAAAAAGAATACAAGTGCTGAGGTAATGGCACTATGGAGCAAATGGGAGTCCTCACCATACTGCCTTAAAACATGTTCCAGGGTATAAAGGGCTGTTATATAGCGAGGGAGCACTGTATCAGCATTTGTGCCTCCTCTCTAGTCTAAAGAATTAGTTTAGGCCAAAATAGCTAAACCTGGTTTGCTGCCCAAAACAATATTGTATTTGGCCAGAACAAACTGGCACAATCGAATTTGGCTGAGTAAGTGCAATTTTGAAGGAAGATCCAGTCATTAACCCAAAATAAATATAGGTAAAGTACTAATATGGTAGCCTGGCAATAGATTCTAGTCTCTATTAAAAATGATCTGAGTCAAAAAAGTTATGTTGTAGATAAAAGTAAGGTGCTGAATGGTTAACCACAAATGCACTGTGAGGTTTTCACATGCCTTCACTTGCTGGCATTTGAGGTCTTCTTCATAAAACATACTTTACATTTGACGATTGAGAACAAAATGGCAAATTATAAGTCACTTTTACACTATTAATAAAATGGATTTTGCGAGAGAAACTTGGGAAATCATGGTTTCTACAGTACTGTGTAATTAAAACAAGTCTGTAGTGCTTGTGGTTAAAGCAGACTCACTGAAAGTAATAAACAAGCAGGTTAATGAAAGTGAGGTAGAATCTGTTATCAGCACGCCTGTAATTAGTACTCTGTTAATACCAGTGGTCATGCAGACACCCGAACCGAGTGTGTAGCCCACAGCTTGTAAATTGTACATGTGTTTATCATAGATTCCTGCCCGGGATACCTATCCTAGGTCAATCTACTAAATTGAAAAATGCTACAGCCAGAGGCTCACATATATTTCATTTTAAAGGAAATTAATCTTAAAGTGACGTAAGCCTTTCACTTGTAAACTGATGATTATAAATACACTGCCTTGAAAAAGCCTTTGGTCATTGGAACTATTATATGTCCTGCATTGGACTGAAGCTCGAGACAGGAACTTTCAATTCAGCAATGCCAAGTGTGTTTGTTATAAGACAAACAGGCAAGAACATAGATAAAACACTAACTAAATGCAAATACAGCTTTCTCATTTTTTTTATAGTGTATCAGGTATGTGACAACTGCCTTCTGCAGTCATGTCTTTCAGCTCAGGGAGTGTGAATAAGATATAGGTGTACAGTTTCCTTATATAAATGCGGCCAGTTTAAATTGGCAACTAATTATCCAGAGTACAGTTCTGAATGTTCCAGTCTTGCTTTCAACACTACATCAGCTGTAGATGTTATAGGGTTTTTGTTGAGAATGTTACTGTGATTGAGTTTTGGTTGCTTTAAATATCTGCCCAAGGTAATTGGGGAATAGGAACCATGCATTTGGTTACAATGTTCTCAACAAAAATGCCTCAAGCTTATTAACACATAGCACATATTGGAAAAGGTGTCGTTGGGTGGATTACATTTTTCTATTTTTTATAATGATAGCTTCAAGCAAAAAAAAAAATCCTGTGTACCTATAACTTCTGCATACCTCAAACTTTTTTTTTTAGAGGCTAGAGCCCATAATTGAAAAGTGTTTTCATACAGACTATCATGCTGGAACAATGTACTATTTATAACATCTTTCTTTCTGATTCTTCTGTTTTCCTTATTCACCAATATGGACTGGGCATCTTCAAGATATAAATACTTTGCCAGCTGAAATGGAATATTACATACAAAAAACTGTCAAAAAATGAAAATATTACCATTTTAGCTGCATATGTGCTACCATTGCTCCTTTGTACAGAATCGTAGCATTGTCATTAGAGGTTTCCAACCATTGTATCAGACACGCATTCAACAAAATTTATTGAATTAAAATTTAACATCAAGTAAGATCAATAAATGTACCACACAGTTGCGATAAAGTGGAACATACTGATGTTTGCTTCACACTTATTTTCAGCTTGTAGTTCATCTGTTTTTTGCCTATACAGCACCATCTAGTGCGCAATAGCTCCAAACACATCTAAATAGAGTCTGTGCTCATGTCCAAGACCACACTTGACTTCACATGAACAGGATTGGCACTTACCCCAATGCGATGTCTGTCTTCTACAGTTACAGGTTTCCCTGCCTCCATGCTCTCAGTAAACCAGGTTATGTCCAAAACTTCAACACCAGGAAGGTCTCCCAGGTTCTTATTGTGAAGCCACTTCCAGAGTTCATCAGGGGAATTCTCCTCTGCCACAATATGGGTGACAGCATCACTAAACAGCATGGGAAAAGCACAAGCATTTCTGTCAATGGTGAGTGCAAATAAAAGTTGGCAATAAAGTGCCAATAAATGGGTTTGTCACCATCTGTTTGCACATCTTTTGGCAAACTGAGTTAAATAATAACAATAATTAATAACAACTGTCTTTTGTTGCGTGCGACGTCAGTAGCACGGCTCGGCTCTGCAGTGGAAAAACAACCCAGGTTCTCCTTAACCGCACCGTGAGGGCTCCATACGCCCCATGGCCCACTTAAGACTAATTATCAGGAAGTTCATCAAAAGCCATCTGGTGTCCTGGGTGAAGATACAAGGGAGCTTAACAAAACCATAAAAAGCCTATTTAACACTCCATTAACTCAGCTTTTAAAGGAATGTCACCTTTACATTGTGGCCAGGGCAAGAAAGCGATTGCAAAAGTCATGACGTCTGAAGCTCCAGGCAATGTAATCTCCTTGCTTCTTAACTATAATAATACTATAGAGATTATCAGTTACCATTGGGTGCCAGTTACAATTTAGCTGATGTTAATTTGAAGACAGTACAGTGGCTGGTTCAGATGTTTCTGTATTTAGTCTTAAATATTACAAGATATACATTTTAAAACATTAAAAGGTTTGAGGTTCCCGAGCGGCTCATCCAGTTAAAGTGCTGCCGCTGGGATCACAGGACGAGTCACACAGCTTGGATGGCGCCAGTTCATGTTCAGGCTGTGCAAAGAGACTGAACTTTGCTGGGACCTCGAGGGGGGTGTCACATTGGCGCTGACGCTCCCGGAGTGAGTGATGGGAAACTGGCAGGGATTGCTTCTCCTCTCATTGTGCAACAGCGAACCCTACTGGCCAGACACTGAGCACATTCAGAGTGGATAAAAAGCAGGGCGGAAAAATGTAATAGTTCATTTAGTTTTCAAAATTATTATAGCATTTTTTCATATTTTCTCAATTTCTTATTAATTACATCTTATTCTAAACCCCTCCATTTTGATTTATTAAAAACTAGTATATATGACAAGTACCTTCTTTATTTATTAACATGCAATTTTAAAGTAGAGACAAAGACTGGTACAAACCGTATGTCAGGCAAGCAATGTTAAATTAAGAATGCATAAAAAATAGGAACCTCATCAAAAAAAGAGGACCAAATGATAATCTTGGTTGTAAAAAATAACATTTTTCAATACTTTGTTATCACTCCGTTACAAACTTAACTTAGAGAGTAAGTTTGCTGAAAATATATATTTGTCCCCTTACCTTTTTGTGGTGTTTGCCATCATTTTAAGTGAGACTTATTGCAAGTTCTCAATATTGTGTGTTGTGACTCTATGGTGATGTGCTTTGAGGTCAGAAGCTCCTCATCAGTACCAGTTGCCTTCCATAGACATATGGAATGAAGACTCACCAACACCATACAATGCTTAACTGTGAAGTGCAAGCAATACAATAGGAAACGTGATCCAAAACAGCAGCTCATTGGATGGTGCTTACTCTTACTTCTTAAAGGCTTTTGGCTGATCTAAACTATGTTACATACTCTGGAAGGCAGGTAGAAGAAGTGCAACTACTGAACTCCAGGAAGAGCATCTTAACAAAGAATTATCAAACAATGTTTAAAATAACATACAAAAAAGGGGACAAATTGCTCTTTAATTGTGGGTTCCTGATTCGAACTACAAATCGAAAATTGTTTAAACTGTCTGCCGACATCAACCAAAATTGGACAGCTTTAAAGCTTGACATTATAGTCTTGAACAGCACTGGGATTTCCAAGTTAGGAGAGAAGTGTGTTTAATCAATCAATCTATCAATCTTCATTTAGTATAGCACCCTTCACAATAGAATTGCCACAGGGTACTTCACAGGGTGATTAAAAAAAAGTGCATTGTCAATTTAAAACATAATCTAGCAGGCATCATGATAAAGGTTAATACAATAAAACAGCAAGAACAGAGCAATAAAAGGTGCAGACAAGTCATTTTTAAGATAAATAGGCTAGACTATAAAAATATCTGTTTAGTCTTGTTTTAAAAACAGCAATGGTTGGTGCTTCCCTTATGGAACGAGGTAGTTTATTCCAAAGTTTAGGAGCCCTATAGATGAAAGCTCTACCGCCTGTATTCTTTAAAAAAAAATCTTTGGGATAGTGAGCAATCCAGCGTCCTGTGATCGGAGTGGTCATCTGGGAACATATGGGATCAACAAGTCATTCAAATAAGATGGGACTGATTGATTTATGGTTTTGTAGGTTATTAGCAGGATCTTAAACTCAATCCTGAACCGAACTGGAAACCAGTGTAAGGATGCTAAGACAGGTGTGATATGGTCATATTTTTTTATTTTTGTTAATACCCTGGCAGCTGCACATTAAATTCTTTTAGCCTGTCTGCATACAACATGCCTTTTAAACCCGGGATAATTCTGGTTGCTCTTCTTTGCACTCTTTCTAGAGCAGCAATATCCTTTTTGTAACGAGGTGACCAGAACTGAACACAATATTCTAGGTGAGGTCTTAGTAATGCACTGTAAAGTTTTAACAGTACTTCACTTGATTTAAATTCAACACTTTTCACAATATATACGAGCATCTTGTTGGCCTTTTTTATAGCTTCCCCACATTGTCTAGATGAAGACATGTCTGAGTCAACATAAACTCCTAGGTCTTTTTCATAGTTCCCTTCTTCAATTTCAGTATCTCCCATATGATATTTATAATGCACATTTTTATTGCCTGCATGCAATACTTTACACTTTTCTCTATTCAATTTCATTTGCCATGTGTCTGCCCAGTTCTGAATGCTTTCAACTCAATGGTGTCTTTCACCTGGCCCCACTTCCTCTTTCTCAATATATATGTAGAGTAGGGGGGCCAGCCGAAAAGTCTCATTGAGCTGAAAGGTCCCATAAGATCACAAGCTATGCCCAATTGGAATAAGCCACAGCTGCACTGGAAAATCAGCCAGCTATTCTTGGTTATCCCTGGATTTAACCTTAAAATAAGTGGCTGGTGCAATCTAGGTGGATTCCCTGGCACTGTAAAATGAGCTGTGATATAGGTTTATCAAGTCAACCCCTATGTGTGACACCCTTACTGTAAGAACCATAGCAACATGCTCCCGAAACAGCCTTGACATGTATCCAACAAAGTCAATACCAATGAAGTCAATGAAGTGTTAATAAAATGCCATCTAATCAGAATTATTTTTTCACATGAAATACGTGTATTTCAATTCTGCTAGGAAGAAATATATGGATGTTGATAATTAAAGCCAACAGGCACAGTGAAACGAAGTACAGTAATGTTGGGACTACGCTGTATAATAGAGTCCAGTCTTAAATGACTATACTATATACATATTCATCAATGTATGTAGCCTGGTGCAACCGGTGTGTCTGGCACACCCCCAGACTTATTTTAGAACATTTTGCTTTATGTGTTATTAAACTTTGTATATGAATATAGATAAAAACAGAGATAGTATACTGCCTTTTTATTAGAATTTTAATATGTACGTAGATTTCACGAACCCAGTACAAATGTGAATGTATTTGTGTATGTATGTGAATGTACTGTAATGAATGTATGTATTCATTTGTGTATAACTAATTTATTGCACATGCATTTTGTTACATTAATAGTTTTGGGTTTGCAGGAGGCCACTGTGTCTTCCTTGTATTTTTCTTTTTTCTTTCCATTGCCTTTGTTTTGAATTTGCACAACATTGAGGCTTGCATTGCCTTTAAATAATACATGTATGTTAGTTACTGAAGACAGTGTACTAAACTTTTACGTTTGTCTATAAAAGGGTGTTTATAGCTGGATAACTATCATATTTTAAGATTGAAATAAAGTGGACTAAATTGTTGTACTTGAATGCTGTCTGGTCTGGTGATTACACACACAGTTACACTGAAAGTCATTTCAACCCCACTTTCACTTCAGAAATTAAGCTTTCAGAAGTGGTTGAAAAAGAGCATTATTTTCTGGAATTGTATAAAGTATCCCTTTAAAATTGTGACATGTCTTTAGGAGTTAAAGAAAATGTTATAATATTCTGGAAGAGGACTTTGAAATCACCAGATGGAATAAAGGCTTGCACTCTCTCTTTAAAGGTTGAACATATATCTTCCGCAGAGTCATTTTAAGATCTTCCAGCAGGTTTTGTTATTACGATTTCTGACAGCCCCTGTGTGCTGGAATTGACAGCAAAGTCACACAACTCATAATGTACATGAAAGAATCTGGAATTCTCTCAATTGTTAGCATTCACTTTTAGGACCTTGAATGTGAATGCTGCAAATTGTTTGGCCCTGTTGCAGAAGGGGTGATATATATATAGTATACTGTATAAGAAAGCAACTACCCCTCTCAGTTATCTGAGCACAACAATGGGGGATAGGGGGCTAGGCTGTGGAGGGGAGGTTGCCCCCTGGCTTTACTCTAAATAATACAATAAAGATTGAAATGCACATCTTGCAGTAGTGTGAAACTGCTAGAAAGCAGCATTTTAAGGGTTTGTACATGGCCTGTATAGTATTCGTGCAGTGAATACGAAAAAAAAGCCTCTATATATCCTGCCTATAAACCAGTTCCGAGCTGGAATCAGGTTAGGGTTTTAATTTGGTTCAAGTGAGTTGCAAGTCAGGGGCTGCCAGTGCAGCACTCTCTGTGGAATCCCCAGTTAACTTCGTACTGCCTGCATGCAAACCTGCACTCCCCTGACTGTATGATACTCTGGACATCAGACGAATGTGTGTTTCCCAGGTTACT